>NC_028642.1:35166104-35219140 GCF_001406875.1 Solanum pennellii | reverse complement strand
ACGGTCCGTCCTGCTGCTCCGTCACAGAGTTCAGAGACTCAATTTCACTAAAGGGTTTGTGACGGTCCATCGTGTCCACGACGGTCCATCCTGCCATTCCGTTACGAAGTTCAGAGAGTCTATTTCAGTACCCAAATTTCAGAATTCTAAGTGTTTTGGAACGAGACCCCCTCGACGGCCCGTCGTGCCCATGACGGTCCGTCGTGGGTTCCGTCGACTCAGACAGTTTTTCCAGAAATAAAATCTGCTGCTCAAAACGACTAAACAGGTCGTTACATCTACGCCAACTAGCTTGCTTTGGGGTTCACCTTCTTGAATCTCCAAAGGGGTTATTGTGCAAAATGCGGCAGAATCCTCATAAGTAGTGGAAGTGAAAGAGAAGAAGTACACTGATCCTATTCTTTTATAGCTTAAGGAGAATGTACAACATGGTATTACAAAGGCATTTGACCTTTAGCAAGAGGGAGTGCTTCGATGTCAAAACAGATTGTCTGTACCTAATGTAGATGAACTAAGAAAGAGGATCATGATGGAAGCACATCATTCAAGATACTCTGTTCATCCGGGGTCAACTAAAATGTATCATGACTTTAAAGAAATGTATTGGTGGGGGGACATGAAGAGGAGCATTGCAGAATTCGTGGCTCAATGTCTAAATTGTCAATAGGTTAAAGTAGAACACCAGAGGGCTGGAGGTTATATGCAGCGTATAGAACATCCCATTTGGAAATAGGACATGATCAACATGGATTTTGTCACTGGTTTGCCTCCCTCATTCCAAAAGTTTGACTCCATATGGGTAATAGTCAACAAACTGACCAAAGAAGCGCACTTCTTGCCGGTGAAGAGTACTTATATAGCTAAAGAGTATGCGAGGTTGTGCATTAAAGAGATACTTCGAATACATGGAGTGCCAATCTCTATAATATTTGAAAGAGGAGCTCAGTTCACCGCCAATTTTTGGAAGTCGTTCAAAAGATACAAGTTAATTTATGTACAGCCTTTCACCCTCAAACGGATGGCTTGGCATAATGTACAATTCAATCACTTGTGGATATGCTGCAAGCTTGTATATTAGATTTCAAGGTTAGCTGGGCAGATCACCTACCACTTATTGAATTTGCTTATAACAATAGCTACCATTCAAGCATTAAAATGGCACCTTATGAAGCCTTATATGGTTGAAAGTGCAGATCACCAATTGGTTGGTTCGAAGCAGGTGAAACTGCCTTATTTGGGCTAGATCTTATTGATCTAGCTTTGGAAAAAGCCAAAGTGATACAACATCGACTAGAAATATTTCAAAGTCAAACATAAATCATATGCAAATATTAGAAGGAGAGGAGTAGAATTTTCTATGGGGGATTGAGTGTTCTTGAAAGTGTCTCCAATGAAAGGGGTAATGAGGTTTTTGGTAAAAAGGGAGAGTTGAGTCCACGCTATATATGGCCATATAAGATTATTCGAAAATTAGGCCAAGTAGCCTATGAGTTAGACCTACCACAAGAGCTTCCATCAGTTCATCCGGTGTTTCATGTCTCAATGCTACGAAAATGCGTAGGTGACCCATCTCGTATTACTCGTACTGAAAATGTACAGGTTACGGGAGATCTCAGTTATGAAGAAGTACCCATTACTATTCTAGATCGAAAAGTTAGGAAGTTAAGAAATAAAGAGGTAGCTTCTGTAAATGTGTTATGGAGGAACCAACAAGCAGAATAAGTTATATCGAAAGCGGATGAAGCAATTAAATTGAAGTATCCTCATCTCTTTCAGATCCAAAAGAAAGATGAAAACGCTTAGTTTATGTGCCAACAAGTAAGTATACGTCTATATGTATTATGTGATTATACAAGTACTAACTTAGGCTTGAATCTGTTTGGGCTGGATAACTATGGTAACATTCGAGGATGAATGTTTTAAGGGGGGTGGGAGGATGTAACAACCTGCCTTACACATATGCTTGTTATATTCTTGTGATACTGCTGGCCTTATAGTATATGTGAGGGACCATGTTCCTTATATGATTTGTGTTGGTTTAAACTAGCTGGAAAGTGATGTATCATGTCATGCACATTTCAGCGTGTTTAATGTAAGTTGACTCCGCCGGATATATTTAAATTAGAGATATTAAGTTGGTAATTGAGCTTAAATTTGAAAGTTAAGTTCTAAGTTGAAGAAAAATGATGTAATATTTATAAGAATAAAACAATTGAGCTTCTTGCTTGGATTTATTAAGCTAGCAGTTGCATCACCCACTTGAGCTATATGGATATTGTTAAAGGGCCCAAGCTTGATGGGACAGATTTAGAATTATAGTAATGGGCTCACTTGAAGCCCAAATCTATTAAAAGAAAATAAAAATGAAGTCCACCAGCCAAATCTTACAACGCCCAATATAGATAAAGCCCAAGTGAAAGCAACTAGGTGCATCACCTAGTTTGACCTTTTGAGCTGCTTGATGTGCATAAGCGGGTGCATAACCTACTTGACCAATTAGTGGCTGAAAATGAACCCCAAAAAATGGAGGTTCTAGAGGATTTTTTTGTGGTCAATAAAGCTCCATATATATCCAATATGAGCAGATATTCTTCATCCATGTTAACGAATAAAAATAAGAATTAACTCGAGTTCTTTCTCTCTTTTCTCTTAAAGATTAAACCAGCAACCTTAAAGTTTTCTTGGGTTCTTTAAGAAACACTCATATCTGCAAACCATGGTAAGTGAAGAGTCATGGATTTAGCTTAATTCACCCATGGATGATTAGGAAAACTTTTTATTCATGCTCTAATATAACTACAAAGGAAGAATATTTCCAGCAACTAATGCTCATTTCCTTAGTCATTAAAATACCATTCTTTCTTCTTTGATTTAAATGTGAAGGGAAGCTGAAATTCTAAAAGAATTCAAGTTATAAGGAGAAGTTTTCAGAAATTGAGGTAAGGTGACTGCTCTATTTTTGTCTTCTTATGTATGGGTTTGAGTGAGAAATTAGTGGTGTGCTCTCATGAAGAACTCAAGGGGGTGGTTAGTTCAATACTTGGTTGTATGATAAAGAATATTTGGGGCTGTTCTATGGGTATTACTGTTGGCGCACCTTGGTCGATATTGGGGAAAGGATGTATAATATATGTGATGGACAGAGAATGAGGGTGTGGTGATACACATTATGTTATGGGCTGTATGGGATCATTACAAGGCTAACGTTGTGATAAATGCTAATTTTAGTTTTCCATTACTTAAATTGTAGTCTAAAACCACAAAGAAGAGGCTGAATCGTTATAGTATGTATATCAGTCTAAGGATAAGGTATGTAAGGCTATTCAATTTTATATCCCTTTAGCATGAAATCTGATACTTGCGATTAATACCAATAAAGTGAATCTCATAAGTTCTATTCCTAGAAAAGGAAATATAGTGGCTGTATACTATCTCCAAATAACTAACAAAATTTCCCCCCTCTCCGTAGTGAATTGAACTACTTCTTTATATGTTCACTATCTTACAGTTGTGTAAGTATTCACCCCCCTGTGCTGTTATAGAAATGGTATTGCAAAAGAAAGTTTGGTGAATCCTCCTCTTTGCTGTTTGATGTCAATTGTGTCATTAAGCTCTTTAATAATCTTTTTATGTTACATAGCTCCTTATGTCATTGTTAATGCCTTGAAGTATTATTTTCATATCTTCTATTGCTGGTCTGTATTTCCATATCTCCAAATGATTATGACCACCAAAATAACATCTCAAAAGAGATACTATTATCTAAAGAACGATCCGAACAGAGTTATGAACTTATAAACAACAATCTCAAAGATTACAGAATCTGAGTGAAGAAATCTATATAATCACGGGAAGCCTAGCATGGGTCGATCCCAACTAGTACATAAGGTGGCAGCGCAGGGGAGAAAGCCTAGAATGGGCATATCCTTATTGGTATAGAAGGGTGGCAGGACAGGGGCGAAAGCCTAGCATGGGCCGATCAAAATTGTGCAATTATGAGGACCCATCCAAGGGGTTAATATGCCTAGAATGGGTCATCCTCTTCTACCACTGATCAGTTGGTCACTTGCATCACATGCCCTACAATGATTAAAACGTATAGAAAAGTAAAGAAAACAACGTAACTTGCATGATCTCTCAAGAGTAAGCAAAGGTGGTCTTCTCTCATGATATATGCACTCATATGTTGATACTTGATTTCATTTGATCCCTCGTATTACATATGCTATATTGCCTTACATATTTAGTACTTTTTTTTGTGCTGACGTCCCTCGCTGGGGACGCTGCATTTAGTGTTGTAGGCACAAGTACTCCAGCTAGTAGACCTCCTTAGTAGGAGCATACGACACTCAGATACTTTTGGTGAGCTCAGGGTTGATTCGGAGCTTTATTGAGCCCTTAGTAAATTAATTATGATATTGTATCGTAGTTAAGGGTATGATGGGGTCTTTCCCGACCTACTCTAGGTCTTCTATCTTTTTAGAGTCTTTGTAGAAGTATGTACATGGCTCAGTTGTGTCTTAAGGATATGCAGCCTCAACGGCCAAGTCTTGTATATAACTTTTTGGGTCTACTTATGTTGGTTTTCATCGCTGCGTCCTTTGTGAACTTGTCACGATTGTTATTTTTATACGCATAGTAAGAACAAATTTAAGATTGGTTCTCTCAAGCCTTTAGGGCATCGGGTTCCTGTCCATCTTAATGGGATTTGAGGCATGACACTTATGGTCGGTATACACATAAACATGGGCACCATAGAAGTAATGTCTCCATATTTTCAAGGCAAATACCACGTCCTCTAATTCAAGATCATGAGTTGGATAGTTTCTGTCATGCACCTTAAGTTGTCTAGAAGCATAGGCTACTACCTCCCAAGTTGCATAAGCGCACACCCTAAATAAAACCGGGATGCATTAGACTGCGCAACGAAAACCTTTGTACCCTCTTGTAAAGCCAACAAAAGAGTGGAAGTAAGCCTATATTTCAAGATTTGGAAGCACCATTCACATGCCTCCGACCACTCAAATTTCTTAATCTATTGGGTCAAAGTAGTCAAGGGAGATGCAATGAACGCAAAACCATCCACAAACCTCTGATAATAAACCGCTAGACCCAAGAAACTCCTAATGTTGGTTGGAATTCAATTGTCTAGGCCAATTTTTCACTGTCTCAGTTTTCCTTGGATCAACCTCAACACCCTCACTAGAGATGATATGACCAAGAAATGCCACCGACCTCAACCAAAAGTCAAATTTTCTATACTTAACAAATAATTGATTCTCCTTAAGCACTTGGAACACCCCCCTCAAATGTTTCACGTGATCACCCTCATTTTTCACATATACCAATATGTCTTCAATGAAGACAATGACAAATGAATCTAGGTAGTTTCCAAAGACTCTATTCATGAGATACATAAATGCCGCCGGGGTATTCGTGAGACCAAAGGACATTACTAAGAACTTATAGTGACCATATCTAGTCCGAAATTTCATCATTGGTATATCCTCACCTCTCACCCTAAGTTGGTGATACCCCAATCTCAAGTCTAACTTAGAAACGTAGCTTGCCCCGTGGAGTTGATCAAACAAGTCGTCAATCAGAGAAAGAGGATACTTGTTCTTGATTATGACTTTATTGAGTTGGCGTTAATCAATGCACATCCTAAGGGACCCATGCTTCTTCTTCACAAACAAAACCGGAGCATCCCATGGAGAAATACTAGGTCTAATGAAGCCCTTGCCTAGTAAATATTTTAGTTGAGCCTTCAACACTTTCAATTTGGCCGGAGCCATTCAATAAGGATTAATTGAAAAGGGATTTGTTTCCGGTAACAAGTTGATACCAAAATCAATTTCTCGTTCGGGAGGAATATAGGGAAGATCATTAGGAAAGACCTCCAGAAATTCCCTCACTACGGGGACCGACTCAATGGGAGGAATATCGGAGTCTAAATCTTGGACTCTTACTATTTGATATAAACACCCTTAAGAGATCATTTTTAATGGTTTCAAACAAGAAATGATACGACCTCTAGGAATAGAATTTCCCTCATTCCACTCTAAAACTTACTCATTTGGAAAGTTAAAATTCACCACCCTCGTTCTACAATCTATAGAGGCAAAACAAGCATGACACTAATCCATACCCAAAATGACATCAAAATCTAGCATATCAAGTTCTACCAGTTCAACATAAGAAACCCTATTGGACAACATTATGTGATAATTTCTTTACACCATTTTTGCAACAACCGACTCACCCACCGGGGTAGGCACTATAAAATATTCATGCAAGATATCGATCAAAATGATAAACTTTTTAGCTACTAGATGATTAACAAATTATAGGGTACCACCAAAATTAAGTAAGGCATATACATCAATAGAGAAGACTTTCAACATACCGGTCACCACGTCGGGAGAAGTCTCTTGCTCACCCCTTGAGCGAAAATCATAGAAGCAGTTCTTTTTTGAAGCCTCATTTCAACCACTTGCTTGATCTTGACCACTACCCTTGTCTTAAACCCTCACATTAGGGCAATCCCTAACCTTGGGCCCACTTTTACCACAACCAAAACAATTGTCCGTCCCCTTAAGACAATCACCATAATACTTCTTGCAACACTTTCCACAAGTTTGCTTGGTGAACTAGTACCCTTTCCCTTCTTAGGCTTATGGTTAGACACTCTATCGTCCCTAGACTTGGGAAGCTTAGAAGGAACTTGATTAGAAACCCTCTTCTGAAACTTAGGATTGTCATGTCTCTAAACCCTTCCCTTTGAAGAACCTCCATCAAATGATCTTGCCCTCTTGGCATCTCTACTCTTCCTCTTAGACCTTTCCTCTTCTAAATGTTAGATATGATGCATAAGACAGGATATGTTCATCTTGTCATGTAGCATAGCTGAATGACACTCCTCTTCGAAATCATCATACATTCCCATCACAAAACGACTCATTTCATCTCTAGGATCGGAAACCAAGGAGGGAGCATATTTTGATAATTTAGTCAATTTCAAGGAGTATTCATGCACACTCATACCTCCTTGGCGAAGATTGATGAACTCTACCACTTTAACTTCCCTCTTCTCCCTTGGAAATAATCGATCAAGAAAAGGCTTCTTGAACACTTCCCAAGTCACGGGTCCACCTCTTAAAGGCCTATTGTCCCTCCATTAGACATACCATGCTTGATCCAAAACCTTGAGTTTATAGGTTGCTAACTCGGACTTCTCAGTAGTAGAACACCCCATAGCATAGAGGATCTTGTAGATTTCATCGATCATTTCTTGGGGGTCTTCTTCAACCTTGGACCCATAAAAAATAGGAGGGTTCATCCTAGTGAAATCCCTTAGACGGGAGGCCATGTTAGCAACTTCTTGATGTGCTCAGGGTACAACCTCCTGATTATCTTGGGTTGTCATGCCTTTGACTTGAGTAGTGGCGGCTTGTGCTTGGGTAGTAATGGCTTGGTCCATTTGAAAGATACTGACCCTTATGTTCTCATCTATCAAAAGAGGAGGAATCACACAGGCTTGGTCATCATTCACATCTTCCTCGAGAGGAGGAACTTGATCACCACAGGGAGGAACTTCCGCTTTGGCAATCTCTTATTCAAGTCTCTGTGCCGCATTCCTTTGACTATTCATTGCCTATAATCACAATAAGAGGATTAGATGTAAAGGCACATAGATTTAACACTCTAAAGGCACAATGTTGGACTTCCAAGAAAGTGAGTGCTTCCTAAGCATCTCATAGATTCCTATTCATAAGTGTGGTGCACTTCACAATTATGAATGCGAACATACATAGACGTGGTTGAGAGAGACATCAACTCAAATATATTCAACCTCATGCTCTGATACAAAGTTTGTCATATTCGGGAATAGCCCCTAAACGTAACTAGCATCATGTCATCTTTGAGGACTAAGACTAGCTTCTTAGCTTACATTATTATATTCATAGATCAAATTTAGCGGAAAATTTAATACTTTTCATTGCTTCTACTAGGAGGTTTATATAGACCTCTACATACAAATAGTATTTATATCGATTATACATAGACCCTTCCTATAGAAATATTACTTAGTCTTCTAGTTTTATTTTATATACGTATATAAAATATAACATAGTCATGATAGTCGTCTCATCTCATAACCATCTAATAAGAGTGTAAGAACTTGGATATTGCCCATGCATCAAAGTAAGAATGTCTCATATGGGCTATACAATGTTTCATACTAAATGGAAAAGAATGAAGCATATATGTCTTAAACTCAAAACAACTTCTAGCTAGATAATGCAATCACCCTCGGAATGTGAGGACCTACCCTTCTTGGATGATCAAGAGATCCAAGCCTTCTTCAAATCATCTACAGATGTTCTTCAACAACCAGAGCCTAAAATGATAGGGAAATGGAGGAAATGGGGTTAATACACCACTTATACTAAGTATGGGACCATATGCACACATACTTTGAAATCATGCTATGAAAAGGGACATTTCATAAAGATGTACAATTACATTGAAAACACTTATGCATATTCAACAAGACCACACCAACCAATAGGACATGTTCATTAGGTCATAAGCATGTACATCACAAGAAAAACAACACCATGTCTAGTAAAGTCAACATGCATAGCATATACTTGAATACATAGCCAAGAATCTCTATCATGAAGTCAAAATAGCAACAAGCATGAATTAGAATACCTTTCACCATGACTGAAGCAAGACAATTATCCATGAGCTTCTATCAAGTCAACAAGTGCAATGACCAATCAAAGCCCAATAACCTTACTCAATCATGTAACCCAATAAGCATCATGACCTACTTCACATATCATAACATTAAGAGTGCATAACATCATACTTTAACAATATAGACCATCACATATTCATAAGTGACACCAATAAACATATAGTATCAATAATTTGCAAGTTCATCATATGAATGTCATATAGAATTATAAGTATTTTGATACATAAGAACGTCCTTCTAAGACTCCCTTCACGTCTAACTAGTGCATTGTTTAGGTAGAGTCTATTACCTTTACCTAGACTAAGCTAAACCCCATAGGTCATCTTAGTTAAAGTTCAATACTTTAGTTCATTTTACCTTTTGGGAACCTCTTGCCCTAACCGAAATAGAACCCATTAGCTAATGTGGAATCCGGTTTCATGGAACCCTACACCAATAGAAGGCAAACTACTTGTCAAGGTAGAACCAAAAGATGAACATAGAAACTACGTTAATCCTCTAGCTAGTATTCCTATGGGGGCAACATAGTTCAAGAACTAGGAGATATAGTTGGGACTCTCTTTATGCTATATCCATTGTAGTCTCCAATCTCAAGATTACATTAGTGATCCTACCTTCCCTATGTGGGATGGGACACTCCTCACTCTAACTCACTCGGTGCTAAGCTAGAGTCCCTTTTTGAAATGTCTTCAATGGCTTTATTAATCATAATAGCTTATTGTAGGTCATAGGGTCTAACCCTTGTATAACATCATCATACAATAATAGCTTATTGTAGATGAGTTTAGCACATTAACATTCTCATATCATGATAAGGCACATTGGTAAATCATTCACCATCTTTATAACATTTACATCTTCAGCCAACACTCACAATCATAGCCAAGAAATTTAAATTTAACATCATACCATTCGAGCAATCCTAATACAAGGCATACTCCAATACAACATCATCACTTAATCACAATTAACCCCAATTTCGAGTAAAGGATAGGAATCACAAGACTTACCAAGTCCACTTCATAATCCATCAACAAGGTTTTAACATCAACCCTTAATTCAACCCAATTAGGGTATAACATCATCATAATTAAATAATCAACATGATATCAAGGCTAAAAGAATCACTACATCACAATTCAAAACTAGATCAAAGCATAAGACAAGATACTTAGGTCAATTAACAACATACTTCATATCCTATATCACTTCTCCAGAACTAGCATGAAAGACTACAAATCACCCTAATTCATTCATGATTAGTGTAAAAGCATCATCAAGTAGTAATTCAACTAACAACCAAGTCAATTGAACCAATACCATATAATTCAATTCAATATTACAACCTAGGGTTAATAATTAAGGGTCATCTTCTACAAACTAGACAAATCCATCAAGATATATCATAATTGAGTTAGAATACATGTAAATATATACATAATATTGAAAATAAATCATAGACAGTTCAATTCATAACAACAGTTTCGTATTGGATGAAAACCCACTTGAAAACTAAATTTTTACAAATCAATTTGATGGAACCCTTTGAGGAAAGAAGTCTCAAAGGTGAATTAGATCTCATACCTCACTAATTGATGAAGATTATTCGAGGAAATTGACCCTTTGTCGCCCTTAAGCCCTCCTATAGCTTCGTCTTCAATCGAGTCTTCACTAGAGCGATAAAGAAGAGAAAAGTAAGAGTTTTTTTTTGTTTTGGAATTATGTGCTTAGGTCTAGTTTAAATATGCAAAGTCATTATATAGAGGTCATTAATTAACTTAATTCGTAATGCCTTAAAAATGAACTAAGGTTAACTAGATCTTCATCAATGTTTCGTGAATTAATTTTATGTTAAAATGAGTTATATTGGATTTCTTAGGTAGTGTGTGAAGTTTCATTAAGTTTGAAGGTCAAACGTCCAAGAACTCCAAGACGTTCGGAAAGTGTGCCTTAGAAAGTGCTTGTGTGTCTTGAAGTGTTCAAGTGATTTTTACTTGTTTGTCGCTTGAAATTGGTGTGGGATATTCCTAAGAACTAGAATACTATGTTTAGGGGTTTAACGTCCGGGAACGACCCCACCTACGACTCACAAAGGGGCCCTAGAGAATTGCCCAAGACTAATGTCAAAATCAGCCTGGAAATGTGCATCAAAGGGACCAGTCGACGGCATGTTAACCAATAGAGGGTTCCAGACCTAACAAACGAACCCTCACCAATAGGGCATCATTTGACACACGGTCCGTTGGTTGAGAGTCGTTGATGCTGCTTGCAAAAGCTCTCTCGCCTGCTGCCTTGACTTGGGGTACTTTGTAAATTCACCCCAAGTCTTTTATGACCCTAGGATGATATTTTTAGGGGTTTTAAGTTATATTAGATTATATTTAAGTCCTAGACCTAGACAAGACCCCTCACTTCAAATATTCAAACTCCCTCTCTAAAGAAAACTCTCTCAAAGTTACCATTGGAGCTAAGACTTAAAGAAGGGCAAGGAGGGATGGCTTGGACGTGTTTCTTCATAAAAATCATTGAGTTTTTCTTATATTTGAGGCATGTTATCCATCCCTAAACCCTCTTACATTCAAGGAACCCTTTCTAAAAGATTTCAAAAAGGGTTTTCAAACATTACTTTCTTCTATATTTTAATCTAAGCACAGGTCTTCTTGTAAAAGTGTTTTAATGATTCGAATGTCTTTATTCTGTATTAATTGATGATTTCACTGTCAAAACGCTAATGAACTGATGTTTATGCATATTTCAAACTTTTAGCTTAAGAAATGGGTCAAATGATCATGTTTGTGTAGGGTATGAACTTTCATTTTCTTGTGTTGTTATTATAATTTAGCTACTGCCCTGATGGCTCTATTATGATGAAATATTTATAAATTGGTTATAGGTGTTGATGGCTTGGTTAAATGGTGAGTTGCTTATATTGTATAATTCTTATTGTAAATTGCTCTTGAGTGGTAGGTTCACCTTCTTGGTGGCGGTGTTTACTCGATGCATTTGGATATAATTATTTTGTGTTATGGTATGGGTTTGAAGGACTACCGTGTGAAATGAAGTGATTATGAAGATGGTTCTTGTATGGTGTATTTTGCAGCTTGAATTAGATGTTGTGCTTAGATTATGCCTAAATAAAGTATATGATTATGTGAAGCATGTAAAGTGTGTGATTTGATGAATTGAAGGTGTAAAGCTTGTATAGAAGTTAAATATAACTGAAATGATGGTTATGTACAAGGTGTTCTCACATGTACACACACTCACACTTGAATGAATGAGTGAAGATAAGTTATGTAAAAAGGAAAACTTTGGTGTGAACACTCTTCGTGAGTTGAGATGTAGTTTTTAGTTGCAATCCCACAACATCCTAAGAACTTTCTAAGATAGGTCGGAGGATAAATGCCCTTCGTGAGTGGAGATGTGGTGTTCACTAGTTATCCTTAACCTATAGTATAAAATGTTTAGAATCCGTGGGGGTTATGCATAGCTCCAAGAGGATATGAAGAAGGGGTGTTTAGACTTTGTGAATTGAGATATTGTATTCCAATGTACCTCTTGAGATGTTTACTCCTCGTTATTAGAGAATGAGTTACTTAGTAGCAATCTCCTTATCCCTTAAGTATGCGCCAGCATAGCTATTGGGAAAGCAATGTAAAAAGCTAAGAGGATGACCTTACTCTTCGCAAGTGAGGATCCCTCATCTGATAGGGGTTAATATCGGGATTCCATGCCTAGCTCTTATGAATTATGTTAGTTAAGCTAACTCCCATAAAAGAAATGAAAATGCTAAATCTCCTAAAGGAGTGTTCTACTTAGGGTAAGTAGTGGAATGTGACGCTATATATCCATTGCAATAGGTAGGCATTCCGAAAGGGGAGTCTTGGTGAGTCTCATATGAATTGAATGAACTAAGTTTTCTAAAAGAACGTACTACTTAGGGTAGGTGGTGGAGTGGGGCGCTACCAATCCAATGCACTATGTAGACCTTCCAAAAGGGGAGTCTTGGTGTCAAGCCTTCTAAAAGAGTGCATTACTTAGGGTAGGTGTATGGGACGTCATCTACTCATTGCACTAAGTAGTCATTCCGAAGGGTAAGTCTTGGTGTCTTATTTGGGTGTTCTTCTAATGTCTTGTCATTGAGAGGTGGCTTGTTCTCCCGAGGTGAGAAAGCCAAATAGGGGTAGTCTTGAGGATCACTTTGGTGTATATTGTAGGAGGTGTATGTGCACTTCCTTCATGTCTCACCTTTGTGAGTCCTAGGATGACCTTAGTTAGGGAAACTCCTAGAAGGCGAAGCTTGGGAATCTACTCTCTCAAGTCAAAGTATGTCCTCATATATTCGAGGGTATAGTCCTATATTTCTAGTTTCTATCTTTAAGACTTAGTATGTATTTCTTTTAATGTAAAGGTTCGTGTCCCGAATATATTATGCGGTGTCTTAAGTTGGCTTTCGACGATGAGATTCTTTAAGTTTTTATGAACGAATTCCTTTTCATATTAAATATCTTGAAGGGTTTTAATTCAGCACTACTTCTCATTTTTTTATGTAATGAACAGGAGTTGAGGACTTGTACAAGACCCCAAAGGGTCAAGTACACCCGGTATGACACAAGGGTTCTCCGTAAGTTCTAGGGGGTACTTTCAGGTCGTGACAGGCTTGATATCAAAGCATAAGTTTACTGGAAATAGATTAGGGTTTAAAAGCCTCTCAAACCACTTCTAGTAGTATCTTGGTCATTGGTATGAGTCGCGACACATCCATGGAAAAGAACCTATCAGAAGATAGAAGTTTCACTTTCTTCTCTATTCTAATGTCGTGCCTTAAAGTTAATTACATAAGGTGTCATTTCTCAACCTCTTTGTGTTTATAGGAAATGAATATGAGGAGATTAACCTCTATAAAGGAGGAGGAAGGTGTGAGAGGATCCCTCCTCGTGTTGGCCAAGTTCCTATTGTTGGCCTAGAGGAAGAGAATGAGGAGGGTCCCCTTCAAGAACCTCAAGTGGCACCGAAACCTCAAGAGCCTAATGTGCCTCCTATGCCTCAAGCTCCTTTTATTGAAGGAGATATGAAAAGAGCGGAGTTGAGGGATGCCCTAATGAATTTGACCAACTCAAGATGGCTCAAGCTCATGTCGTCAATAATCACTTTGTTGCCCAGCTAACCAAGGGGGTGGACCTCAACCTAATGCTAGTAATCTAGCTTCTAGAATTTGGTATTCATGAGGATGAACCCTCTCACTTTTCATGGCACTAAGGTGGATGAAGATCCATAAGGTTTCATATATGAGGTGTTCAAAGTGGTAGATGCTATGGGTGTGACCCATAGGGAGAAAGCGGAGTTAGCCGCTTACCAGCTCTAGGAGGTGGAAAGTGTGGTTTTAGCAATTGAGGGGTGAGAGACCCTTAGAAAGAGGTCCGGTTGATTGGGTGGAATTCAAAGAGGCTTTCCTAGATAGGTTATTTCCCTTAGAGTTGAGGGAGAAGAAGATGGTTGAGTTCATGAACCATCATCCAGGGGGAATGAATGTGCAAGAGTACTCTCCCAAATTCACCAAACTCTTTATGTATTCCCTAACCATGGTATCCCACCCTAGGGATAGGACGAACAAATTTGTGATGGGAGTGTCTATCTTGGTTGAGAAAGAGTGTCATACGACAATGCTTCTTAATGACATGGATATCTCTAGGCTTATGGTGTATGCACAGTAAATTGAGGATTCAAAAATTAGAGAGATAATGCAAGATGGTAAGAGGCCTAGGTTGGACGATTCTAGTAACCAAAATCCTAAGAAGAGGTTCTATCACCAAGATTCTTCCATGGGAAACAAGGATAGGGCTCCAAACCAACATTCCCAAGTTGGTGTCCATACTTTTGAAAGGGCTAGGTGTGCTAGTTGTGGAAAACAACATTTGGGTAAGTGCCTTGCCAGAATGGATGGTAGTTTTAGTTTTGGTATCAAAGGCCACAAGATGAGTCACTGCCCTAGAATCAAAGCAACAGGGAAAGAGGTCAATCAAGCTTCCCTAGATCCTAATGCTCGAAGGAAGAACCCTCCCTATGGGATGGGTGCTAGGAAGGATAAGACTTTATGATTGTTGTTTTCATGTTATGAGATGAGTTTATATGATTTTATACTTCATATAATCATGCTTTTTTGATGATATGCATAAGGAATAGATTTTTTTGGTTTTCTAGCATGCTTGACAGTGTTATAGTGATGTTCACTGTAAATTTTTATGAATTTTTAGAAAAAAAAATTGTTTTGTCTTGAATTTAAGTTTCAATGTGTGTAAAAGTGATGTATATGATAATGTTTAATGTTGGAGAAAGTTGTTTCTCCATAACTGAAGGATAAAAGTTGATTTTGAAATGTGAAAGTATTGCTAATGTACTTATGTTGCAAAGTTTGTGAAAGTGTGAAATTGTAATCCCTGTTAGTTGGTTCTTTGATTATGAAAGTTTGAGATATGGTTTTGATGTGTTATGTCTTATTCGAGGAAAAATGTTTTTTCAAGTGAGGGAGAATGAATGCCCTAAAATGAACTAAGGCTAAGTAGAGCTTTGTGAATTTTCGTGAGTTAATTTTTAAGTTAAAATGAGTTAAATATATTTTCTTAGATAGTGCGTGAAGTTTGATTAAGTTTAAAGGTTAAACGTCCAAGAACGTCCATGACGTTTGGAAAGTGTGCCTAAAAAAGTACTTGTGTGTCTCGAAGTGTTTGAGTGAATTTTACGTGTTTGTTTTACTTGAAATTTGTGTGGTATGTTACTAAGACCTAGACGACTATGTTTAACAACTGCGAACGACCCTACCTAGGACCCATAAAGGGGCCCTAGAGAAGTGCCCAAGAGTTAAGTCCAAAACTGCATGGCAGTGTGCACCAACGGGACCAATCGACGGCTCGTAGACTTTGTCCCTCAATTAGACCTTCAGGTATGAAGGTGTTGAGGTTGCAGACCCAACCAACGAACCATCACCAGCAGGGTGACGTTTCACTCACAGTCTGTTGGTTGAGAGTTGTTAATGTTGCCTGCACGCCTGCTGCCTTGACTTGGGGTATTTTGTTAATTCACCCCGAGTCTTTTATGACCCTAAGATGATATTTTTAGGTGTATTTAAGTTATATTAGATTAGTTTTAAGTCCTAGACCTAGACAAGACCCCTTACATCAAATATTCAAACTCCCTCTTTTAAAGAAAACTCTCTCAAAGTCACCATAAGAGCTAAGACTCAAGAGGGGCAAGGAGGACTCGTATGAACGTGTTTCTTAGTCAAAATAATCAAGTTTTTCTTATATTTTAGGTATGGTATCCATATTTGAACCCTTTTCCATTCATGGAGTCCTTTCGAAAAGATTTCAAAAAGGGTTTTGAAACACTACATACTTCTATCTTTGATACAAAGCATGGGTCTTCTTATAAAAGTATTTTAATGAGTTAAATGTTTTTATTCTAGTATTAATTTATTATTTTAATGTCAAAACCCTAAAGAACTCATGTTTATGCATATTCCAAACTTTTAGTTTAAGAAATGGGTCAAATGATCATGTTTCTGTTAGGTATGACCTTTTGTTTACTTGTGTTGTTATTATGATTTAGCTACTGTCATCAGGGCCTTATTATGATGAAATATTTATAAATTGTTTATAGGTGGTGAAGGCTTGGTTAAATGGTGACTTGCATATATTGAATAATTCTTATTGTAAATTGCTATTGAGTAGTATGGTCCACCTTCTTCATGGCAGTGTTTACTTGACGCATATGGATATAATTGGTGTGTATTGTGAGTATGGGTTTGAAGTCCTAATGTGTGAAATGAAGTGATAATGAAGATGGTTCTTGTATTGTGTATTGTGGAGCTTGAATTACATGTTGCGCTTATATTATGTCTCAATGAAGTATATGAATATGTGAAGCATGTAAAGTGTGTGATTTGACAATTGAAGTTGTAAAGCATGTATAGAAGTTAAATGTGAATTAAATGACGCTTATGTGCAAGGTGTGCTCAACTGTACACACATACTCACACTTGAATGAATGAATAGAGCTAAGTTAATTAAAAAGGGAAATTTTTGGGTGAACACTCTTCGTGAACTGAGATAAAGTGTTTAGTAGAAACCCCACTACAGCGTAAGAGCTTCCTAAGATAGGTCGGAGGATGAATGCCTTTCATGAGTTTAGATGTGGTGTTCACCATTTATCCTTAACGTATAGTATATAATGTCTAGAATTCGTGGGGGTTATGCCTAGCATCGAAAGGATATGAAGAAGGGGTGGTTATAATTCGTGAGTTGAGATGTTGTATTTGAATGTACCTCTTGAGATGTGTACTTCTCATTAGTTGAAAATGAGTTACCTATTAGCAATCTCCTTATCCCTTAACTATGCACCTGCATGGCTGTAGCTATTGGTCAAGCTATGAAAAAGCCAATAGAATGACCTTACTCTAGGCAAGTGAGGATCCATCATCCAATAGGTGTTAATATCGGGATTCCATGCCTGGATATCATTGTCTCTATCGGTTAAGCTAACTCCAACAAAAGAAATGAAAATGATAAGTCTCCTAAATGAGTGTTGTTCTTAAGGTAGATAGTGGAGTGGGACACTATTTATCTATTGCATTAGATAGGCATTCTGAAAGAGGAGTCTTGATGAGTCTTGTATGAATTGAAAGAACTAAGTCTCCTAAAAGAACGTACTACTTAGGGTAGGTGGTGGAATGGGATGCTACCTATCCATTGCATTATGTAGGCACTCCGAAAGGGGTGTATATGTGCCAAGCCTTAAAAAGAAGTATATTACTTAAGCTAGGTGGTGTTTTGGGACACCATCTACTCATTGCACTAAGTACGCACTCCGAAAGGGAAGTCTTGGTGTCTTATTTGGGTGTTCCTCATATATTCGAGGGCATTGTCCTATTTTCTTAGTTTCAATCTTTAAGACTTATTATGTATTTCTTTTACTTTGAAGGTCCGTGTCACTAAGATATTATGTCGAGTCTTAAGTTTGCTTCTGATGATGAGATACTTTAAGTATTTATGAAAGAATTCCATTTCATATTAAATGTCTTGAAATGTTTTAATTCCT
This sequence comes from Solanum pennellii, assembly GCF_001406875.1. Classification (NCBI taxonomy): domain Eukaryota; kingdom Viridiplantae; phylum Streptophyta; class Magnoliopsida; order Solanales; family Solanaceae; genus Solanum; species Solanum pennellii. Next base: position 35,201,280 of record NC_028642.1, on the reverse strand, counting down.
CAATAGTTTTTATGTTTTATGTAATGAACAGGAGTTGAGCGCTTGTACAAGACCCCAAAAGGTCAAGTGTGCCCGATCATGACCCAAGGGTTCTCCCTAACTTCTAGGGGGTACTTTTGAGCCGTGACAGACTTGGTATCATAGCATAATTTTATGGGAAATTGTTTAGGGTCTAAAGGCTTCATAAGCCACGTCTAGTAGTATCTTGGTCATCGGCGTGAGTCGCGACACATCCATGGACAGGAAGCTATAAGATGATAGAGGTTTCACTTTCTTCTCAATTCTAATGTCGTGCATTAGATTTTACTTATATAAGGTATCTTTTCTCAACCTCTTCTCTTTGTGTTTATAGTACATGAATACGACGAGACAACCGCTAGAAGGGAGGAGGGAGGTGTATTTAAGAGAGGATCCCTCCCCATGTTGGCCAAGTTCCTATTGTAGGCCTAGTGGAAGAGAATGAGGAGGTTCCCCTTCAAGAACCTCAAGTACCACCGGAACCTCAAGAGCCTAAAGTGTCTCCTATGCCTCAAGCTCCTTTTATTGATGGAGATATGAAAAATGCAGAGTTGAGGGCTTCCCTAATGAATTTAACCCAACTCATGATGGCTCAAGATCATGTCGTCAACAATCACTTTGTTGCCCAGCTAACCAAGGGGGTGGACCTCAACCTAATGCTAGCACTCTAGCTTCTAGAATTTGGTATTCATGAGGATGAACCCTCCCACTTTTCATGGCACTAAGGTGGATGAAGATCAACAAGGTTTCATGTATGAGGTGTTCAAAGTGGTAGATTCTTAGAGTGTGACCCATAGGGAGAAAGCAGAGTTAGCCGCTTACTTGCTCCAGGAGGTGGACAGTGTGGATTTAGCAATGGAGGGGTGAGAAATTCTTAGTATGAGGTCCGCTTGATTGGGCGGAATTCAAAGAGGCTTTCCTAGATAGGTTATTTTCCCTAGAGTTGAGGGATAAGAAGATGGTTGAGTTCATGAACCTTCGTCCAGGGGGATTAGTGAGCAAGAGTACTCTCTCAGATTCACCCAACTTTCTATGTATGCCCCAACCTTGGTAGCAAACCCTAGGGCTAGGATGAACAATTTTTTGATGGGAGAGTCTAGCTTGGTGGAAAAAGAGTGTCGTACGACCATGCTTCTTAATGAAATGGATATCTCTAGGATCATGGTGTATGCACAACAAATTGATGAGTCAAAAATAAGGGAGATAAGGCAAGAGGCTAAGAGGCCTAGGTCGGACAATCTAGTCACTAAAAACCTAAGAAGAGGTTCTATCACCAAAAGTCTTCCATGGGAAACAAGTATAGGGCTCCAAACCAAAATTCCCATGGTGGTGGCCATACTTTTGAAAGGGCTAGGTGTGTTACTTGTGCAAAACAACATTTGGGCAAGTGTCTTGCTGGAATGGATGTTGTTTTGGTTGTCGTAGCAAAGACCACTGATGAAGGACTTCCCTAGAATAAAATCAAGAGGGAAAGAGGTCAATCAAGCTTCACTAGATCCTAAAGCTCCAATGAAGAACCTTCCCTAAGGGATGGGAGCTAGGAAAGATAACTAATCCAGAGTTGATAGTCCAGGTAAGTCTTAAATCTATGCGATTGTTGTTTTCATGTTGTCAGATGAGTTTAAATGGTTTTATACTTCATATTATGATGCCTTTTTTATTAAATGCATAAGGAATAGTTTTAATTAGTTTTCTAGCATCTTTGGCAGTGCTATACTGATGTTCACTGTAAGTTTTATGAATTTAAAACAAAATTATTTTGTCTTGAATTGAAGTTTCAATGTGTGTAAGTGTTGTATATGAGAATCTTTAATGTTGGAGAAGGTAGTTCCTCCATAAGTGAACGATAAGAGAAGATTTTGAAATGTGAAAGTTTTGCTAAAGTGATTATGTTGCAAAGTGTGAAATTGTATTCCTTGTTAGTTGGTGCTTTTATTATCAATGTTTGATCCTTTATTTTGATGTGTTATTTGATGCTAAGTGAGTCCTTGATGGTCTTAAGGTGTTTAGTGTTATTCATGGATGAATGTTGTTCCAAGTGGGGGAGAATGTAACGCCCTAAAATGAACTAAGGTTAACTAGAGCCTTTTGAACTTTTCTTGAGTTAATTTGAATAGAAAATTAGTTATATTGATGTTCTTAGTCAGTGTGTGAAGTTTGATTAAGTTTGGAGGTCAAACGTCAAAGAATGTCCATGACGTTCGGAAAGTGTGCCTTACAAAGTGCTTGTGTGTCTTGAAGTGTTTAATTGAGTATTACATGTTCGTTTTGCTTGAAATTGCTGTGGGATGTTCGTAAGACCTAGACGACTATGCTTAGGGGTTTAAAATCCGCGAAAAACCCCACCTAGGACCCACAAAGGGGCCCTAGATAAGGGAGCTTGATTAAGTCCAAAATTGCCTGCCATTGTCCACTAACGGGACCGGACGACGGCAGTTGACCAATCGACGTCTCGTTGACTTGGTCCCTCGATTGTACCTGAAGGTGTGCAGGTTTTCAGGGTTTAAGACCCAACCAACAAACCCTCACCCATGGGGCGTTGTTTGACACACGGTATGTTGCTTGAGAGTCGTTAGTGCTGCCTAAAATTGTTGTCTCGCCTAATGCCTTGACTTGGGGTATTCTGTGAAGTCACCCCAATTCTATTATAACCCTAGGTTTATATTTTAGGCTTTTTAAGTTATATTATATTATTTTGAAGTCCTGGACCTAGACAAAACCCCTCACTTCAAATATTCAAACTCCCTCTTTAAAGAAAACTCTCACAATGTCACCACTTGAGGTAAAACTCAAGGAGGGCAAGGAGGGCTGGTTTGGACGTGTTTATTCATCAAAATCATTGGGTTTTTATCATACTTGAGATATGGTATCCATCATTGCACCCTCTTCCATTCAAGGAGTCCTTTATTAGATATTTCAAAAAGGATTTTCAAACTCTACTTTCTTCTTTGATTCGAAGCATCATGTCTTCTTGTAATAGTGTTTTAATGATTCATATGTGTTTTTTCTAGTATTAATTGATATTTTCAATTTCAAAACCCTCACGAACTCATGTTTATACATATTTCAAACTTTTAGCTTAAGAAATGGTCAAATGATAATGTTTGTGTAGAGTATGAACTTTGGTTTCCTTATGTTATTATTATTATTTTGCTACTAAACTAAGGGACTTATTATGATGAAATTGAAAAAATTGTTATATGTGGTGATGTCTTGCTTAAATGGTGAGTTGCTTATATTTTATAATTCTTATTGTAAATTGCTCTTTAGTGGTAAGGTCCACCTTCTTGGTGGCAGTATTTACTTGATGCATTTCAATATAATTGGTGTGTATTGTTATTATGTCTTTGAAGGCCTAATGTGTGAAATGAAGTAATAATGAAGATGGTTCTTGTATTGTGTATTGTGGAGTTTTAATTACATGTTGTGTTTAGATTATGCCTAAATGAAGTATATGGTTATGTGAAGCATGTAAAGTGTGCCATTTGTTGAATTGAAAGTCTAAATCATGTATAGAAGTTAAATGAAAATGAAATTATGCTTATGTGCAAGGTGTGCTCACATGTACACACACCCTCACACTTTAATTAATGAATGAAGCTTAGTTAAGTGAAGAAGGAAATTTTTGAGTGAACACTTTTCGTGAGTTGAGATGAAGTGTTGAGTAGAAACTCCATTACATCCTAAGAGATTTCTAAGATAGGTCAAAGGATGAATGCCCTTCATGAGTTGAATGTGGTGGTCACTAGTTACTCTTAACCTATAGTATATAATGTTTAGAATCCATAGGGATAATGCCTAGAACTGAGAGGATAAAAAGAAGGGGTGGTTACACTTCGTGAGTTGAGATGTTTTATTCCAATGTACCTCTTGAGATGAGTACTCCTCGTTAGTAGAGAATGAGTTACTTAGTAGCAACCTCCTTATCCCATAACTATGTGCCCGCATAGGTGTAGCTATTGGGCAAGCCACGTAAAAGCTAAGAGAACGATATTACTCTAGGCAAGTGAGGATCCCTCATCCGATAGAGGTGAATTTCGGTATTTCATGCCTAGATCTCATGGTTTATGTTGACTAAGCTAACTCCCACAAAAGAAATAAAAATGCTAAGTCTCCTAAAAGAGTGTTCTACTTAGGGTGGGTAGTTGAATGGGACGTTATTTATCCATTGCACTATGTAGGCATTTTGAAAGGGGAGTTTTGGTGAGTCTTATATGAATTGAGTAAACTAAGTCTCTAAAAGGAAAGTACTAATTAGGGTAGGTGGTGGAATGGGACGCTACCTATCCATTTGTAGCACTCCAAAACGAACTAAGGTGAACTAGATCTTCGTGGTTGTTTATTAAATTAATTTTAAGTTAGAATGAGTTATATTAGTGTTATTAGGCAGTGTGTAATGTTTGGTTAAGTTTGGAGGTCAAACGCTCAAGAACGTTCATGACGTTCGGAAGGTGTGCCTTAGATTGTACTTGGGTGTCTTGACGTGTTTGAGTGAGTTTTACGCGTTCATTTTCCTTGAAACTAATGTGGGATGTTTCTAAGACCTAGATAACATATTTTAGAGGTTAAACCTCCGTTAACGACCCCACCTACGACCCACAAGGGGCCCTTGATGAAGGGCCCAAGATTTGGACAAAGCTTCCAGGGACACTACCCAATCGACGGAGCAGTCTACTGGGCGTAAGTCCATCGTCAACCCGTCGAATGAGGGGACGTCGTTCCATACTTAGTGAGAGGCTCAACCCCTCCCTTGACCAGCCTCTGATGCCATCGATGCCCAGCAACACGGGCCGTTGACTCATCGACGCCCAGTAGCTTTGGTCGTTGACTGACCACCTTCCAAAAGCTATAAGTTTGCTCCCTTGGCTTGGGGTGTTTGGTAAATTCGATCCAAGTCTTTTATGACCCTAGGACGTTAGTTTTAGTGTTTATAGGTATATGAAAGTGTTCTAAACCCTAAGACCTCATTTTAGACCCCTCTTCCTAAAACCCAAAACCCCTCTCTCTTAGAAGAATCTCTCAAGTCTTTGTGGAAGCTAAAAGTCAAGAAATGCTAGGAGGGTTGTTGGTGGTCGTTTCTCCATCAAAAATATTTGGTATTTCATCAATTGAGTTATGGTATCCATCCTTGAAATCTCTTCCATTCAAGGAGTCCCTTGTAATGAATTTTCAAAATGGGTTATCAACCCTAATTTCTTCTATCTTCAAATCTAAATTTGGGTATTGCATGAAAAAGATTTGAATGACTTGTTAAAAATATTTCTAAGGTTAGTTGTTGGTTTTAAGGAAAACTACAATGAAATCGTGTTAAAGCTTTTCTTAAAAATGTTGGCTTAAGAAATGGATTAAATGAGCATGTTTGTTTAGAGAATGAGCTTTGGTTTTCTTGAGTTGTTATTGTTGTTTAGTTACTGACTTAAGGGCTACATCATGATGAAAAGTTTAGAAAATGTTATAGGGGATGAAAGCTTGGATTAAAGGGTAAGTTGGTTATGACGTTTATCTTTGATTTCGAAATGCTATTGAGTGGTATGGTCCACCTTCTTGGTGGTGGTGTTTACTTGAATTGTATGAATTTAAAGTTACTAGTTTATTGTGAATGAGTCTATGAAGGTTTGTTATGTGAAGTAAGATGAAAAGTATGATATTCTTGTTAAATGTGTCTTATGAAGCTATTATGTGAAATAGGCTAGAGAGTATGCTTAAAGGAAGATATTCTTGTTAAGTGTTTTATGAAGCTTGTTATGAGAAGTACGTCAAGGATTATGTGTAAAGGACTTATATATTATGTGAAGCATGTAAGATGTGTGATGTGGTAAATGAAGGTCTAAGCATATCTATAGAAGTTAAATATGAATGAAGTGAAGCTTATGTGCAAGGTGTGCTCACATGTACACACACACTCACACTTCAATGAATGAATGAAGCTAAGTTAAGTCCAAAAGGGGAGTTTTTGGATGAAAACTCTTCGTGAGTTGAAATGAAGTGTTTATTAGCAACCCCACTACATCCCATGAGCTTTCTAAGATAGGATGTAGGATGTATGCCCTTCGTGAGTTGAGATGTGGTGTTCACTAGTTATCATTAACCTGTAGTCTATCATGTTGAGAACCAATGGGAAGTTATGCCTAGCACCGAGAGGATATGAAAGAGAGGTGGATTACACTCGTGAGTTGAGATGTTGTATTCCAATGTACCTCTTGAGATTAGTACTGCTCGTTAGTAGAGAATGAGTTACTTAGTAGCAATCTCCTTATCCCTTAACTATGTGCCCGCATAGGTGTAGATATTGGGAATACCTTGTAAATGCTAATAGAATGAACTCATTCTAGGCAAGTAAGGCTCCCTCATCCGATAGGGGTTTATATCGGTATTCCATGTCTAGCTCTCATGGTCTTTGTAGGTTAAGCTAACTCACACAAAAGAAATGAACGTGGTAAGTCTTCTAAAGGAGTGTTCTACTTAGGGTAGGTAGTGGAATGGGACACTTTATCCATTGTAGGCAATCCGAAAGGGGAGTCTTGGTGAAAGTTATTTGAATTGAATGAACAAAGTCTTTTAAAAGAACGTACTACTTAGGGTAGGTGGTGGTATGGGATGCTATCTATCCATTGCACTAAGTAGGACCTTCCGAAAGGGAAAACTTGGTGCCATACCTTCCAAAAGAATGTGCTACTTAGGGAAGGTGGTGGTATGGGACGACATTTACTCTTTGCACAAAGTAGGCATTCCTAAAGGGAAGAGTTTGGTGGTTTGTTGGGTGTCTTTTAATGTATTGCCATTGATTGAGGGGCTTGTTTCTCCCGAACTGAGTAAGCCAATAGGGGTAGTCTTGAGGATTGCTTTGGTGTGTATTAAAGGAGGCATATGCATACTTCCATCATGTCTTACCTTAGTAAGTCTTATGATAACCCTGAGGTTGGGAAACTCTAAGGGAAAATGAGTTCACTTTCTCTTTCGTTTGGCCTTGGAATTTCACTCATTTAGAATAGGATAGTTCAATGTAATTGCTCAAGTTTAATTCATTGTGAATGCTTTAAATGATTCATTGTTAAAGTTTCCAATTTGTTCACTGTAATGTTAGTAGAGTTCACTGTATGTTTTTTGGAGTTTACTTTAAATGCCTCTTTTTTGGTTTAAATTATGTGAATTCTTCTCTAAGTGTTAAATGATGATTCTCATGTTGATTTGCTTCTAAATTCATAAATGTTTTACCTTTTGGCATGAAATGTTATTTTACTAAAATGTCCCTTTTCGCATGTTTTTGCATATGTCATACTTAGTACATTTTTTGTACTAACCCCATACATTTTCTATACTATCTAAGTATAGGTTGGAAGAAAGGGTGAAGTCTAGAAGGCAAAGCTTGGGAAAGCTCCTCTCAAGATAAAGTGTGTCCTCATTTATTCAAGGTCATAATTCCTATCTTCTTAGTTTCTTTACATTAATACTTATTACGTATGTCATTTCAATGTAAAGGATCGTGTCCCTAAGTTATTTATGTCGTGTCTTTATGTTTGGATTGTGACGATGAGATTACTTAAATATTTATGAAAGATTTCCTTTTTATATCAAATGTCCTGAAAACTTTTATTTCCACACTAATTTTGATGTCTTATGTAATGAAATCTAGTTAAAGGGCTTGTACAAGACCGCAGAGGGTCGAGTACGCCCGTTAACGAAACGAGGGTTCCTCCAAATTTCTAAGGGTACTTTTGGGTCGTGACAGACTTGGTATCATATCATAAAATTTTGTGAAATACTTTAAGGTCTAAAAGTCTCACAAGACACTTCTAGTAGTATCTTGGTCATAGGTGCGACTCACGACAAATCCATGGACAAGATGCTATAGGACGATAGAGTTTTACTTTCTTCATTACTCTTGAATCGTTCCTTAGAACTTAACTCCATAAGGCCTCTCTCTCTTATGTTCCCTTGTCCGGTGGTCTTCTAGGTGTGATTGCCTGGAAGGAGAGATGTTAGTAAGTTTGAGGGAGAAAAAAGGTGAGTTTTGATGTTATGATGGTTTTTTGGCTAGATTAGTAGAGGTGAATGTGAGTTTTGAAAATTGTGATGTGATGCCATTTATGGCTAGGTGTGAATTATGAGGTTGGAAGTGTTGTGATGAGAAACTTTATGGTGATGTAGTTCTAAGCATAGTAAGAGGTATAAGAATGAATAAAGTGCTTTTGAGAATAAATGAGTTATCTTGTGATAAAATTCAATGATGGTAGATATGCTTTAAGCTGTGAATTTGAGGAAATGTTGAGAGAATGTGGAGATTTATAAGAAGTTAAAGGTGATTCCCTTGTGTGACTAATGTTTCATAGTTGTTCTTGCGATTGGTGGATGTTGTGGTGTAGTCTTACATTAAGATGGAAATGTGGTATGAATATTTACTGACAAAGTTTTGTTCCATGAAATTGAGTTATGTGATGCCGAAGAGTTGAATGAAGTGATGTTTAAGAGTGTTTTTCTAGGCTTGAATTCTAAGAGGGAAGTGTTATGCTTAACTTGTAAGGTTGATGTTTAATCTGACGTGCATGAGTTGAGGGTAGTGTGAGTTCTTACCTTGTTAGAGCCATAATGGTGCTTTGAAGTATGAAACCTTGAAGATGGCCTTTATGTAGAGGTCCTTTATTAAGTTAATTGAACCCCACTTAACCTTTAATTAACTAAGTAACCTCATAATTGATTAATTGAATTACATAAAACAACACAGCCAAACAAAGACCTGACTTACGAGACCTCGACTGACGGGCCGTGTGTCAGTCGACGGGCAGTGTGGCCTCCGTGCTGCACCCTGTCGTCTTGGTAAGAGACTATGAAGAATCACCCCTCAAGGATTTTTTCTAAGTGACCATCGATGGTGGAATCAACGCCCCGCCAATTCACCAACGTCCCTTCTGTGGCATCTGTTGGTGACACTGTCTTTTCACAGCTTTTGCCCTCTCTTGCAAGCGTCCTCCTGAAGGGCCCTTTCTTGGTCCTTAGGAAGTCTTTCCAGACGTTTTGACAATCAATAAACTTAGACACATGTTAGACACCATTCCACCAATTTTGATAATCTTTCGACTTCTAAAAGCTATTCAAATAGACTAAGCACGCTAGTACGTCCTTGAACTAGTTTCCAGACGTCATGGACGTCCTTGGACGTTTTTGTTTCTATACTTCCTAAATTACTTATAACCATTAAAATTTACCATAAAATAGTTTCTAAACCTTAGGACACTTATGTTAGGATCTAGAACATGTCTTGGATTTTCGAAGTGTTACATGTACTACTTAGGGTAGTTGGTGGTATGGGACGCAATCGATCCTTTGCACTAAGTAGACCTTCTGAAAGGGGAGTCTTGGTGCTAGGCCTTCTAAGAGAGTTTACTACTTAGGGTAGGTGGTGGAATAGGACGCCATCTACTGATTGCACTAAGTAGCCATTTCGAAAGGTAAATCTTGGTGTATGATTAAGTGTTCATCTAATGTCTAGTCATTGGACTTTCACTGTAATGTTAAAAAGAGTTCATTGTAATTGTGAAGAGCTTACTGTAAAATGGTCCTTTTTGGTTAAAATTATGGAAATCTTTCTCTGAGTGTTAAATGGTGATTCTTATGTTGTTTTACTTCTATATTTTTTAATGTTTTACTTAATTGACATGAAAATGTGTTTTTACTAAAATGTCCCTTTTTGCATTATTTTGGATATGCCATACTTAGTAAATTATTTGTACTAACCACATACTTTTCTATACTTAATAAGTATAGGTCTTGGAAGCAAAGATGAAATCTAGAAGGCAAATCTTGGGAAATATTTTCTCATGACAAAGTATGTCCTCATATATTCGAGGGCATAGTTCTTAATTCTTTTAGCTTTGTGTAAGTTCTTATTATGTATTTCTTTCAAAGGTAAAGGGATGTGTCCCTATTAGTTTTATGTCATGTCTTTATGATGGCTTGCGACAATGAGACTTTCGTAGTATTTATGAAAGATTCCTTTTTATGTGTAATGTTGTGAAAATTTTAATTTCGCACTATTTTTCATGTCTTATGTAATGAACTATAGTTAAAGGGCTTGTACTAGACTCCAAAGGGTCAAGTACGCCTTGTCCGAATCTAAGGGTTCTCCCGAACTTCTATGGGGTACTTATGGGCCTTTACAAAAGTCTCAAAAGCCACGTCTAGTAGAGTCTTGTTCATCGTTGTGAGTTGCGTACTTAACTCTGTAAGGTCTCTATCTTCTTTTCCCTTGTCCGGTGATTTTATAGATGTGATTGCTTGAAAGTGGAGATGTTTCTAAGTTTGAAGGAGAGAAAAAAAGAGTTTTGATGCTCATTGTGGTATTTTAACTAGATGAGTAGATGTAAGGGTGAGTTCGAAAGATTGTGATGTGATGCCATATAAGGCTATGTGTGATCTATAATATTGGAAATGTTATGATGAGAAATTGTATGGTGATGTATTTCTAAGCATGGTAAGTGTTAAAATGTTTGAATGAAGTTCTTTTGGAGGAATTGACTTATCTTAAAGTTGTGTATAACGATGGTAGAAAAGTTAAGGTGTAAATTTGAGGGAGTGTTCAAAGAATGTGGTAATGTTGTGAGAAAGAATGGATTTTATTCCATGAGTAGAGGTATATGATGCCTAAAAGTTGAGTGAGATGATCTTTAAGGGTGTTGTTCTTGATTAAATCTTAAGAGGAGGGTGTTATATTTGACTAGTAAAGTTGATGTTTAGTCTTGATGTGCCTGAGTTGAATGTAGTGTGAGTTCCTACTTTGTGATATGTATAGTGGTATTTTGAAGAATGAGACCTTGAAGATGGCTTTGGTGAATATTTTGAATAGGAACGTAGTTGATATCTTATATTTTCCTTCTATTCTTACTCAAGCTTGAGACAAAAACTATTAGTAGTTTGGTTACGTTTGGAGTCTTGCATATTAGTATGAGTTGTTTTTTTCCTTATGATGATGAGCGCCTTTGATGGTCAAATGCTTTTCATGATCCTTGTGATATCATAGTTCCTTGAGTAGATTGGTAGTTAATTTATATTTCTCATGTCAATGTGTAGCTAATGATATTTGCTTAATTGCTTAAAAGTTGTTATATCATGTGCTAATGTGAGAGTTGAAAGTTATTACATGTTGAGCTTTAAAATGATGTGATGAGCATGTCTAAAGTTGGAGAAGGTAGTTCCTCCATAAATGAAATGAAAGTGAAAGTAAGGGTGTGCTTTGAATTGTGGAATTTGTTCTAATTTGCTTGTGTCGATTAAAATGCCTAATGATATGAACTTGGTGTTGGTTGTGAGTTTGGTGCATTGACTATGAATGTTATAACCTTTATTATATGTGCGGTATGCTACTAGTTGGATCCTTGAAGTCCTTGAAAGTGTTTACTGTCATTCGAGGACGAATGTAGTTCCAAGTGGGGGAGTATTGTTACACCCTCATAATGAAGTAGGTAAAACTAGAGTTTAACATGAGTTCCATAAGTTAATAATGAGTTAAAATGATGTATTTTAGCATTAGAAGTCACTTGGTGAAGTTTTGAAGTCAAAAGTGAAGAACCAACCAACACGTTTGGAAACTGGCCTTATGTGTGTGCTAGTGTGTCCTTGTATGTTGTATGTGTTTATATGTGTTGTTTGGAGTCTAAAATCAGTGGGAATGACATTAGAACCTAGAGTGACATTTTTAGGGTCCAAACATCTGGGTCCGACTCCCCAGGGACAAACCTAAGGGTCCCCAAGGAGGACCCAAACATTGGCCAAGCAAGCTGCCCAAGGCAGCAGGGTATTGTGCCTTGATGAAAAACAGGCGCGTCACGGCCAGGTCGTGCACCCCTCTATCTTGAATTAATTTCCGAAGTCTTGTGGGAACAGCTCCGCGATGCGGACTTGTTCCCCGACAATAATTCGGAAAATTTAAGTGATATTTGACTTATCTAAAGTAATCCAATCAATGTGGGGGTGTTTTGGGTATTTTTGTTGGGGGGGGGTTATATACTTATTTTAGGTCATTATACACCCATTTCCTCATCATAAACCTCAAGCCCTCAATTAGAAATAAAAAATTCCTAAAACTCTCAAAATCTCTCCTCTTCCAAAAACCCCTCAAGCCCTCCATTGAAGGTCAACGTCTTAGATGTTGGGATATGGATGCAAAAGGGTTTCTTCTTAAAATTCTCGTTGATTTCTTCATATTAAGGTATGGTAGTTCATCCTTGACTCTTCTTTCATTCAAGGAGCCCATTTCAAGACTTTTCAAAAAGGGTTTTCAAACTCCAACTTCTTCTATTTTAAAGTCTAAGCATGGGTCTTGAATGAAAATGCTTTAATGAATGTAATATGATATTTTTCAATGTTAGTTGATGATTTTAAGGATGCTCAATACAATTCCTCAAATTTTGCCTTATGAAGTGGGTTTAATGTCCATGGTTTGATAATGTTAGAACTATGGTTTTATTTATATTATATTGTGATTATATACTGCCCTATTATGCTTTATTATGATGTTTTTGGTTAAATATCGAGAAAAGGTTGGTAAAGGCGTGGAGAAGGGTAAGTTTTTCTATCTTGGTTAAGTTATGTTGAAGTAATTCTTGAGTGATATGGTCCACCTTTGGTGGCGGTGTTTATTTGAATATATGAAGATATATGTTTACTGTGAAAATGGCCTTGAAGGCATAATATGTGAAGTGAAGTTATGATTTCGGTATGTATATGTATGATATATGTTAGAAGGTTGAAATGAGCATCATCAAGGATATATGTCTAAATGAAGTATGTATTTGATATGTGAATTATGATAATGTGTAATTGTGATAAATGTGTGTATGAGCATGTCTAGAAGTCAACGTTATGAATGATGGTCATTATGTGAAAGGTGTGCTCACATGTACTCAACACACACACTTGAATGCATGAATGAAGTCAATGAGAAAATGGGGGATTTTAGGGTAGGCACTTATTATGAGTAGAGATGAAGTGTCTATACAATCTGTACTATTCCTAAGTATGAAAAGGGGGACATTTGGGTGAAAACTCTTTGTGAGTTGAGATGAAGTGTTTAGTAGCAACCTCACTATTACCATCAGCTTCCAAGATAGGTTAGAGGTTGGATACCTTTCGTGATTTTAGATGTGGTGTCCACAAGTAATCTCTAGGGATAACTGCACTTCATTAGTCGAGATGTGGTACTAAATAGCTATCCCTTAACCCATAGTCAATGAATTTTAAGACTCCGCGGGGGAGCTTAGCACCAAGAGGAGGTTGATACACTTCGTGAGTACAGATGTCGTATCCAAAAGTACCTCTTGAGATGAATACTCCTCATTAATAGAGAATGAGTCACTTGGTAGCAATCTCCTTATCCCTTAGCTATGCGTCCGCATAGGTATAGCTATTGGATATTCCATATAAAGGCTAAAGTACGACCCAACCTTAGGCAAGTGGTGATCCATCATCCGATAATGGTTAATCCCGGGATTCCATGTATAGCTCTCATGGTCTTTGTCGGTAAAAGCTAGACCCCACATATGAATGTTATTAACTAAGTCTTCTTAAGGGCATACTACATAGGGTAGATAGTGGAATGGGACGCTATCTATCCATTGCACAAGTAGGCATTTGGAGGGAGTCTTGGTGTCTCCTTTTATGAAATGTATGAATGGTTCATTATATGATGAATGAAGCATGATGACTATATGTCTAAGGTTTATTAAGTAATGTGAATTTATGTCTAATGTTTATGAAGTATTTGATTATATGCCTAATGTTCATTAAATATAAAGTTATTATATTTAATGTCAAGGGAGCATATTTATACGATGTTTTGTCTGATGAAAAGCTATATGTGAACAATATGATGTGCCTAGACTAATGTAATCCTAAGGAAACACTAAGTGGAAGTAGTAGTATGGGATTCAATTTTCACATTGCACTAAGTGTGACTTGGAAGTTGCCTTGGAAGATGGTTCTTATGTGAATTTCCTAAGTATATGAGTGTTTTCTCTAGAGTCTTTAGTGTCTTTAGAATTGAATATGACTTGTTAAATTAAATGAAGAATGCTTGTTCTTGGTAGTCTTAAGGATAACTTGGGTGTGTAGTGAAGAATTTGCATGGGCGATTTCTTCATGTCTTACCTAAGTGAGTCTTAGGATAACTCAAGATAGGAAGAGTTATGTGTTAAGTGGGTTTACTGTAACTATGGTCCTATGTTAAAAATATTGAAATTTTGCCTTATGTGCTAGATGATGATACTATATGATGTTCTGTAACTTGATTCATGAAGCTTTTATCAAAATAACATGACTTGAATGTTTTGTCTCACCATTTTGCCAATTATCGTGTGTCATATTTCACCATCTTTGTTGGGGATGAGGATTTCCGACGTCCAAAATGCCGAAATTTCTTGTATATGTCTTTTAAGACCTTGTATATGTAGTAGGTTGTCCCTCACGGCCATGCCCACCCATTTTCAAGGTCAAACGAGCCCCGAAGCTGTCATATCCCCCATTTTACCGATTATCGTGTGCTATAACTCACCATCTTTGTTAGTGATCTGGATTTCTGAAGTCCAAAATCCCGAAATTACTCGTGGACGGCCGCTAAGACCTTTCTGTGTAGCAGGTTTTCCCACTCAGTCATGCCGGCCCATTTTCAAGGTCAAACAAACCCCGAATCTCGCATACCCCCCCCTCCCTTTTGCTGATTATTGTGTGATTATCCGGATTTCTGATGTCCAAAATGCTGAAATTTCTCATGGACTGTCACACTCGGATTCTGGAATCTGATGAAACCAGTGTCGTTAAACTCTCATAGGTCGCAGACAAGCCTCTTCTTAGCTTTCATCACATTCATATGTTAAATTTTCGGAAAATTTAGAACTTTTAAAACACAATGAAGTATACATAGACTTCATATATTTTCTACATAGATTAATATTCTACTAAGCTCAAATGAAAACATCCATCTACAATTGATGAATCAATTCAAACCAAAAGATTAATATATAATGTAATAGTTTGACAAAACGACCTTAATACAACGATTCAAAATAAACGTCTAAAAAGAAACGCTAGGGACAACATCAACTAGCTATGTCTAAAGTACTAGTCTAGATAGATTAGTGCAGCATCCTCGAACATCATGAAAACCTACAAACGTCTGGAGATCAAGAATCCAAACAACTTCGATGAGTCTTCAACCTTCACTCTGACCTGTACCTCTAAAGATAATAATAGTGTAGCGTTAGTACACACTTGTACTAAGTATGGGTGTATGCACACATACACATAGGGACTATGCATGATCAAAGAAAGCTCTTCCTATTACAACATGAAATTTTTGGAAAGTGACACGACTAGACTTTCCTAATTGGTTATTTTTTGAATTGTGGTACGAATATGACGTATTTAAATGCATTCAAAGAACAAAACTCATTTTCTATATGAACATAACACCTTAGAATCATCAACATAATTTTAGAACAACTCAAATTACTCCTCCAAACCCGAGAGCCCATTTTTTTTAATTAGTTTCGTTTTAAATCTTTTTCTTCTTGTTGTTGTGTAGTTCAAAGATCTCTTTAATCTCATATTTTTACTTACAAGTGCAATGATTCATTGTAGTCCCATACCTACAATGAATTAAGAAAGTAATCTAAGAGACTAAGGAAATGATTTGGCTACCCTTACTACAAGTTATTCTTTCCATTCTTGTTAGATTGGGCATGAAATCTTTATAAGCCAATATTTATTGGCTAGGCCACTTATGTATTCATTTTCATATTATGGAGAATGTGGGACATTTATTTGCCATTATGTTTTACTCCCGTTTGTTGACATAATATAACAAGTAATTATAAGCCAATTTTATTTGGCTTTGGTCATTTTCATAATAAAAGAAGTCATTGTTTGCTATGCCCATTATTTTCTGAAAATATCATTCTTATCAAACACTGATGATTGATATTCTTAAGCTCTTACTTTCTTAGCTCACTTTGAACATACATCTCTTCTTCTTTCTTTCTTGCTTTCTTAAGCACATATTTAGAAGTAAGATCATGCGAGCTAACATGAAATCCACTGTCTTTCCCACGCCAAAAAGGGGTGATTCACCGATCAAATTTAATCAAGATCATGTGAGCTAACATGAAATCCATTGTCTTCCCCACACCCAAAAAGGGTGGTTCACCGGCTAATGTGTGTTCTCCCCACACCGAAAAGAGGTGTTCACGGCTAAAGTGAACAAAATACTTTCTTTGAGTATTTAACCGACATAGATCATGTGAGCTAAGCATGAAATCTAGTGCCTGCCCCACACCGTAAAGGGGTGATTTGCCGAGCCAAAGTGAAACCGCATCATACCTAGCTAGCTCTCTTAGGTGGAATCCACTAGCTAGTTCCTATGCTGGAAACATTTGGTAGCTTTATACCACTCTTTATGTACGTTATAAGCTTACTCTAGTTCCTACTATATTTTATGGTGCATTTGGATAGAGTATGTTGGGACGTGTGCCAATGATTGGCATACCCTTGGTTATGAATTCAAAGTTACATTGGTCATGCTTAATTTGGTATTACTTAGTCATTCGCCAATTCTGTATAATATTTTGGAAATACATTGTAAGCCAATTTAATTGACATAGAATAATTTTTCACATATCATGGTAACCTAAAATATTGTCAGCCAATATATTGGCGTAAGCCAAACTTTCACTAGACGATGGTCATGAGAATATCATTAGCCAATTTTTTATGAAATAACATAGTAAGCCAATTTTATTCAACTTTTTGGACAATATATTGTGAGCCAATTTGTTGTCATAAGCCAAACATTCACACATTGTGGTAATCTAAACATTCATTTTATGCAAGCCAATATCTTAACATTTAATTAGCTTATAAACCAATCAATGAAGAACTTATAACAGGAAAATCAACTTCACAACCGACTTATAGCAAACTTCTATCGAACACAATTAGGTGTTACAATACCCTCGTCATATGAATCAAATCCATAGGCCTCATTAGACATTAACAAATCAAGAAACCTACACATAATGCTCAGTTAGCACCACATACTAAAAACATGTTTGAGATTACATCTACATACCATTAGAATCGAAAACAAGGATAACTAGGAAGATGGACGTTCAACAATATCATTGGGAAAAACCCTGGTTTCCACTATCACGAATTCAAAACATTTGAAAGACTCTTAGAGAAATAATTACAGGCGATAAAACACATACCTTATGTAGAAATTAATATTTGAAGATCACCTTGCACGAAACCTTGAAGAATACCTTGAAATTGCCTAAGAATTTTTCTGTTTTTCTTGCGTTTTGCACACTGTTTTTCTCACGATTGTTTTCTATTTTAGTCGTGAGTTTCTGGGTCTTAGTAACTGATATTTAGTAATTTAACTTAGACTAATTCACTTAATTGATAAATCAATTAGCTAATTTACTAAAACGCCCCTCCTAGATTGACTAGAATTAGAAGAACACTTGACTTAACCGAAATCTGGAAATTGCTTAGTGGTTTCGGTTTTGACAAATTAAATTAATTAATTAATTTTTTAGTTTAATTAATTAAGTGAACTAAGGTAATTAGAATAATACCCCTAAGTCACTAGAACCATAACCAACCCTTTTGGACAATCCTAGGTTAGGTAATAGGACTTTTCTTGAGTTAGTTACAAGGTTAGTGTTACCCGGTTAGGTCTTAGGTTGTTGGGTGCACTAGTTAATTTATTTCGGTTTAGTCCTAGTTTATTTAGCTAGTACGGTAAGTTAGTTAGAGCCTAGAGTTTGTTAGGAAGTTCAGCCCCACATGGCTTGACCCCCACATATGTGTCTGCCCCTAACTGCCCTAACCACCCAAACTGAATTCTTGCACATGTGCTTGGACATGGGTTGCATATGTGTTGCTGATCATTTCTTATTGTCCCAAGGATCGTCACTATATCCTTGGTCACTGCTTACTCTACATGATCATTTTAATTGGTCATGCGCCATGGTCCCTAGGCTTGACACACTGATGCCTCGTACCTAATGTGCAAATGCTAGAAAATATATGTTTTTAGCTTATGGTCTTCATTACAGGTACATTTCTTTGACAAGCTTGTTAATACATAGAAAATTGGCTAATACCCTTTAAGCCAATATTTTGTAATATGCCGAGTATTTCAAAATATTGGGCATTAGGATGCCTATGTGCCCCCTATACCTATTCTTAAAATTTACTAGGCTCTTCACTAGCCATGTACTTTTTTCTTGATGTTACATTACCCTCCACCTTAAGAACATTCGTCCCCAAGTGACACTACACATCAATTGAATCAAAGAGGGTATTTTCAACCAAAAAAACACATTAACATACTTAAAACTTTACTATTTGTGAATATCTTGTTCACAACTTACTATGGATGATGAACATTACTCTAAGCTTATATGAAGTTTCATATCAGAGGTTGAGGAACTTCCTTCTCAATCTTAACTTAACTTAATGCACATCACACTCATGCAACACATAGAATCATGCAAACGCTATACAAAAACAGCAACATGAATGCAAACATGAAATCATATTAACTCATATATTGCAAGTATAAAACACATAGTTATGAACTTAGAACACCAAATCCGCATAATGCACTAAGAATTAGAGTCTCATTAGCTAAATCGGACTAAGGAAGAGTATATCAACCGTCAAGAACTGAATAAGTGAGTGTAATGGGATCTCATATCGGCCTCGGCCTCCCATGTTGCTCTCTCAAAAAGATGTCTCCTCCATAACGCTTTTACGGTGGCAACCTCCGTATTCATCAACCGTTTCACTTGGCGATCTATAATTTCAATATAAACCTCTTCGTAAGAAAGGTTCTCATAAGCTCCTAACCCTTAGATAACATCTTGTTGACTTTAAGATTATAAAACTATTTGGCTTGTTGGATTTGAACCACACCCTTCCCATTTCAACTCTAACTCATTTGGCAACTAAAACCATACTACCCTGTTTCGATAGTCTATAGTGTAGCACAGCATTTATGAATCCAATCTAAACCCAAAATTATATAGAAATCAAGCATGGTTAATTCTATTAGATCAGCATGGGTAAATTTATTGAGAATAGTTATTAGGCAATCTCTATAACACTATCTCCAATGGGAGTACTAACTAGAAAAGGTTCATGCAAGATCTCAGGAAGCAAGTCAAATATGCTAGCTACTAAAGGAGTTACAAAGAAAATGTGGATATTGGATTTAACAATCCATATACAGGAAAAGAAAAGAGAAGCAAGTTACAAGGAAAACATCAACTGACTTCTCCTGCTCTTCTCTACCTTTCAAAGCATAGAACCTTAATCTGGCACCTTAGACCAACTCGACCATCTCAACTCTTTTGTACCATACCTGAGCCACATCCTTGTGCGGTATGGAGCAAACTCAACCTTCTCCTTTTCATTAACACTCATGGCACAGAGAATTTTGTGGACCTCATCCACAAACTCCGGGGATACTCATTGGTTTTGGACTTGAAGAAGACTGGAGGATTTATCCTGGTCAAATCTCTAAGTTTACTAGCCATGGTGCTAGCATGTGGTTTCTCCTTGGGAGAACCCTCTCGAGTATCCTGGGCTATGATAGCCTTTGCATGAGCAGTGATGGCTTGGGCTATCTGAAACAGTGCTGCTCTAACTTCTCCATCTGTCAACGCAGCAGGGTTGACAGGCACATGCACTCCAGCAGCTGGGGCTGGAGGAGGAGCTTGGTTTCCCCCAGCAACTGTCCTGTCGGCGTTTCTTCTTGTGTTCATCTTTCTACACGCACACGAAGAATGTTAGATGCTAAAATGACACAAAATGTCAAAGCTCTACACGGCACGATAAAGAGTAGAAGAAAGGAAGATTCAAAACATAACTTAGTCTCCAAGTCATGATTGTGGAGCGCTTCACAACAATAAGTTAGAAACTACATAACATGTTTATTTTGAGCTTTAGTTCATAGGTAATTTAACCTCATGCTCTGATACTAAGTGCTGTCACACCCGGATTCTGCAATCCGAATGCAACCGGCGTCGTTAACCTCTCAGAGGTCGCAGACAACCTTCTCCTTTTCATTAACACCCATGGCACAGAGAATTTTGTGTAGCTCATCCACAAACTCCTAGGATACTCATTGGTTTTGGACTTGAAGAAGACTGGAGGATTTATCCTGGTCAAATCTCTAAGTTTACTAGCCATGGTGCTAGCATGTGGTTTCTCCTTGGGAGCACCCTCTCGAGTATCCTGGGCTATGATTGCCTTTGCAGGAGCAGTGATGGCTTGGGCTATCTGAACCAGTGCTGCTCTAACTTCTCCATCTGTCAACGCAGCAGGGTTGACAGACACATGCACTCCAGCAGCTGGGGTTTGAGGAGGAGCTTGGTTTCCCCCAGCAGCTGTCCTGTCGGCGTTTCTTCTTGTGTTCATCTTTCTACATGCACACGAAGAAGTTTAGATGCTAAAATGACACAAAATGTCAAAGCTCTACACGGCACGATAAAGAGTAGAAGAAAGGAAGATTCCAAACGTAACTTAGTCTCCAAGTCATGATTGTGGAGCGCTTCACAACAATAACTTAGAAACTACGTAACATGGTTATTTTGAGCTTTAGCTCATAGGTAATTTAACCTCATGCTCTGATACTAAGTGCTGTCACACCCGGATTCTGCAATCCGAATGCAACCGGTGTCATTAACCTCTCAGAGGTCGCAAACAAGCCTCTTCTTAGCTTTCATCACATTCATATAGTTAAATTTGTGGAAAATTAAAAACGTTTAAAATACAATGAAGTATACATAGACTTAATATATTTTCTACATAGATTAATATTCTACTAAGCTCAAATTAAAACAACTATCTACAATGGATGAATGTATTCAAATCAAAAGATTAATATATAATGTAGTAGTTTTCCAAAACAGCCTTAGTACAAAGTTTCGAAATAAATGTCTGAAAAGAAACTCTAGGGACAGCATCCACTAGCTATGTCTAAAGTAATAGTCTATATACTGTAAGTGTAGTATCCTCGAACATCAAGAGGACCTACCAAAATCATGAGATCGACAATCCAAATAACTTCGATGAGTCTTCAACCTTCTCTGGGACTTTCACCTTAAAGATTATAATGGCATAGGGTTAATACACACTTGTACTAAGTATGGGTGTATGCACACATACAGATAAGGACTATGCATGATCAAGGAAAGCTCTTCCTATAACAACATGCCATTTTTGGGAAGTGACATCACTAGACATTCATAATTGGTTATTTGTGAATGGTTGTATGAATATGACATATATTAATGCATTCAAAGCACACAACTCATTTTCTATATGAACATAAAACCTTAGAATCATCAACATAATTTTAGAACAACTCGAACAAAAATTCTAGAAATTACTCCTCCAAACCCGAAAGCCCCTTTTTTTATACTTGGTTTATTTTTCAATCTTTTTCTTCTTCTTGTTGCGTAGTTCAAAAATCTCTTTAATCTCATATTTTACTTACATGTGCAATGATTCATTGTAGTCCCATACCTACAATAAACCAAGTAAGTAATACAAGAGATTAATGAAATTATTTGGCTACCCTTATACAAGTTATTCTTTCCATTCTTTTTAGATCGGGCAAGAAATATTTATAAGCCAGTCTTTATAGGCTAGGCCACTTATGTCATCATTTTCATCTTATGGAGAATGTGGAATATTGATTTGCTATTATATCTTATTCCCCTTTATTGGCATAGCTTAAGAAGTCATTATAAGCCAATTTTATTTGGCTTTGGTCATTTTCATAATAAAAGAAGTCATTGTTTGCTATGCCCATTATTTTCTGAAAATATCATTCTTATCAAACACTGATGATTGATATTCTTAAGCTCTTACTTTCTTAGCTCACTTTGAACATACATCTCTTCTTCTTTCTTTCTTGCTTTCTTAAGCACATATTTAGAAGTAAGATCATGCGAGCTAACATGAAATCCACTGTCTTTCCCACGCCAAAAAGGGGTGATTCACCGATCAAATTTAATCAAGATCATGTGAGCTAACATGAAATCCAGTGTCTGCCCCACACCAAGAAGGGGTGGTTCACCGGCTAAAGTAAAACCAAGTCCAGTGTTCTCCCCACACCTAAAAGAGGTGGTTCTCGGCTAAAGAGAACCGAATACTTTATTTGAGCATTTAATCGACATAGATCATGTGAGCTAAGCATGAAATCCAGTGTCTGTCCCACATCAAAAAGGGGTGGTTTCACCGGCCAATGTGAAACCGCCTCAAACCTAGTTGTCTTAGGTGGAATCCACAGGCTAGTTCCTATGCTAGCAACATAGTTCGAAGACTATGAGACATATGGAGAATACTTATCCACCTTGGTGGTAGCCTTATCTCATGAGGCTTACATATGCTTCCACAAGCTCATTACTAGTCTATTGGTGCTTTGCTCAACTTCTTTTTCTTAACATCTTTTATAGTTGACTCAAACATTATGGAAGCTTGGTTCTAGTTATGAGGTTTACTGAACCCTCTAGATAACCGCTCATCCCTTTCTTTACTTGATTAAATGTGAATTTAACCTTACATTATCGTCTTGGTGTTAATGAGACTTGTCTTACGATTATTAACACCCTCTGATGTGAGCATGTTTACCATAATTGTCTAGGTGTGAGTGAGACTTGTCCCACATCTTTTAGCACCTCATTCTGGTCACTTAAATAATTTTTAGCTTTTAATTATGTTATTTCTCACCTTATCTTGTTCAATGACATTTTTTAGCTTTATACCACTCTTTATGTACATTATAAACTTACTCAAGGTACTACTATATTCATGGTGCATTTGGATAGAGTATGTTGGGACTTGTCCCAATGACTGACATAATACCCTTAGTTATGAATTCAAAGTTACATTGGTTCATGCTTAATTTTGGTATAACTTAGTCATTAGCCCATTTTGTATTGTATTTTGGAAATACATTGTAAGCCAATTTAATGGCACATACTAATTTTTCACATATTATGGTAATCTAGAATAATGTTATCCAAAATATTGGCATAGGCCAAACTTTCACTAGACAATGGTCATGAGAATATCATTAGCCAATTTTTATGAAATAACATAGGAAGACAATTCTATTCAACTTTTTGGACAATATAATGCGAGCCAATTTATTGGCGTAAGCAAAACTTTCACATATTTTACTAATCTAAACATTTATTTTAAGCATTCCAAAATCTTAACACTTAATTAGATTATCAGAACAATTCAATGAAGAACTTATAACAGTAAAATAAACTTCACAACTGACTTATAGAAAATTTCACATTCTGGAACACAATTATGTGTTACAACATTCTTTATCTCGTGTAACTACTACCTAGTCATATAAATCAAATCTATAGGCCTCATTAGACATTAACAAATCAAGAAACCTACACATAATGATCAGTTAGCACCACATACCAACACCATGTTCGAGATTACATCTGCATACCATTAGAATCGAAAACAAGGATAACTAGGGAGATGGACGTTCAACAATATCATTGGGAACAACCCTATTTTCGACAATCATGAATTCGAAACGTTTGAAAGTCCTCTTGAAGAAATAATTCCAGGAGATAAAACACATACCTTATGTAGAAATGAATCTACGAAAATCACCTTGCACGGAAACCTTGAAGAATACCTTGAAATCGCCTAAAAATTTTCTGTTTTTCTTGCGTTTTGCACACTATTTTTCTCACGCTTGTTTTCGATTTTAGTCTTGAGTTTCCAGATTTTAGAACTGATATTTAGTAATTTAACTTAGACTAATTAACTTAATTGATAAATCAATTAGCTAATTTACTAAAACGCCCCTCCTAGATTGACTAGAATTAGAAGAACAGTTGACTTAACAGAAATCTTGAAATTGCTTAGTGGTTTCGGTTTTGACAAATTAAATTATTTAATTAATTTTTTAATTTAATTAATAAAGTGACCTAGGGTAATTAATAGAGTGCCCCTAAGTCCCTAGAACCATAACCAACCCTTTTAGACCATCCTAGGTTAGGTACTAGGATGTTTCTTGAGTTAGTTACTTGTCTAGTGTAAGGATTTCAATTTGCCCATTTAGATAAATTAATTAATTTTTTAATTTAATTATTTTAGTTAACTATGGTAATTACTAAAGTATCCCTAATTCGTTAGGGCCATAATTAACCCTTTTGGGCCATCCTAGGTTAGATACTAGGACTTTTCTTGAGTTAGTTAATAGGTTAGTGTCACCCGGTTAGGTCTTAGGTTGTCGGGTGCACTAGTTAGTCTATTTTTATTAGTCCTAGTTTATTTATCTAGTATGGTAAGTTAGTTAGAGCCTAGAGTTTGTTAGGAATCTCAGCCCCACATGGCTTGACCCCCACATATGCGCTTGCCCCTAACCGCCCTAACCACGTAAACTGAATTCTTGCACATGGATTGCACACGTGTTGCACATGTCTTGCTGCTCATTTCTTATTATCCCAAGGATCGTCACTATATCCTTGGGCACTTCTTACTCTACATGATCATTTTTATTGTTCATGTGCTATGGTGCCTAGGCTTTACACACGGATGCCTCGTACCTAATGTGCAAATGCTAGACAATATATGCTTTTAGCTTAGGGACTTCATTCCGGGTACATTTCTTGGACAAGCTTGTTAATATATAGAGAATTTGCTAACACCCTTTAAGCTAATATTTTCTAAGATACCCAATATTTCTAAATATTGGACATTGGGATGCCTATGTACCCCCTATACCTATTCTTAAAACTTACTAGGATCTTCATTAGACATGTACATTTTCTTGAATGTTACATGGACGTCCATAAAGACCTTATATATATACAGAAGGTTGACCCTCACGACCATGTCAACCAATTTCCAATTTAAAACAAGCACCAAAGCACGCATACCCCCAATTTTTCTGAATATCGTGTGCTATATCTCACCATCTTTGTTGGTGATCTAGATTTTGGACTTCAAAAATGCCAAAATTTATCGTGGACGTCCATTAATACCTTGGTTTTTAAGCCGGTTAGCCATTGCGGCCATGCTTGTTAATTTTCAAGGTCAAAGGCCATGTCGGCAAATTTAAAAGGTCAAACAAGCCCTTAAGCGCGCATAACCCCCATTTTGTCGATTATCGCATGGTATAACTCACCATCTTTGTTGGGGGTCTGGATTTCCAATGTCCAAAATCACGAAAGTACTCGTGGCTATCCTTAAGACCCTGGCTATGCAGCTGGTTATCCCCCGTGGCCAAGCCAGCCCATTTTTCAAGGTCAAACAAGCCACGAAGTGCGTATACCCCTTATTTTTACTATTATCATGCGCTATAGCTCATCATATTTGTTGGTGATCAAGATTTCCGTGTCCAAAATGCCGAAAATTCCCATGGAGGTCCGTTAAGACATTAGGTAGGCAACCGGCTGACCCTCGCTTCCATGCCGGTCAATTTCAAGGTCAAACGAGCCCTAAAGTGGCCATAACCCCCATTTTGCTGATTATCATTTGCTAAAGCTCCACCATCTTTGTTGGTCATTCGGATTTTCGATGTCCAAAATGGCTAAATTTCTCGTAGATGTCCATTATGACCTTGGTCATTCATTCGGATGGCCCTCGTGGTCATGCCGGACAATTTTCAAGGTCTAAGGCCATGCCCGCTTATTTTCAAGGTAAAACGAACCCCAAATCGCTCATTCCCTCCATTTTGCCGATTATTGTGTGTTATAGCTCACCATATTTGTTGGTGATCTAGATTTACCACATTTAAAATGACTAAATATCTCGTGAATGTCCGTTAAGACCATGAATATGCAGCTGGTTGGCCTTCACGGTCATGCCGGCCCATTTTCCATGTTAAACGAGCTCCAAAGAGCGTATATCCCCATTTTTCGATTATTGTATGCTATAACTCACCATCTTTGTTGGTGATTCGGATTTCTGGCATCCAAAATGTTGAAATTTCTAGTGGATGTCCATTAACACCTTCGCTATAAAGCTGGTTGGACTCACGGCCATGCCGGCCCATTTCAAAGTTAAACAAGACCCCAAGAATGCATACCCCCCCATTTTGTCGACTATCGTGTGCTATAGATCACCATTTTTGTTATTGATCCAGATTTTTGATGTCAAAAATAAGGAAATTTCTCATGGATGTCTATTACGACCTTGGCAATCCAGTCGGTTGGCCCTTACAGCCATGCCGACAAATTTTCAAGGTCAAACGAGCCCGGAAGCGCGCATACCCCCTATTTTGTCAGTTATCGTGTGCTATAGCTCACCATATTTGTTTTTGATCCGGATATCCGACGTATAAAATGCTGAAATTTCTCGTGAATGTCCATTAAGACATTGAATATTCAATCGAATGACCTCGCAGCCATGCCGAACAATATTAAAGTTCAAACGATCCCGAAGAGCGTATACCTCCTATTTTGTCGATTATCCTCTACTAAGCTCACAATCTTTGTTGGAGATCTAGATTTCCAATGTCCGAAACGTCAAATTTTCTCATGCACGTATGTTATGAACTTGGATATGCAGAAAGTTTGAACTCACAGCCACGCCGGCTAATTTTAAAGGTCAAATAAGCTCCGAAGCGCGCATACCCCCCATTTTGTGGATTATCCTATGCTATAACTCACCATTTTTGTTGGTGATCCGGATTTCCGACGTATAAAATGTCGATGTGGACGTCCTTTAAGACCTTGGCTATGCATTAGGTTAGCCATGCCGGGCAATTTTCAAGGTCAAACGAGCACAAAAGTACGCGTACCCCTCATTTTTCCGATTATCGTATGTTATATAGCTCACTATCTTTGTTCGTGATCCGGATTTCCAATTTTCAAAATGCCAAAATTTCTTGTCGACATCCATTATGACCTTGGCTATGCCGCTCGTTTGCCCTTACGGCCTTGCCAGCCAGTTTTCAAGGTCAAACGAGCCCAGAAACGCACATACCCCCATTTACCGATTATCGAGTGCTATAGCTCACCATCTTTGTTGGGTATCCGGATTTCCGATGTCAAAAATAGCGGAATTTATCGTATATGTCCGTTAAGACCTTGGCTATGCATCCGGTTGACCATCACAACCATGCCCTCCCATTTTCAAGGTCAAACAAGGCCCGAAGTACTCATACCCCCTTCTTTTTACAAACTATCGTGTGCTATAGCTCACCATATTTGTTGGTGATCTAGATTTCTAATGTCCAAAATACCAAAAGTACTCGAGGATATCCGTTAAGACCTTTGATATGTAGCTGGTTTTCCCTCTCGGTCATGGCACAAAATTTTCACGGTCAAACAAGCTCCGAAGGGCGCATACCACCCCCATTTTGCAGATTATCGTGTACTATAGCTCACCACCTTTGTTGGTTATCTGGATTTCCGACGTCCAGAATGCTGAAATTTCTTGTGGACATCCATTAAGACCTTACCTATAAAGAAGGTGGCTCCTCTCGGCCATGCCAAGAAATTTTCAAGGTCAAACGAGCACCAAATCGTGCATACCCCCATTTTGCCGATTATCCTGTGCTATAGCTCACAATCTTTGTTCGAGATCCGGATTTCCAACGTCATAAATGTCGAAATTCTCATGCACGTCCATTAAGACCTTGGATATGCAGCATGTTTGACCTCACAATTAGTATGTTGCGATGCACAATACACATGAGAAAACATGGATTTTATCAAAAAATTTCCTTCATGCACTTTGGAATCTTAAAAATATCTTTAAGGTAATTTCAATTAATACATACCAAACATATAAAGTTCATGCAATTCATACTTTATGCAAAACTTTATTCATGAACAAGCTTACTAAAAATTCATTAGAATGCTCAAGCAAAAATACAAGGACAAGGTAGAATATATCTACAACCTTAGTATTCCATCACCATCCCCCACTTAGGGTCAACCCAATTAAGAGCAACTTAACCCGACCTTAAAAGGATCTTAACTTAACTCACTTCATTTTCATCACATAAAAGTGATTACCACTTCGGAAGGAATTACAGTAAGTCAACCAAGGTATTATAAACCTTATCACCTAGGCGATTTATCTCCAATTATCAAGTTAGGCCATGCCATTTAGCCACATAAGTTCTCAATAATACAGTAGAAACCAAGGTCATGAAACATTAGGGGAAACAACAAGGAGACTTAGTCATAAGAATTCTTTCTCTTTTTTCAACATTAAAGTAAGGCAACTTCTAGGTCAATCAAACCCAAATCATCACCCTACAAATATAAGAATACTACCCTCAATTCTTGGGGTAAACATCAATTCCACAACATCAAGGTACTCACAACACAATAAGAAGTTAGAAACACATGTACGACTCATTATGCCATAAGACTCTCATTCTTCATTCCAAATAGAAAATCTCCTTTTTACATTCATTATCATGCTCATATGCATCAATCATATACACATTTCAACAAAATATAATCAAAGAACAATTTAGTCAATTTCCCAAAAATGATACAGTAATCTGCCTAGCATTACAGTGAACATGCTTCAAAATTCCACAAAAGCAACATTTAGGAAATTGATTGGAAAAGCATGATAATATGAGATACAAAACTTTATCAACTCATCCTTCATAAATGTGCATACTACCTTCACACCTAGGATCAAGTCTATACCAAGAAATACAATCCGTGTAAAGAAATCATGAAGGTTCACACACATAATCAACATTGAACACTTTTAACCACATATATTATTAGCGTAGCATGCTTCCTTAGGTAGTCGCTAAGCATTTAAAGTTCAAATCATAATATTAAAATACCATCATCCAAAACCATATAGTAGCAACCATTCCAAAATAGACTCATTTTAATCATAAAACCTTCTAACATGCTTTAATCCTATCGTGACATACATTTCTCAACTAACATACTATTTCACATAAATCTCATACTTAGCCACAAATGGCATCACATCATCATAACATGCCAACTTCACCTTCACACATACTCATCAACCCATAAAACCAAGATAAGAATTTAAACTCATCTTTTCTCCCTCAAGCATAGAGATACAATATTATCCAAGCTATCACATCTAATAGACCACCAAACAAAAAAACAACAAGGAGAAATCCTATAGAGTTAGGTTCTATGACATGGTATGAGAATGATGAAGAAGGGAAACTGTATCGTCCTATAGCCTCCGGTACCATTTGATGTGTCGTGACTCACCACCAATGATATGAGACTCTACTAGACGTGGCAATATGAGACTTTTGGAATCTAAACCACTTTTAAAACCTGGCTCTGATACCACGTTAGTCACATCTGGAGAGAACCCCCTAGAAGTAACATGGCGTACTTGACCTCTCGGAGGTCTTATACAAGCTCATATTTATCATTCATCGCATTGACATAGAAAATTTAGCAGAAAATTTAAAACTTTTCATAGCACATCTTATGCTAGAAACTTCACTTCATATATATAAAATATCATAAAACATACTTAAACTCTAAGTCTCTTTGCCATCTTAGAATCAACAACTTTAGAGTACATTAGGGACACGACCCGTCAAAACATAAACCATATCTATATAATTCATAAAACTTTTACAGTAACTAAACATCAGGACATTCTTGGACTTAAGAATTCCTTTTCTTGAGCTTGGGAATCACATATCAAGCTCCTCAATCATAGACATCCTTCTTTAGCATCCATAACCTACACTTTGTGTATGAGAAAAGTGGAATTAGTACAATAATGCAGTAAGTATCAAAACCATGCAAAAACATGCATTTAAAAGGGACATTTTCTTGAAATCATACTTCATGCCTTTTTGAGTAAATATTTATAAAATCTTTATAAAATAGCATTTATATCATTCACATACTTCATATAGACATATTAAAAGGGCAAACATTACATAAGATCACAAATTATAAGACATATTTAGGGTCACTTTACAGTGAGCTCCCTTCATATGACAGTGAACCATTTTCTTTTACTAATCAATCTCCTAAGTAACCCTTTAGTGATACATGGTGCTATGCATCATTTTAAGGTCACAAAGAAATAAGACATACAACCTACATAAGCCAACACATATCACCATATAAGCATAATTCATCATAGATACATAGTGCATCTAAGATTAAACCACATCACACAGACTCATACCATGCACATCTTCATGATAACTAGACAAATACCACCATGCCAAACATAAAGATATAATCATAATCATACACATTAGAACACCTTCCAAGAACTTCTAAGAAGATATTTGTTAAATGTCTAGATGGGTTCATTACTTCCACCTATCTTAAGTAAACTCCCTTAAGTAATCCTAGCTAGGGTATTAGTCATTTATTTCCATTGTCCATTTTACTTTAGGAAACTATAGCCTTAACCGACATAGACCATGTGCTGCTAAACATGGAATTTGGTGTCATGAAAGCCCACACTGAAAGAAGACCGGCCAAAGTAGAACCAAACATGACATAGCTTTCTAGGTGGATCCACTAGCTAGTATCATATGGCGGCAACATAGTTATGAAACTTGGAGGCTATCATGGAAACATCCCTCTATGCCCTTGAGCTATGAGTCTTTCCACCTCATGAGATTTATGGTCGACCTACCTTTCCACATTGGAATGGGACACATAATCATATATAAGTTCACTCGATGCTAAGATAAGTTCCCTTTATTGAAAAAGCCTTTATTATCATTTATTTATGAAATGTAGGTGTAGGAGAGTCATCCCCTCATATGCTAGCACATGGGTCATAGATGAAAAGTCCTTTCATCAACTTATATCATGTGAGAAAACCTCTAACATGGACATAGCATATGTAAGCATCTATCAAGTTTAGGATACACTTGAGCACACCTTTAAAGGCTCCTCTATTGACTACATCTTCATACATGTGTGTGTATATATACATATATGTGAGAAATCCTTTCACATAACACATTAATATCACACATGTTCACACATTCATGTGCATGCACATAGAAACCAAAACTAGAAACTATCCTATCAAGGTACACATGTGCAATGAATAGGAAAAGTCCCATACCCTTGACCATACTAGTATACTTATCAAGTCATCCTAGATAAATAAAAACATATTATCATTTCATAGACATAAGCTTAACATTCATAGTAGACACTATTGAATATGAGAACTACCGTTCATTTAGACACCATGACCAATACTACTTGTACGAACGCATGTGAAGGGAGGGTGTGTGTGCATGCATTGGTCAATATGATCACAAAATGGCTATCCACAACATATTGAGGCAGCCACCCTCTTAGGACCACAAAACATATTCAATCATAGACCACACATCACAACTTAGCATAGGAGGCCACGTAACTTCATATTATACTTTAAGTCTCCTAGCCTTAGCTATTTAAACGTTCACATGGGGGGGGGGGTACATGGGTAGGGGTCATCAATCATTAATATTTCATTAATGGAAGAACCTACATATGATCTTATAATAAATATTTACATGCTCATTAAAGTAGTAACATAACCAAGATTCACAACTAAAGTAGAAGACTAAGCAAAAGTTACGCATAAGGTGATAATCATGACCACTCACCCATATATTTACATGCTCATTACAATAGTAACATAACCAAGATTCACAACGAAAGTAGAAGACTATGCAAAAGTTACGCATAAGGCGATCATCATGACCACTCATCCATATATTCATCAATTTGCCTTCAAGGACATGGTATACACATATATAATGTTAATAAAGTAAACACCGCCACCATAAGTGGACCATACCACAGAATGCCACAAAAAGATTCATCAACATTACTATAAATGAGTAGAGAAGTAGAAGAGTAGATCAATTCTTACCAATCCTTTAGCCTTTGGTCATCATTGACCATTATTACTCTTTCATCAATAATAAAAGTATAGGGCAATAGCTAAAACACCATACTCATATATGAAATTATGTATAATCTA
Source organism: Solanum pennellii (assembly GCF_001406875.1). NCBI lineage: Eukaryota > Viridiplantae > Streptophyta > Magnoliopsida > Solanales > Solanaceae > Solanum > Solanum pennellii. Next base: position 35,169,219 of record NC_028642.1, on the reverse strand, counting down.
CTATAAAATCATGTTACAACTAGTACAACACATTAACATACTAAAAGGTAGAGTCACATAGATCATTAACCCAATTTGCTTGCATTGATCATCAATAACAATTTATCAACAATACACATGTAGGGCATTAACTAAATAGATCATTACTCAAACGAAATCATGATCCATCTACCCTAACGTTTAGATCGTGTCATATACATAACAATATTCACTTTATATGCTAGAAGAGTCTAAATCAATCTTCACCAATTCCATGGTTATCTATTCATATTAGATCAACTATACCTAATTATCATCACATTATGCATATAGGCAGTATCTAAGGACAATTAACCATGATTTAGTCATACAAAAACCAACCTAACATCAAGATCACAAGTGACGACTTGATAGACTAGAAAAACCTATATCAATTCATGTAAGCCTTCTTTAATTTGATCATCATGGATTTATACTTACAATTAAATCAGGATATTAACCTAAAACATTAGTTACAAGAACCACAATATAATCGAATTCCACTATTATTCATAAAAGTGGTCCATGTTATAGTGATTATATAGAGTTATAGACTAAACATGTTCAAATATTCATAAAATGTTCCACATGGATCATTCATCATCAATTCACGTAAATAAAAGTAGATATAAACAACTCAACGTAAGAGATCGCAATTCAACCATTAATAAGCCATGATCACAATGACCATGCAAGGGCTAAATCGGTTTTGGGAAGGGACATGGGTTTATAATGCAATTGGAATGAAATCTCGTTAAAACCAATACATTAACATCAATTCATCATGATTTAACCATTAAAATTTTTTTAGAATGAACCCATGGCTAGATCAAAAGATTGAAAGATTGATCATAAAATCTCTTAGAAAACATTGAGAAGAACTCTCCAAGTGAAAGGTTACTCATAGATGAGGGATCACCATACCTTAGTCTAGTTGAAAACCTATAAAACATGGTTAAGAAACCATGAGAATCCAATCTAAAAGCTGTTCTTGAGGTTCAACAACAATGGAGGTTTCTAGAGAGAATTTGATTTGGATGGAAGGTTTATTTTGTGAGCATGGAATTGGGAATGGGTTGGTCATGTTTCAGATTACTTATATACACCCAAAATAGGTAAATAAATCTATTAGTGTCAGGTTAGGAAATGGGGTTAATTTGCCATACACCCCTTTAATGAAATAGTGTGCAACACAGTGGCATCAGGCTGCATCGACGGATCACCATCGACGGCCAGTAGGTCCATCGACGGGCCATATGTGTCTTCCGTTGATTAGACCTTGGCCTGTTCATTGGTTGATACTTTCCCATGCTAAGTGTCCATATATGAGACCTCACCTACGCTCTGTTGTTGAACGAACTGCGCGTCGATTTGGCTCATCGATTGACACTGCCAAGGCAATGTCTCGACAACCTTGGGTCCTTCTTGTGGGCACTTTTGTGGGTCCCTTTAGAATTCGTACCCGGACGTTTCCAACATATATTTATTAACAAGTTTTAGACCTCAAACATCAGTTTCACCCAAATCAAATACACATAACACGTCCAAACAGTCTAGGCCCCATCAAGACACACTTGAACGTCTCAAGGGCTAACTTTCGAACGTCTTGGATGTTTAACGTCCAAACTTCACGAAACTCCATATACTGTCTATAAACACCATTATAACACATTTTAAGACTTAAAAATATCATGAAATTCAAACACAAGCAAGTATAGACACATGAGGCACATAGGTGACTAGTTGTCGAACGTCTTGGTCATCCCTTGACGTTTGACTTCCAAATCACCTCAAACTTTGCACACTTCCTCTAAACCATATTATAAGTCAATATAGAACCTTATAATCTTATGAAAGAAAACCCTAAATAATTTTGGGAGTCTTACAAGCGTGGACTGCTTTCGTTGATAAACTCTTAGCCAAATTCTTGGAAGCCTATTTTTTACAAGTCTCGGTCACAAAGGACTTACCAACAGGACGGAGGGTCATGTGGTTGTTGATTGAAAAATGGAGCGTTTGTCGAGGTGTCGTCTATGAGGGTCTATTTTTTCTACTCGATTTTAAGTGACTTGATGTCACGACCCAAAACGGGTCGCGAGTGGCACCCACACTTACCTACTATGTGAGCGAACCAACCAATCTAAACCCCAACATTTCAACCATAAATAACAAAATATAAAGCGGAAGACTTTAACTCATTAATGAAAATCGATTGAATAACTTATAAAAACTCAATACTATTTATTCCCAAAACCTGGAAGTCATCACCACAAGAACATCTATCCTCAAATTACTAATCTAAGAGTATCTAAGAAGCTAAAATAAGTAAAAAGCTAGTCCATGCCGGAATCTCAAGGCATCAAGACATGAAGAGGAAGATCCAGTCCAAGCTAGAAGCAATAGCTCACACTGAAATCTGGCTTGATGAAGACTGGCTAGAGTTGCGGTTGAGTTGAAGACGATGGCACGTTTGCTGCACTCCACAAATAACAAAGAAAAACAAATACAAGTAGGGGTCAGTACAAAACACGAGTACTGAGTAGGTATCATTGGCCAACTCAAAATAGAAAACAGTATATACCAGTTAATATCATAAAATCAACTACAATACTCAACATGTAGCAACAACAAGTACTGTAATCATTAATAAAGTACGCCAAGTACACCCATGAGGACTCAAGCCTCAATACCATACTCATTTGGGAAAATAGGTTCATTAATATGAGTATATTATCATATTTCAAGATTCATTCTTTTTCTATCCTGGTGTGGGAACGTGACACTCCGATCCTCATCATACTATCCTGGTGTCGGAACGTGACACTCCGATCCTCATCATACTATCCTGGTGTCGGAACGTTACACTCCGATCCTCATTCTATCCTGGTGTCGGAAAGTGACACCCGATCCATATTCTATCCTGGTGCCGGAACGTGACACCCGATCCATATTCTATCCTGGTGCCAGAACGTGACACTCCGATCCATATTCTATCCTGGTGCCGGAACGTGACACCCGATCCTCATTCTATCTTGGTGTCGGAACGTGACACCCGATCCATATTCTATCCTGGTGCCGGAACGTGACACCCGATCCA
>NC_028642.1:35163289-35164127 GCF_001406875.1 Solanum pennellii | reverse complement strand
TCTTTCTATTTTTCTTATTCAAACCCTCTTTCTTTTACCCTAATTAGCATATAATTTAAGTATAAAAGATGATAAAATACCCCACTATTTGTTTCAAGGTTACCTCTCTTAACCCCCAAGTAATTGAATTATTAACATTAAACCACTAACTTTATAATTATAGCAGGAATAGTCCAAAACGCCCCTTAAAAACTTTTAATAGAAATCTGACCCAGCCTGGGTTACGCAACCTGTGACGGTCCGTCATGGCTGTGACGGTCCGTCCTGCAGGTTCGTCGCAAAGTTCAGAGAGTTAATTTCTGTGGAAGATGTGTGACGGTCCGTCGTGCCCACGACGGTCCGTCCTGCCATTCCGTTACGAAGTTCAGAGAGTCGATTTCAGTACCCAAATTTCAGAATTCTAAGTGTTTTGGAACGAGACCCCCACGACGGTCCGTCCTGCCCATGACGTTCCGTCGTGGGATCCGTCGACTCAGTCAGTCTTTCCAGAAATAAAATCTGCTGCTCAAAACGACTAAACAGGTCGTTACAATAGATATAAATTTACCCATCGTTCGTCCTCGAACGATCACAAGAAGAAAAACAAGGGCAAAAGGGAGTACCTAAATCTGTAAACAGGTGTTGGTATCTTTCTTGCATATCAGCCTCCTTCTCCCAAGTAGACTCTTCAACTGGTCGATTCTTCCATTGAACTTTGTTGGATGCAATCTCCCTTGACCTCAGCTTGCGGACTTCTCTATCTAAAATACCAACAGGCTCCTCCTCATAAGAAAAATTCTCATCAAGCAGAACTGAATCCCAACGGATGATGTAGTTTCCATCCCCATGGTATCTTTTC
>NC_028642.1:35161968-35162185 GCF_001406875.1 Solanum pennellii | reverse complement strand
CTTGGGTAGTATCATTCCTGAGATGTGCCAAGAAAGCTAAACATCCTTTACCAACCATTATGTTAGCACGAAGAAAGGAGATGATACGAACTGGAGTGGAAGTGTAGTCACCCTCCCACACTAACGGATCTGTCCCAGGCTTGGCCAACGTTACAGTTTTAGCATTACAATCTAAGATTGCAAAATTCGGAGAAAGCCAAGTCATACCCAGAATTAC
>NC_028642.1:35154332-35161742 GCF_001406875.1 Solanum pennellii | reverse complement strand
CATCTGATGTCTCCGCTTCCGACCGCCCAGGGAAAGCGTAACAGTGGGCCCTATCACCTGTTTGCCCATTTCCCCTACCATGTGTTGTCGTAGTAGCTCCACTTTGCCCGTCACCCCGGCCGTTTTGGTGACCACCATTACCTCGGCCACCAATCGGCCAACTCAAAATAGAAAACAGTATATACCAGTTAATATCATAAAATCAACTACAATACTGAACATGTAGCAACAACAAGTACTGTAATCGTTAATAAAGTACGCCAAGTACACCCATGAGGACTCAAGCCTCAATACCATACTCATTTGGGAAAATAGGTTCATTAATTTGAGTATATTATCATATTTCAAGATTCATTCTCTTTCTATCCTGGTGTCGGAACGTGACACTCCGATCCTCATCATACTATCCTGGTGTCGGAACGTGACACTCCGATCCTCATTCTATCCTGGTATCGGAACGTGACACCCGATCCATATTCTATCCTGGTGCCGGAACGTGACACCCGATCCATATTCTATCCTGGTGCCGGAACGTGACACTCCGATCCATATTCTATCCTGGTGCCGGAACGTGACACCCTATCCTCTATTACTACCCTGGTGCCGGAACGTGACACCCGATCTTCTAACCTCATTCTTTTAGTTCATCAAGCCTTCTTTTATGCTAAGGCATCATCATTAACAAGAGGTTTTCAAGATTTAAGATTCAATAGCCTCATCATGCTTATTTTATCACAATTATATAATCACATTCGTGCAAGCATACAATTAAGCATATAGAAGGGTTTACAATACTACCCAATACATATCATCCGCTATTAAGAGTTTACTATGCCATAGCATAAACCATAACCTTTCTCCACCGAAGAATTATGATCAAGCAATCTACTTTCCCAAAGCTGCGTTCTTCTTCGTTTCCTCTCTCTCTTGATCGTTCATTTCTCCGTCTCTTTGTTCTTTCTATTTTTCTTATTCAAACCCTCTTTCTTTTACCCTAATTAGCATATAATTAAGTATAGAAGATGATAAAATACCCCACTATTTGTTTCAAGGTTACCTCTTTTAACCCCCAAGTAATTGAACTATTAACATTAAACCACTAACTTTACAATTATAGCAGGAATAGTCCAAAACGCCCCTTAAAAACTTTTAATAGAAATCCGACCCAGCCTGGGTTACGCAACCTGTGACGGTCCGTCATGGCTGTGACGGTCCGTCCTGCAGGTTCGTCGCAAAGTTCAGAGAGTTAATTTTTGTGGCTGATGTGTGACGGTCCGTCGTGCCCACGATGGTCCGTCCTGTCATTCCGTTACGAAGTTCAGAGAGTCGATTTCAGTACCCAAATTTCAGAATTCTAAGTGTTTTGGAACGAGACCCCCACGACGGTCCGTCGTGCCCATGACGTTCCGTCGTGGGATCCGTCGACTCAGCCAGTCTTTCCAGAAATAAAATCTGCTGCTCAAAACGACTAAACAGGTGGTTACAATAGATACCAATTTTCCCATTGTTCGTTCTCGAACGATCACAAGAAGAAAAACAAGGGCAAAAGGGAGTACCTGAATCTGTAAACAGGTGTGGGTATCTTTCTTGCATATCAGCCTCCTTCTCCCAAGTAGACTCTTCAACTGGTCGATTCTTCCATTGAACTTTGATGGATGCAATCTCCCTTGACCTCAGCTTGCGGACTTCTCTATCGAAAATAGCAACAGGCTCCTCCTCATAAGACAAATTCTCATCAAGAAGAACTGAATCCCAACGGATGATGTAGTTTCCATCCCCATGGTATCTTTTCAACATAGACGCATGAAATACCGGATGCACTCCTGACAGCCCTGGAGGCAAGGCTAATTCATAAGCCACCTCCCCTACACGCTTAAGTACTTCGACCAATATACCTTGGGCTTAGCTTACCTCTTTTACCAAACCGCATCACCCCTTTCATGGGCGGGGCGAAACCTTCAGCAAGACTTGCTCACCCTCCATGAACTCCAAGTCCCTAACCTTTCGATCTGCATATTCCTTTTGCCTGCTTTGAGCCGCTAGAAGCTTTTCTTGAATAGATTTCACCTTCTCTAATGAATCCCTCAAAAGGTCAGTACCCCAAGGTCTAACCTCAAATGCATCAAACCAACCAATGGGAGACCTACATCTCCTCCCATACAATGCTTCGAAAGGAGCCATATCAATACTTGAGTGATAGCTATTATTGTATGAAAACTCCGCTAAGGGTAAGAAGTTATCCCAATGACCACCGAATTCTATCACACATGCACGAAGCATATCTTCCAATACCTGAATCGTTCGCTCAGACTGTCCATCGGTCTGAGGGTGAAATGCAGTACTAAGGTCCAACCTAGTACCTAATTCCGCATGCAATGTTCTCCAAAACTTAGAAGTAAACTGCGTACCTCTATCTGATATGATGGAGAGTGGAACTCCATGCAATCGAACAATCTCTGAGATATAAAGTTTGGCTAACTTCTCTGCAGTGTAAGTCACCTTGACCGGGATGAAGTGAGCAGACTTAGTTAATCTGTCCACAATTACCCAAATAGAATCAAACTTTCCCAATGTCTTTGGAAGACCAACCACGAAGTCCATTGCAATTCTCTCCCACTTCCATTCAGGAATGGGCATTCTCTGAAGTGTTCCTCCGGGCCTCTGGTGTTCATACTTTACTTGCTGACAATTTGGACATTTGGCAACAAAATCAACAATGTCGCGCTTCATTCTACTCCACCAAAAGTGTTGCTTTAGGTCACGGTACATCTTGGTTGCACCAGGATGTATAGAATATCCGGAACTATGAGCCTCTGTAAGAATAGTGTGGATCAAATCATCAACACGGGGCACACATACCCTTCCCTTAATTCTCAAAACACCTTCCTCATCCATTATTGCTTCTTTAGCCTCTCCTCGCAACACCATATCCCGAATTCGGCTTAGTTTCTCATCATCAAACTGTTTTCCCTTGATCTTGTCAAGAAAAGAAGATCTCGCCTCCACACTGGCCAAAAATCCTCCCTTCTCATTTACTTCTAGCCTCATAAGGTCATTAGCCAAGTTTTGGATTTCTCTAGCCAACGGGCGTCTAGAAACTTGTAAGTGGGCTAAACTACCCATGCTCCCTGCTTTTCTACTTAAGGCGTCTGCCAGAACATTAGCCTTTCCTGGGTGATACAATATGGTAACATCATAATCCTTCAGTAGTTCCATCCACCTCCTCTGTCTCAAATTCAAATCCCTCTGAGTAAAGACATACTGTAGGCTACGATGATCCGTATAGACTTCACACTTGACCCCATATAGATAATGTCTCCATTGCTTTAATGCAAACACAACTGCAGCCAATTCCAAATCATGGGTCGGATAGTTACGTTCATGCACCTTTAATTGCCTCGAAGCATAAGCAATTACATTCTTCTCTTGCATTAGCACTGCACCGAAACCAGAATAGGATGCATCACAATAAACAATGAAGTTCTTACCCTCTACTGGCAAGGTAAGGATAGGTGCAGTAGTCAGCAAGGTCTTGAGTTTCTGAAAGCTTTCCTCACATTCATCCGACCATACAAATGGAACATTCTGCTTAGTCAAGTTCGTCAATTGGGAAGCAATAGAAGAGAATCCCTTGACAAATCGACGGTAGTAGCTGGCTAAACCAACAAAACTCCTTATTTCTTACACATTAGTAGGTATTACCTAATTTCTCACTGTTTCAATCTTAGAAGGATCCACCATCACTCCATCCTTAGAAACCACGTGCCCCAAGAAAGACACTGAATCTAGCCAAAACTCACACTTGGAGAATTTGGCATAAAGACTTTTCTCCCTTAATACTTCCAACACAAATCTCAAATGTTCCTTCTTACTCTTGGAGTATATCAGTATATCATCAATAAATACGATCACAAAGAGATCCAGATATGGCTTAAAAATCCCGTTCATCAAGCTCATGAAAGCAGCAGGGGCATTCGTAAGACCAAAAGACATTACAACAAATTCGTAATGCCCATACCTTGTTCGAAAAGCAGTCTTTGGCACATCCGCTGCCCGTACTTTCAATTGATGATAACCGGATCTCAAGTCAATCTTAGAGAAGACACAAGCACCTTGTAACTGATCGAACAAGTCATCAATGCGAGGAATGGGATACTTGTTCTTAATCGTTACATTGTTCAACTGCCGGTAGTCTATGCACATCCGAAAACTCCCATCCTTCTTCCCCACAAATAACACCGGAGCACCCCAAGGGGATGCACTTGGTCTAATGAAACCTTTACTTAACAACTCTTGAAGTTGGGCCTTTAACTCCCTTAACTCTGCTGGAGCCATTCTATAAGGAGGTATGGAAATGGGGCGAGTACCCGGCTCCAGATCAATGCAAAAGTCGATATCCCTATCCGGTGGCATACCAGGAAGGTCTGCAGGGAACACATCCGGAAACTCACGGACTATCGAAACCGACTCAATTGAAGGTACTTGGGTAGTATCATCCTTGAGGTGTGCCAAGAACGTTAAACACCCTTTACTAACCATTCTCTTAGCACGAAGAAAGGAGATGATACGAACTGGAGTGGAAGTGTAGTCACCCTCCCACACTAACGGATCTGTCCCAGGCTTGGCCAACGTTACAGTTTTAGCATTACAATCTAAGATTGCAAAATTTGGAGAAAGCCAAGTCATACCCAGAATTACATCGAAATCAACCATTTCTAAGATAACCAAGTCTACATGAGTATTGCTCCCCACAAAAGTCACCAGACAAGACCTATATACCTTTTCAACTATCACAGACTCACCCACCGGAGTAGAAACACGAATAGGCATGTCAAGCAATTCACAATGTAAATTAAGACCAGTAGCAAATGAGGAAGATACATATGAAAATGTGGAGCCAGGATCAAATAATACAGAAGCCATGCAATCACAAACCAAAAGATTACCTGTGATAACAGCATCTGATGTCTCCGCTTCAGACCGCCCAGGGAAAGCGTAACAATGGGCCCTATCACCTGTCTGCCCGTTGCCCCTACCATGTGGTGTTGTAGTAGCTCCAGTTTGTCCGTCACCCCGGCCGTTTTGGTGACCACCATTACCTCGGCCACCACGTCCTCCAGAATAACGGCCTCTACCATGACCACCTCTACCTCTAGCTATCGGGGGTCTATAACTCTGTTTTGGACAATTCCTCCTAATATGTCCAGTCTCCCCACATCCATAACATTCTCTGGGGTCTAGCATAGGTCTCTGTGAGAATGACGAGGTCTGGGAATAACCTCCAACCTCAGAGAAATGTTGACCGGTCTGAGGTGGACCCCCAACTACAGTCTGTAGTGAAGACTGAATTGGTCGGACTGAGTAACCTCCTGAACCCTGTCCTCTAGAGTAAGAACCATTAAACTCACCTCCCTTTCGAAACCTTTTAGATGTCGATGCCATGGTGAAGTCGTCTGGCTTCACTCCCTCCACCTCTATCACGAAGTCTACCACTTCTTGGAAGGATTTCGCTGTAGCCGCTACCTGTAAGGCTGAAATCCGCAAATCTGACCTCAACCCTTTCACAAAACGGCGAATCCGCTCTTGTGAACTGAAGCAAAGCTGAGTGGCATACCTAGATAATGCACGAAACTTAGCCTCATACGCAGTGACCGTCATTCTGCCTTGCTCTAGGCTCAAGAACTCATCTCTCCTCCTATCCCTCAAGGTCCGGGGGATATACTTCTCCATAAATAAGCTAGAGAATGACGCCCAAGTCATAGGTGGTGCCTGTGCGGGTTGACACTCAACATGTGACCGCCACCACATTTTGGCATTTCCCTGAAACTGATAGGTTACAAACTCAACGCCAAATCGTTCCACTATGCCCATTTTATGTAGTAACTCATGACAATCAACCAGAAAATCGTAGGCATCCTCAGATTCAGCACCCTTGAAGACTGGAGGTTTCAATTTCAAGAACTTACTGAAAAGTTCATGCTGATCGCTTGTCATTATAGGCCCTGTAGTCAAACGAGGAAACGTGCCTATTTCCAATGGAGCATCCATGCGGGGAGCCGCAGCAGTTGCCTGTTGTACTTCCGGAACCTGAGGTGCTGGTGCAGAAAACACTGGAGGTGTCTGGCCTTGATCAGATAACCCGCTAAGATAAGCAAGAACCTGATTAATCATCTCTGGGGTAGGTTGGGGTGGTAATTCCTCATTCTGCACTTGCTCATTTTCCCCTTCCTCACCCTCTCTTACTACTTCCTCAGTCGGTGGAGGAGTCACCGCCCTAGTACTAGATGGGCCAGGTGCTTGTCCTCTTCCTCTAGAGGACGTCCTCCCACGACCTCTACCACGGCCTCTTGCCGCTGTTCTTCCTCGAGCTACAGCCCCAGTGGCTGGCTCAGACGCACCCTGTCCCGCCGGTGCTGGTGTTGACGTAGTCGTTGCTCTAGTTCTGGCCATCCGCGAAATAGAGTGAAGATGGTCAGATACCAATTTGTATCACCTAGATACCAATTGGATCCAAGTAATAGCACGAAAGAAAGAAAGAAAGGAATTTTCCTAAAGTCCTATAGCCTCTCAAAGAAAAGTAAAGGCGTCCCCCTACCGTTCCTTAAGACTCTACTAGACTCGTTCTTGTGTGATGAGACCAACGAACCTAATGCTCTGATACCAAGTTTGTCACGACCCAAAACGGGTCGCGAGTGGCACCCACACTTAAGCTACTATGTGAGCGAACCAACCAATCTAAACCCCAACATTTCAATTATAAATAACAAATTATAATGCGGAAGACTTTAACTCATTAATGAAAATCGATTGAATAACTTATAAAAACTCAATACTATTTATTCCCAAAACCTGGAAGTCATCACCACAAGAACATCCTTCCTCAAATTACTAATCTAAGAGTATCTAAGAAGCTAAAATAAGTAAAAAGCTAGTCCATGCCGGAATCTCAAGGAATCAAGACATGAAGAGGAAGATCCAGTCCAAGCTAGAAGTAATAACAAAGCAAAACAAATACAAGTAGGGGTCAGTACAAAACACGAGTACTGAGTAGGTATCATCGGCCAACTCAAAATAGAAAACAGTATATACAAGTTAATATCATTAAATCAACTACAATACTCAACATGTAGCAACAACAAGTACTGTAATCATTAATAAAGTACGCCAAGTACACCCATGAGGACTCAAGCCTCAATACCATACTCATTTGGGAAAATAGGTTCATTAATTTGAGTATATTATCATATTTCAAGATTAATTCTCTTTCTATCCTGGTGTCGAATGTGACACTCCGATCCTCATCATACTATCCTGGTGTCGGAACGTGAGACTCCAATCCTCATCATACTATCCTGGTGTCGGAACGTGACACTCCGATCCTCATTCTATCCTGGTGTCGGAACGTGACAC
>NC_028642.1:35109901-35154304 GCF_001406875.1 Solanum pennellii | reverse complement strand
ATTCTATCCTGGTGCCGGAACGTGACACCCGATCCATATTCTATCCTGGTGCCGGAACGTGACACTCCGATCCATATTCTATGCTGGTGCTGTAACGTGACACCCGATCCTCATTCTATCCTGGTGTCGAAACGTGACACCCGATCCATATTCTATCCTGGTGCCGGAACGTGACACCCCGATCCATATTCTATCCTGGTGCCGGAACGTGAAACCCGATCCTCTATTACTACCCTGGTGCCGGAACGTGACACCCGATCCTCTAACCTCATTCTTTTAGTTCATCAAGCCTTCTTTTATACTAAGGCATCATCATTAACAAGAGGTTTTCAAGATTTAAGATTCAATAGCCTCATCATGCTTATTTTATCACAATTATATAATCACATTCGTGCAAGCATACAATTAAGCATATAGAAGGGTTTACAATACTACCCAATACATATCATCCGCTATTAAGAGTTTACTATGACATAGCATAAACCATAACCTACCTCCACCGAAGAATTGTGATCAAGCAATCTACATTCCCAAAGCTGCGTTCTTCTTCGTTTCCTCTCTCTCTTGATCGTTCGTTTCTCCCTCTCTTTGTTCTTTCTATTTTTCTTATTCAAACCCTCTTTCTTTTACCATAATTAGCATATAATTAAGTATATAAGATTATAAAATACCCCACTATTTGTTTCAAGGTTACCTCTTTTAACCCCCAAGTAATTGAATTATAAACATTAAACCACTAACTTTATAATTATAGCAGGAATAGTCCAAAACGCCCCTTAAAAACTTTTAATAGAAATCCGACCCAGCCTGGGTTACGCAACCTGTGACGGTCCGTCATGGCTGTGACGGCCCGTCCTGCAGGTTCGTCGCAAAGTTCAGAGAGTTAATTTCTGTGGAAGATGTGTGACGGTCCGTCGTGCCCACGACGGTCCGTCTTGCCATTCCGTTACGAAGTTCAGAGAGTCGATTTCAGTACCCAAATTTCAGAATTCTAAGTGTTTTGGAACGAGACCCCCACGACGGTCCGTCGTGCCCATGACGTTCCGTCGTGGGATTCGTCGACTCAGCCAGTCTTTCCAGAAATAAAATATGCTGCTCAAAACGACTAAACAGGTCGTTACAATAGCTTGGACTAGAATCTGGCTTGATGAAGACTGGCTAGAGTTGCGGTTGAGTTGAAGACGATGGCACGTTTGCTGCACTCCACAAATAACAAAGAAAAACAAATACAAGTAGGGGTCAGTACAAAACACGAGTACTGAGTAGGTATCATCGGCCAACTCAAAATAGAAAACAGTATATACCAGTTAATATCATAAAATCAACTACAATACTCAACATGTAGCAACAACAAGTACTGTAATCATTAATAAAGTACGCCAAGTACACCCATGAGGACTCAAGCCTCAATACCATACTCATTTGGGAAAATAGGTTCATTAATTTGAGTATATTATCATATTTCAAGATTCATTCTCTTTCTATCCTGGTGTCGGAACGTGACACTCCGATCCTCATCATACTATCCTGGTGTCGGAACGTGACACTCCGATCCTCATCATACTATCCTGGTGTCGGAACGTGACACTCTGATCCTCATTCTATCCTTGTGTCGGAACGTGACACCTGATCCATATTCTATCCTGGTGCTGGAACGTGACACCCGATCCATATTCTATCCTGGTGCCGAAACGTGACACTCCGATCCATATTCTATCCTTGTGCCGGAACGTGACACCCGATCCTCATTCTATCCTGGTGTCGGAACGTGACACCCGATCAATATTCTATCCTGGTGCCGGAACGTGACACCCGATCCATATTCTATCCTGGTGCCGGAACGTGACACTCCGATCCATATTCTATCCTGGTGCCGGAACGTGACACTCCGATCCATATTCTATCCTGGTGCCGGAACGTGACACCCGATCCTCTATTACTACCCTGGTGCCGGAACGTGACACCCGATCCTCTAACCTCATTCTTTTAGTTCATCAAGCCTTCTTTTATACTAAGGCATCATCATTAACAAGAGGTTTTCAAGATTTAGGATTCAATAGCCTCATCATGCTTATTTTATCACAATTATATAATCACATTCGTGCAAGCATACAATTAAGCATATAGAAGGGTTTTCAATACTACCGAATACATATCATCCGCTATTAAGAGTTTACTATGACATAGCATAAACCATAACCTACCTCTACCGAAGAATTGTTATCAAGCAATCTACTTTCCCAAAGCTGCGTTCTTCTTCGTTTCCTCTCTCTCTTGATCGTTCGTTTCTCCCTCTCTTTGTTCTTTCTATTTTTCTTATTCAAACCCTCTTTCTTTTACCCTAATTAGCATATAATTAAGTATAAAAGATGATAAAATACCCCACTATTTGTTTCAAGGTTACCTCTTTTAACCCCCAAGTAATTGAATTATTAACATTAAACCACTAACTTTATAATTATAGCAGGAATAGTCAAAAACGCCCCTTAAAAACTTTTAATAGAAATCCAACCCAGCCTGGGTTACGCAACCTGTGACGGTCCGTCATGGCTGTGACGGTCCGTCCTGCAGGTTCGTCGCAAAGTTCAGAGAGTTAATTTCTGTAGAAGATGTGTGACGGTCCGTCGTGCCCACGACGGTCCGTCTTGCCATTCCGTTATGAAGTTCAGAGAGTCGATTTCAGTACCCAAATTTCAGAATTCTAAGTGTTTTGGAACGAGACCCCCACGACAGTCCGTCGTGCCCATGACGTTCCGTCGTGGGATCCGTCGACTCAGCCAGTCTTTCCAGAAATAAAATCTGCTGCTCAAAATGACTAAACAGGTCGTTATACTTGAGTTAATTAATTTAGGGTTAGTTAATTAGTTAGGGGTTAAGGGAGTTCTATTAAGTTAATAAACAACCTACATAAATAACCTAACCTAATTAGACTAACCTAACTACCATAATTCCCAAACCCAAATTCTCCTCCTTCTCTCTTCTTTCTCTTTCCCAAGTTGAAGAATACCATATAAGACAAGGTCAAGGTGGGTTCTAGGGCTGCAATCACCAAAGTTTATCCATAAAGCATCATCAATCAACATGGTATGAGATTCCTTTCACCTTTGGAACTTTTTTCCCCAAAGGGTTGAATCAAATTGATTTCAAAAGTATGAAATTAAAGTGAGTTTTTATCCAATACAAAATTGTGAATTGCTTTGTTTATGATTTCGTTATGATATTATGAATATATTAACATTATGCTAACTTAATTATGTTATTTCTTGATGGATTGGTCTAGTTTGTGACCTATTCCTCTAAACCCTAGGTTGTGTTCTTGAATTGAATTGTATAGTAGTGTTTTAATTTACTTGATTAGTGTGTTAATTACTATCTTATATTGTTATTATGCTAAATATGAGTTGATTTTGATACATCGTAAACCAATTATGCTAGTTCTTGAGTAATTGACCAAGATGGTGAAGTAGACTATGAACTTTATTTAAGTCTCAAATTCTAGGCTATAAACTAGTGATGGATTGTTGTATAATGATTCAATTGGTGTTGTTATTATGTTGGTTAAGATTATATGATGCTATTATACCATTGTTGAGTTATATATTAGGTTGATGATAAGTCCCTGATGAAGGCATTGTGAAGGATATTAAGTAAGTCTTGCGATCTCTATTCCTTACTTCAATTGTGATTACTTGTGATTAAGTGATAATTTGTATTGAACTGTAACATAAATGAAAATTGATAAAGTTGGTCTAATGTCGAATAGAAATGTCTTGACTATTTTTGTGAGGTGTTGGTTAAGATGAAAATGTTATAAGGATGGTTACAACTTACTAATGTGCCTTATTACGATGTGACTATGTAAATGTGCTAATCTCACTTATATGAATTATAATGAAAGGAAAATACGCATGCAATTCTTATTGATATATGATGATGATGATTATACAAGGGGTAGACCCTATGACCTATATTATGCTATTAGTATTAATAAAGAAGGTATTAAAGACTTTTCAAAAAGGACTCTAGCTTAGCACCGAGTGAACTAGAGTGCGTAGTGTCCCTTCCCACATAGTGAAGGTGGGATCACTAATGTACTCTTGATATTTGATACTACAATGCATGAAGCATAAAGAGGGTCCCATCTATATCTCCTAGTTCATGAACTATGTTGACCGCATAGGAATACTAGCTAGTGGATTCACGTAGTTGCTACGTTTATGTTTTCTACTACCTTGACAAGTATTCTGCCTTCCTTCGGTATAGGGTTCTATGACACCGGATTCCACATTAGCTCATGTGGTCTATGTTGATTAAGGCAAGATGTTCCCGAAAGTAAAGTAAAGTAAATAAAATGGACTCTAACTAAGGTAACTTGAAAGGTGTGACTTAGTTTGGGTAGGGGTATGAGACTTTACCTATACATTACACTAGTTAGACTTAAGGAAAGTCTTAGAAGGATGTTCTTATACACGTGTATGTTTATTAATGTAAATGATATGCATATGATGATCGTATATGTTAATGACACTATGTGATGTTGGTTACTCTTATGAATATGCATTTTATATATATTTATAAAGTATGACGTCATGTACTCTTAATGATATGCTATGTGAAGTTGGACATTGGTTATGGTTCTTGTTAGGTTTAATTGATAAAGTAAGGTTATGGGGCTTTGCTTAGTCATTCACAAGTAGATTTGCTGTAAGTCATGAGTAATAGTCTTGCTTTGGTTATTTGTAATGTACTATTATTCATGCTTGTTGATGTTATAACTTGATGATAGAGTTGTCTTTATTATATGTGCAAGCATGTTGATATGCTTATTGGCTTAACTAGGCTTATTATTGTTGGTCTTGTGATGTACGTAATTTTGACGTAATGAATATGTCTTATTGATTTGTATGGTCTTCTTGTATGTGCATAAAGGCTTTTCAAAGGAAATCACATGCTTAAATAAAGTGTCCCTTTTTAGCATGATTTCATATTGTGCGTGCATAAGGTCTCATACTTAGTACAAGTAATGTATCCCCTACACGTAACCAGCGTTGTCGTCCTCTTTGAAGACTAAGACTAGCCACTTAGTTTCATCATCAAATTCATAAGTCAAATTTAGTAGAAATTTTAAAACTTTTATTATTTCTAGTTTGAGTTTTACATAGACCTCTACATACGCATAACTATATCTATCGAGTATACATTGACCCTTCGTATAGGAAGGTTATATAGCCTTCTACTTTCATTGCACATATATATATATAAGATAGGAAATAGTCTCAAAGATTGTCTCATCTAATACCATCTAAACGATCATAGTAATTTGGGAATAACCCTACATCATTGTAAAGAAGCCACATATAAAAGTTGAATGAGCCACACCATAGTCTAATACAAATTGTACTCAGATGAAAGTTGAATGAACATAAAAGTCAGAAAAATAAAGCAACTTCATAAGCAAGATATTGACATCGCCCTCGGCAAGTGAGGACCTACCCACTTGGATGATATAGAACATCCAAGTCTTCTTGAAGTCATATCGAATGAGCCTTCCACGATCGAAACCTAAATATTTTGGGAAAAGGGGAGAAAATGGGGTCAGTATGCCACTTGTAATAAGTATGAGACCATATGCACATATAAGCTCAAATATGTTAAAAAGGAACATTTAGTTAAGCCATGCTATTTTACCCTTTAAAATCTTATGCACAATCTAGCAAGTCATACCAAGTAACAAAACATCCTTATTAACTCAAACAAGTAATATGCATATCATCACATTTGGACCCATAATTTACTTCAACCCTATCATCAAAGAATTATATCACATGCATGAATAAGAGTAAATTTCTTTATAATAAGCATGAAAATTACCCATGAACCCCTATCAAGTCAACAAGAGCAATGGCCAACCAAAGCCCCATAACCTTACTCAATCAAGTAACCCAACAAGAATCATGACTAACACCCTGCTTCATATAACATGGCATTTCGATATACATTTCATCTTACTTCAACAATATATATCAACATGTACTCATATGTGAACTAGTCAACATATACTATTCATAATGTTCAAGTTCTTCATATACATATCATAAATTATCATAAGCATAGACATATATAAGAACATCCTCCTAAGACTCCCCTCAAGGCTAACTAGTGCAATGCTTCGGTAGAGTCCCATACCCCTACCTAGACCAAGCTAGACCCCTTAGGTTGTCCTAGTTAGTGTTCAATCCTTTAATTCATTTTACCTTTTTGGGAACATCCTTCTCTAACCGATATAGACAACATGAGTTCGTGTTGAATCTGGTGTCATAAAACCCTACACCGAAGGAAGGCGGACTACATTCCAAGGTAGTACCAAAACATAAAACATAGCAACTATGTGGATCCCCTAGCTAATATTCCTGTGGTGGCAACATAGTTCAAGAACTAGGAGATATTGTTGGGACCCTCTTTATGCTTCACGCATTGTAGTCTTCAATCTCAAGAGTACTTTAGTTCTCCTACCTTCCCTATGTGGGAACGGACACTCCTCAATTTAGTTCACTCGGTGCTAAGTTAGAGTCCCTTTTTGAAATGTCTTTAAGCCTTTAATTATAAATTATAGATTAGTATAGTCATAGGGTCTACGCCTTGTATAATAATCATCATCAACATCTTAATAAGAATTGTATGAGTATAAACCCTTTCCTTACAATTGGTATATGTGAGGTTAGTACATTTGCATTTCATATCATAATATTGCACATTAATAAACCTCACAATAATATTCAAGACCTTTCAATTCAACATCAAAAAAACCTATCAATCCTAATACAAGGATTCCTCCAATATAACATTATGACTTAACCACAATTAATCACAATTAGAAGTAAAGATAGAGATCATAAGACATACCAAGTCTCCTTCATTGTTTAGGCCTTACCATAAGCCCTAAATTCAATCAAATTTAGACGTACCACATAATAATTTAATAATCAACATGATAACAATGCTAGAAGAGTCACTACACCATAATTCAATACTATATCAAAGCTTAAACTGAGATACTTAGGTCAATTCTCATAACCTAGATCACTTCTCAAGAACTAGTATGAACAACTATAATTCATCTTAATCTGCTCATGATTAGTGTAACAACATCATCTAATAGTGATTTAACCACTATTAAAGTCAATTGAATCAATCACAACCCAATTCACATAAAAATCAAACCTAGGGTTAAGGGTTAAGGATCATGCTCTTCAATTTAGACCAAACCACCACAAATTATCGTAATCAAGTTGAATTACATGTTAACCTAATTGATATATCTTAAATAAACAATAAAAAACTAAGTTCATAACATCATAATCGTAATTGAATGAAACCTACTTGAAAACCCAACTTTTAGAAATACTTTGAAGAAGCCCTTTGAGGAAAGAAGTCTCAAAGGTTAATTAGATCTCATACGTCAACGTTTGATGACGATTTGATGCTGAAATCGTCCCTTTACAGCCCCAAAAACCTCCCCTAGCTTGTCTTCAATGTTATCTTCAAATAGAGAGAGAAAGAAGAGAGAAGGAAGAGAGTTTATTTTGTGAGGTGCATTTAGACTAATGAGGGTTAGGGGTCTTTATATGGAGGCTTAATTCACTTAATTAGATTCCCTTAAACCCTAATTAATCACCTAACCTTATAATTAATTAAATAAAACTAACTTAAACATGTGCAAGAAAACATGACCCTCACAGACGAGACCCCAATCGACGGTCCGTCTTTGAGTCGACAGTCAATGTAATGTGCCCTTCCGTGGTGCACATCCGTCGTTCTTGTTAGAGACTATGCAATTGGGGTTCTTAAAAAAATTCTAAGTATTGGTCGACGGTTGGAATGAACCCCGTCGATCCACACACGGATCGTCGATAGTGTCTCGTGGTTACACTGCCTAGACAGTGTTGACACCAACGTGCAAGGGTCCTCCTCAAGGGCCCTTGGGTCTTTGGGAAGTCTTACCCGAACATTTCGACCACAATCCAACTAAAACACATGTTTTACACCCTTCCACCTAATTTCATGAATTTTGGACTCCTAAAAGCTAGTCAAATAGGCTAAGGCACGCTAGTACCCTTTAGAACTAGTTTCCGAACTTCATGGACGTTCTTGGATGTTTTGGTTCCTAACCTTTCTAAATGACCTATATTCATTAAACTATGTCTTTAAAACAGTGTTTAGATCCCATGACACCTATGTTCGGCTTTAAGACTCGTCTTGGATTTTCAAAATGTTACATTATCCCACCCTTAGGAACATTCTTCCCCGAATGACACTAAAATTCATTTGAAGCAAGGAATAGACTCAAGACTAGCAGCCCAACCAATAACAATACATAATAAAATAGTTCGTATCATTTCAACAAGGCAAATTTCAAAACTTCAATCACCACATATAAGGTTCAACTTTACATTATGAGGAATATCCTTCTCACAACAACAACATGATCTCAACATACATTACATGAGTCAATTAGCACAAAATTCAACTTATCAACATGCTATATATATCATTTCATAAAGACTCACCATATCATAAATGCACAACATAACTCAAACAAACCAAAAGGCAAAATATCAAGTTTTAAGCATCAACTTACTGTAATTCACTATAATGCAACCCAAAAATGCACATTTTTGCAAAACTTTGCCAAAAATCATGAAACTTCAATTTCTAGTCAGATTTATATTATTAAAAGTAATGACTAACCTTAGTTTTCAAAAATATGAGGTTAACTGGACTTCATGTCGGCCTCGGCCTCCCATGTTGCACCCTCAACTAGGAGAGTTTTCCATAACACTTTTACAGAAAGCACTTCTTTATTTCTTAACTTCTTGAATTGCCTATAAATAATTTGAACCGGAACCTCCTGATAGGAGAGGTTATCCTTGATACCAAGACCCTCAATAGGAAGAATAGACTCGGGATGAACAATACACTTTTAAAGCATAGAAATATGGTAAACCGGATCAACTAGCCAATTCACCAGAAAGTTTCAATTCATAGGCAACCTTACTAACTCTTGGCAAGATTTCATAGGGACCCACATAACGAGGGCTCAACTTCCCTTTCTTGCAAAATCTAACCACCCCCTTCATAGGTGACATTTTTAAATACACCTTATCACCTTCCTGAAACTGCAAATCCCTTCTCTGATGATCGGCATAATACTTTTGAGGACTAGGCTATTTGTAATCGGTTCCTTATGATATGGACTTTCTCTTAAGTCTTATGAACCAAATCGAACCAAGAAGCGAAGGCTCACTGACTTCAAACAACCCTATAGGAGACCTACACCTCCTACCATACAAGGCTTCATAGGAGGCCATGGAGATGGATGTATGAAAGCTATTATTATAAGAAAACTCCACCAAAAGCAAATACTTATCCACATTCTCTTTGAAATCAATAATACAATCCCTAAGCATATATTCAAGGGTTTGAATAGTATGTTCCGTTTGACTATCCATTTGGGGATGAAAAGCAGTACTCTACTTCACCTTAATTAGTACTCAACCCCTTTTTGAATGACCTTCAAAACATAGATGTGAATTTTGCACCCCGATTCAATAAGATGGATAACAAATTTCCATGGCAACACACAATCTTATCTATGAAGATTCTAGTATAATCTTCCGTCGAATAATTAGACTTAACGGGAACAAAGCGAGCGGAATTGGTCAACCTATACACAACCACTCATATAGAGTCTTATTGCCTTTGAGTCCGAGGCAAACCCACTACAATATCCATATTGATGTCTTCCCACTTCCAAGTAGAAATTTGGATCTCTTGTAGTAAGCCACTTGACTTTTGATTATCGCTTTTACTTGTTGGCAATTTGGACACTTAGCGACAAACTCTTCTATTTCCTTCTTCATAACTTCCCACAAATAAACTTCCCTAAGGTCATGGTACATTTTCGTCGAACTCCGATGAATTGAGTAGAGGGACCCATGGGTTTCTTTAAGGATCTGGTCCCTCAACCCATCTATCATGGGAACACATAGTCTTCCTTGACACCTTAAAATACCATCCCCCTAGGGAGAATGTATCGTTAAGCTTGCTAAGGACCGATTCCTTGAAATCCATCAATGATTCGTCAAGGTGTTGTTTGGACTTCACCTGAACTACCAATGATGACTCGGAATTATTATGAACCATGAAACAACCCTCTGAAGAATCTTATAATCTCACCCCCAACTTAGCCAACATATGAACATCCTTCACTAAGTGTTTCTTGGCTTCATCAATGTGAGATACACTACCCATAGTCATACGACTTAGGGCATCCGCAACCATATTAACCTTGCCGGGGTGATATAGGACACTCATGTCATAATCTTTCAACAATTCTAACAACCTTTTTTGTTGGAGATTCAACTCTTTTTGGGTAAACACATATTGGAGACTCTTTTGGCCTGTAAAGACATCAACATGAACACCATACAAGTAATGCCTCCTTATTTTCAAGGCAAACACCACGGCCTCTAACTCAAAGGTCATGAGTCGAATAGTTTCTCTCATGCACCTTAAGTTGCCTAGAAACATAAGGATATGGCATTCCCATGTTTCATAAGCACACACCCTAGACCCACACGAGATGCATCACAATACACAAGAAACTGCTTTGTACCCTCCTATAAAGTCAACACCGGATCAGAACTAAGCCTATCTTTCAACGTTTGGAAGCTTTTCTCACATGCCTCCGATCAATCAAATTTCTTACACTTTTGAGTCAAAGTAGTAAAGGAGGATGCAATGGACGCAAAACCATCCACGAACCTCCTATACTAACACGCCAAACCCAAGAAGCTCCTAATATCGGTTGGAGTCAATGGTCTAGGACAATTTTTCACCGTCTCCGTATTCCTTGGATCAACCACAACTACCCTACCTAGGAACCATAAAAGGGTCCCTAGAGAAGTGCCTAAGAGTTAAGTCCAAAAATGCCTAGCAGTGTGCACCAAAGGGACCAATCGACGGCTCGTAGACTTTGTCCATCAATTAGACCTGCAGGTATGAAGGTGTTGAGGGTTGCACCCAACAAACGAACCATCACCAATAGGGCTTCATTTCACACCCGGTCTGTTGGTTGAGAGTCGTTAATGTTGCCTGCAAAAGCTCTCTCGCCTGGTGGCTTGACTTGGGGTATTTTGTAAATTCACCCCAATTCTTTTATGACCCTCAGATGATATTTTTTCGTTTCAAAAGTTATATTATATTAGTTTTAAGTCATATACCTAGACAAGACCCCTCAATTCAAATATTCAAACTCTCTCTCTAAAGAAAACTCTCTCAAAGTCACCATAGGAGCTAAGACTCAAGGGGGGGCAAGGAGGACTGGTTTGGACGTGTTTCTTCATCAAAATCATTAAGTTTTTCTTATATTTGAGGTATTGTATCCATATTTTAGAACCAAGCCTCTCCCTTTCAAAGAGTCTTTTCTAAAAGATTTCAAAAAGGGTTTTGAAACTCTACATATTTCTATCTTTGATACAAAGCATGGATCTTCTTATAAAAGTATTTTAATGAGTGAAATGTTTTTATTCTAGTATTAATTGATTATTTTAATGTCAAAATTCTAACGAACTCATGTTTATGCATATTTCAAACTTTTAGTTTAAGAAATGGGTCAAATGATCATGTTTCTGTTAGGTGTGAACTTTTGTTTTCTTGTGTTATTATGATTTAGATACTGTCATAAGGGCCTTATTATGATGAAATTTTTATAAATTGTTTATAGGTGGTGATGGCTTGGTTAAATGGTGAGTTGCTTATATTGAATAATTCTTATTGTAAATTGCTATAGAGTAGTATGGTCTACCTTCTTCGTGGCAGTGTTTACATGATGCATATGGATATAATTGGTGTTTATTCTGAGTATGGGTTTGAAGTCCTAATGTGTGAAATGAAGTGATAATGAAGATGGTTCTTGTGTTGTGTATTGTGGAGCTTGAATTACATGTTGTGCTTAGATTATGCCTCAATGATGTATATGATTATGTGAAGCATGTAAAGTGTTGATTTGACAATTGAAGTTCTAAAGCACGTATAGAACTTAAATGTGAATTAAATGATGCTTATGTGCAAGGTGTGCTCTAATGTACACACATACTCACACTTGAATGAATGAATGAAGCTAAGTTAATTAAAAAGGGAAATTTTTGGGTTAACACTCTTCGTGAGCTGAGATAAATTGTATAGTAGCAACCCCACTATAGCCTAAGAGCTTTCTAAGATAGGTCAGATAATGAATGTCTTTCGTGAGTTTAGATGTGGTGTTCACTAGTTATCCTAAACCTATAGCATATAATGTTTAGAATTCATGAGGGTTATGCCTAGCATCGAGAGGATATCAAGAAGGGGTGGTTACAATTCGTGAGTTGAGATATTGTATTCTAATGTACCTATTTAGATGTGTACTTCTCGTTTGTAGAGAATGAGTTACCTATTAGCAATCTCCTTATCCCTTAACTATGCACCCGCATAGATGTAGCTATTGGTCAAGCTATGAAAAAGCTAATAGAATAACCTTACTCTAGGCAAGTGAGGATCCATTATCTGATAGGGGTTAATATCAGGATTCCATGGCTAGATATCATTGTCTTTGCGGTTAAGCTAACTCCCACAAAAGAAATGAAAACGATAAGTCTCCTAAAGGAGTGTTGTTCTTAGGGTAGGTAGTGGAATGGGACACTATTCATCTATTACACTAGGTAGGCATTCTAAAAGAGGAGTCTTGGTGCCAAAAGTCGGGTGTCTTACTACTAGAAATCCAAGGTCTTACTTGGAAGTGGGAAGACATCAATATGAATTTTGTAGTGGGTGTGCCTCAGACTCATAAGCAATATGAATCTATATGGGTGATTGTGGATAGGTTGACCAAGTCTGCTCATTTTATTTCCGTCAAGCCTAGTTATGCGGCGGAAGATTATGCTAGGATCTTCATAGATGAGATTGTGTGTTGCCTTGGTATTCCGGTTTCCATCATATCGGATCGGGGTGCACAATTCACATCAAGTTTTGGAGGTCATTCAAAGAAGGTTTGGGTACTAAGGTGAAGTTTAATACCGTTTTTCATCCCCAAATGGATGGTCAAGCGGCAAAACACTATTCAAACCCTTGAGGATATGCTTAGGGCTTGTATTATTTATTCCAAGGGGACTTGGGATAATCATTTGCCTTTGGATGAATTTCCTTGTAATAATAGCTTTCATTCATCCATCTCCATGGCTCCCTATGAAGCCTTGTATGGTAGGAGGTGTAGGTCTCCTATTGGATGGTTTATAGTGGGTGAGCCTTTGCTTCTTGGTCTCGATTTGATTTATAAGACTTTGGAGAAAGTTCATATCATAAGGAACCGGTTGCAAACGGCCTATGTTAGCAAAAGTCTTATGTCGATCATAGGAGAAGGGATTTGGAGTTTCAAGAAGGTGATAAGATGTATTTGAAAATTCACCTATGAAAGGGGTAGTTATATTTTGCAAGAAAGGGGTGTCGAGTCCTCGTTTTGTGGGTCCCTATGACATCTTGCAAAGGGTTGGTAAGGTTGCCTATGAATTGAAACTTCCTAGTGTATTGATTTTCGTTCATCCGCTTTTCCATGTTTCCATGCTTAAAAGTGTATTGGTGATCCCGAGTCTATTCTTCCTATTTTGAGAGTCTTAGTGTCAAGGATAATCTCTCTTATGAGGAAGTCCCGGTTCAAATTCTTGATAGGCAAGTAAAGAAATTGAGGAATAAAGAGGTGGTTTACGTAAAGGTGTTATGGAAGAATCACCTAGTTGAGGGTGCAACATGGGAGACCGAGGCCGACATGAAGTCCAGTTACCCTCATCTATTTGATAACTAAGGTTAGTAGTTTTTACTAACAAGGAAAATAATGAAAAAAATTTGAAGTTGTTTTGATTTTTAGTTAAGTGCTGCAAAATGTGTATTTTTTATTTTTGCTTTACAGTGACTTACAGTGAAGTTGTGCACTTGAACTTGAAATTTTGCTCTTTGGCTTGTTTGCGTTATGTGGTGCATTTGATATTGTGAGTCTTTATGAAATGATATGTAGCATGTTGTTGGGCTGATAATTGGCATAATTGATTCATGTAAATCATGTTGAGATGATGTTGTTGTGGTGAGAAAGAAATTCCTCATAATGTGATAAATGAGCCTTATGTGTGGTAATTGAAGTTTTAAAATGCCTTGGGTAGGTACTATTATTATGTTGTTATGCATTGTTGTTGGATGGGCTGCTAGTATTGAGTCTATTCCTTCCTTCAAATGAATTTTAGTATCATTCAGGGACGATGTTCCTAGGTGGGGGGATAATGTAACATTTCAAAAATATAAACATGTCTTAAAGCCTAACATGGGTGTTATGAAATCTAGACACTGATCTAAGGGTTATTTTAATGAATATAAGTCATTTATGTGGTCTAGAAACCAAAAGTCTAAGAACGTCCATGACGTCCAGAAACTAGTTCTAGGAGGTACTAGCATGCCTAAGCCTATTTGACTAGCTTTTAGGAGTCAGAAATCCATGAAAATGGGTGAAAGCATAGATAACATGTGTTTAATTTAATTGATGGTCGAAACGTCTAGGTACGACTCCCAAAGGACAAACCAAGGGCCCTTGAAGAGGATATTTGCACGTTGGTGTCAACACTGCCTGGGCAGTGTGTAACCACGAGACACAATCAACGATCCATGAGTGGATCAATGGGGCTTCGTTGCCAACCGTTGACCAACACTTAGACTTTTTGTTTAAGAACCCCAATTTCATAGTCACTCATAAGAGCGAAGGATGTGCAGCATGGAAGGGCACAATTACCGTCGACTCACAGATGGACCGTCGATCGGGTCTCGTCTTTGAGGGTCAAATTTTCCTGCATTTTTTAACTTATTTTAATTTAATTTGTTAAGGGTTTAGGTGGTTAATTAGGGTTTTAAGGGAGTCTAATTAAGTAAATTACCCCCCATATAAAGACCCCAACCCTCATTGGACTAAACATAAATCACAAAAGAAATCTTCTTCCTTCTCTCTTCTTTCTCTCTATTGGAAGACACCATTGAAGACAATCTAGGGGGAGATTTTGGGGGTTGTAAAAGGGTGATTTCACCATCAAATCTTCATCAAACGTTAAAGAATGGGATCTAATTAACCTTTGAGACTTTTTTCCTCAAAAGGCTCCTTCAAAGAATTTTCAAAATTTTATTTTTCATGTGTGTTCTTCTAATTCTCGAAAATCATGTTATGAATTGATTTTTTATGGTTTCTTTTAGATAATATGAATAGATTAACATGGATTCTAAATTAATTATGATCAATATTCACGGTTTGTCTAGTTTGTAGATGATGACCCTTAACCCTTAACCCTAGGTTTGATCTCGATATGAATTAGGTTGTATTTGATTCAATTAACTTGAGTATTTACTACTAGATGATGTTGTTACACTAATCATGAACAAATTAGGGTGATTTGTAGTTTTTCATTCTAGTTCTTGAGAAGTAATATGGGTTATGAGAATTGACCTAAGTATCTTTTCTTAAGCTTTGATAGAGTATTGAATTATGTTGTAGTGATTATTCTAGCCTTGTTATCATGTAGGTTATTGAATTATGTTGATGTGATGACCTAATTGGGGTAAATTAAGGGTCTATGGTAAGACGTTGGTGATTAATTTTGAAGGAGTCTTGGTAAGTCTTATAATCCCTATTCTTTACTTCAATTTATGATTAAGTGTGATAGAATCATGTTATATTGGAGTATACCTTGGATTAGGATGGGTAGGTTTGGTATGATGTTAGATTAAAATGTCTTGACTATGGTTGTGTGGTTGAGTAAGGTGTAAATATTATAAGTATGGTGATGCTTACCATTTTGCCTTATTATGAAGTGATATTTAATGTGTTAACCTCACTTATATGAATTGTAATGAAAGGACTATACTCATGCAATTCTTATTGTGCTATGATTATGACGATTATACAAGGGTTAGACCCTATGACCTAAATTAAGATATGATGATTAATAAAAACACTAAAGACATTTCAATAAAGGGACTTAGCTTAGTAACGAGTGAGCTTGACAATGGGAGTTGATGACTTCCCAAAGCGGAAGATTCACCACATAGTTCTACATGTGGTGTTGACTTCCCAAAGAGGAATACTCTTCCAATGAGAGGAGGCCCCAATTGCCAAGTGGAATGTAGAGGGAGTATATCTATCTCTTAGTTCTTGAACTATGTTGCCCCCATTGGAAGACTAGCTACTAGATCCAACTAGAAAGATACATTATGTTTGGTTTTACTTTGGTCGGTAGACCACCCCTCCATCAGTGTAAGAATTTACAACACCGGATTCCACACTTAGCTCGTGTGCAAGTGTTCCCTAAACTAAAATGAACCAATGAAGTATACATTAACTAGAGTGACTTGAGAGGTTTGACTTATCCTAGGTAGGGGTATGGGACTCTACTTATGCCTTGCACTAGTTTGAATTGAAGGAAGCTTAGAAGGTTGATATTATGTATGTATATCATAATGAATGCAAAAGATGGTAACATGATGAACTTGCACATTATTGATACTATATGTTAATTAGTTCACTTATGAGTATGTGTTGGTTTATATTGTTTATGTAAGATGATATGTACCTCTAAATGCCATGTTATGTGAAGTAGGGTGTTAGTCATGATTCTTGTAGGGTTACTTGATTTAGTAATGTTATGGGCTTTGCTTGGTAATTGCACTTGCTTACTTGATAGGGGTTCATGGGTAATTGACTTGCTTTGTTTAAAATGAAGAATGTATTCTTATTCATGCTTGTTGTTAATATGACTTGATGAATATGAATTGTTTGTTTGATTGGTCTTGTTCAATGTGCATAAAAATTTCTAAGTGAAAAATGCATACATTATGAAATGTCCCTTTTTCTTAGCATGTTTTCATATATGTGTGCATAAGGTCTCATACTTAGTACAAGTGGCGTACTAAACCTATTTAATCCATTTTCCCAATATTTTAGGTTTCGGTCATTGGGGACTCTTTGTAACGACTTTGAAGAAGGCCTATATGTGGCTTCTTTACTTTGATGTAGGACTATGCCCAAATTGCTAATCTTTTTAGATGGTCATGAAAGGAGACAATCTTTAAGACTATGTTCTATCTTATATATATGTATTTGCAATAAAAGTAGAAGACTATGAAACCTTCATATACGAAGGGTCTATGTATACTCGATATGGATATATATTATGTGTATGTAAACCTACAATTAGAAGTAATGAATAGTTTTAAATTTTTCTGTCTTTTTGAGCTAAGATATACACTAAGAGGCTAGTTTAGTCCTCAAAGAGGATGATGACGCCGGTTACGTCTAGGGGGTAAACCCAGATGTGACATGAAGTTTTTAGTGGAAGTCCATTAAAACCTTGACTATGAAGCTGGTTGGCCATCACGGCCATCCGGACGATCTTCAATGTCAAACGAGCCCCGAAGAGCGCATGCCCCCCATTTTGCAAATTATCATGTGCTATAACTCACCATCTTTGTTGGTGATCCGGATTTCTAACGTATAAAATACCATAATTTCTCGTGGGTGTCCCTTAAGACATTGACTATGCAACCGATTGGCCCTCGCTGACATGCCAGCGAATTTTTAAGGTCAAACGAGCCCTAAAGCGCGCATTCCCCTAATTTTGCCAATTATCGTGTGCTATAGATCACCATCTCTGTTTGGGATCCAGATTTTCGATGTTCAAAATGATGAAATTTCTCTTGCACGACTGTTAAGACCTTGGCTATGTAGCAGGTTTGACCTCACGGCCATGTTAGCCAATTTTAAAAGTCAAACAAGATTCGAAGCGCCCATACCCCCCATTTTAGCGATTATCATATACTATAACTCACCATCTTTGTTGGTGATACGGGCTTCCGACATCCAAAATGCCTAAATTTCTTGTGGACGTCTATTAAGACCTTAGTTATGCAGCCGGTTAGGCCTCGCGGCCATGACGACTCATTTTAAAGGTTAAACGAGCCCCAAACCGCGTATAACCCACATTTTTCACATTAGCGTGTGCTATAGCTCCCCATCTTTGTTGGTGATCCCGATTTCTGACGTCTAAAATGCCAAATGTTCTCGTAGATGTCCATTAAGACCTTGGTTATTTAGTCGGTTGGCACTCACAGCCATGTCGACCCATTTTCCATGTCAAACAAGCTTCATAGCGCATATACCCCCATTTACCATTATCGTATGTTATAACTCACCACCTTTGTTGGTTATCCAGATTTCTGACGTCCAAAATTCTTAAATTTCTTGTACACGTCCTTTATGACCTTGACTATGCAGCTGTTTAATCCTCAAGGCCATGCCGGCTCATTCTCCAGGTCTAACGATCTCCGTAGTACGCATAACCCCCAATTTTGCGATTATCCTATTCTATAGCTCACCATTTTTGTTGGTTATCCAGATTTTCGATGTCAAAAATTTTGAAATTTTTTGTGGGTGTCCGTAAGACCTTGTCTTTCCAGTCGGCTGACCCTCACGGCTATGCCGACCCATTTACAAGGTCATACGAGCCCTAAAGCGCGCATACCCTCCAATTTTTAGATTATCATGTGCTATAGCTCACCATCTTTGTTGGTGATCTTGATTTCTTACGTCAAAAATTCCGATATTTCTCATGAATGTCTGTTATGCTACGCAGCCAATATGCCATCACGGCCATACCGTCCCATATTAAAATTTCAAAGAGTCCCGAAGCGCGCATACCCCCCATTTTATCGTGTGCTATAGCTCAACATATTTGTTGGTTATTAGGATTTTCGAAGACTTTCCGGTTGGCCCTCGCGGGCATGCCAGTTAATTTTCAAGGTCAAACAAGCCCCGAACTGCGCGTAACCCCAATTTTGCCGATTATTGTGTGTTATAACTTAGCATTTTTGATAGTGATATGGATTTCTGACGTCCAAAATACCCAAATATTTTTTAGACGTCCGACAAGACCTTAGAAATTCAGCCAGTTGGCCCTCGCAGCCATGTCAGCCCATTATCAAGGTCAATGAGCCTCAAAGCCGGTTATTTAGTTGTTATAGCTCACAATTTTTATTAGTGATCAGAATTTCTGATGTCCAAAATGCAAAAATTATGGACCTTGGCTATTTAGCCGGTTGTCCCTCACGGTCATGCCAACCTACTTTAAAAGTCAAATGAGCCCCGTAGCGCGCATACCTCCCATGTTGCCGATTATCGTGTGCTATGACTTACCATCTTTTTTGGTCATCTAGATTTCCGACGTCCAAAATGCTGAAATTTACGTGGACATCCGTTAAGACCTTCGGTTTGCATCTAGTTAGCCCTCACGGCCATGACGACTCGTTTTAAAGGTCAAACGAGCCCTGAAGCGCATAACCCCTATTTTGCCGATTATTGTGTGTTATAGATTACTGTATTGGTTGGTAATCCGTATTTCCAATGTCCAAAATGATGAAATTTCATGGACGTTCTTTAATACCTTGGTTGTGCAGCTGGTTGGCCCTCGCAGCCATTCCAGCCAATATTCAAGGTAAAACGAGTGTCGAAGCACGCATACCCCTATTTTGCCTATAATCGTGTGCTATAGCTCACCATCTTTGTTAGTGATACGGATTTCCAACGTCTAAAATGTCAAAAATTCTTGTGAACATTCACGAAGACCTTGGCTATGGAGCCTGTTGGCCCTCGCAACAATCCTAGCCAATTTTCAAGGTCAAACGAGCCCGAAGCGTGCATACTCCCCAATTTACCGATAATTGTGTGTTATAGTTCACCATCTTTTTTGGGGAAATGTCAAAAAATCAAAAATTTGCACGTCTTTTAAGACCTTTGATATGCATTCGGTTTGCCCTCACCGCAATGTTAGCCCATTTTCATGGTTAAACGAGCTCCGAAGCGCGCATACCCCCATTTTGCGATTATCCTATTCTATAGCTTACCATCTTTGTTGGTGATCCAGATATTCGACGTCAAAAATTTTGAAATTTTTTGTGGGTGTCCGTAAGACCTTCTCTTTCCAGTCGGCCGACCCTCAGGGCTATGCCGACCCATTTTCAAGGTCATACGAGCCCTAAAGCGCACATACCCTCCAATTTTTTGATTATCATGTGCTATAGCTCACAATCTTTGTTGGTGATCTGGATTTCTTACGTCAAAAAGGCCGATATTTCTCATGGATATCTGTTATGCTACGCAGCCAATATGCCATCACGGCCATACCGTCCCATATTAAAATTTCAAAGAGTCCCGAAGCGCGCATACCCCCCATTTTATCATGTGCTATAGCTCAACATATTTGTTGGTTATTAGGATTTTCGAAGACCTTCCGGTTGGCCCTCGCGGACATGCCAGTTAATTTTCAAGGGCAAACAAGCCCCGAACTCTGACCCCAATTTTGCCGATTATTGTGTGTTATAACTTAGCATTTTTGATAGTGATACAGATTTCTGACGTCCAAACTACCCAAATATTTATTAGACGTCCGACAAGACCTTGGAAATTCAGCCAGTTGGCCCTCGCAGCCATGTCAGCCCATTATCAAGGTCAATGAGCCTCAAAGCCGGTTATTTAGTTGTTATAGCTCACAATTTTTATTAGTGATCCAAATTTCTAATGTCCAAAATGCAAAAATTTTGGACCTTGGCTATGTAGCCGGTTGTCCCTCACGGTCATGCCAACCAATTTTAAAAGTCAAACGAGCCCCGTAGCGCATATACCTCCCATGTTGCTGATTATCGTGTCCTATGACGTACCATCTTTTTTGGTCATCTAGATTTCCGACGTCCAAAATGCTGAAATTTTACGTGGACATCCGTTAAGACCTTCGGTTTGCATCTAGTTAGCCCTCACGGCCATGCCGACTCGTTTTAAAGGTCAAACGAGCCCTGAAGCGCATAACCCCTATTTTGCCGATTATCGTGTGTTATAGATTACTATCTTTGTTGGTAATCCGTATTTCCAATGTCCAAAATGATGAAATTTCATGGACGTTCTTTAATACCTTGGCTGTGCAGTTGGTTGGCCCTCGCAGCCATTCCAGCCAATCTTCAAGGTAAAACGAGTGTCGAAGCACGCATACCCCTATTTTGCCTATAATCGTGTGCTATAGCTCACCATCTTCGTTAGTGATACGGATTTCCGACATCTAAAATGTAAAAATTTCTCGTGAACATTCATTAAGACCTTGGCTATGGAGCCTGTTTGCCCTCGCAACAATCCTAGCCAATTTTCAAGGTCAAACGAGCCCCGAAGCGTGCATACTCCCCATTTTACCGATAATTGTGTGTTATATTTCACCATCTATTTTGGGGATCCAGATTTCCAATGTCCAAAAATCAAAAATTTGGACATTGGAAAAATGCATAACCCACATTTTGCCAATTAGCGTGTGCTATAACTCTTCATCTTTGTTGGTGATCCATTTCCTACATCCAAATGTCAAAATTTCTCGTGGATGTCCATTAAGACCTGGCTATGCAACCTGTTGGCCCTCGCAGCCATGCTGGCCAATTTCAAAGGTCAAACGAGCCCCAAAGCACACATGACCCCAATTTTCTGATTATCGTGTGCTATATAGCTCACCATTTTTGTTGATGATCCAGATTTCAAACATCTAATATGCTAGAATTTCTCATGGACGTCATTTATTCCTTCACTATTCATTCAGTTGGCCCTTGCGGCCATGCTGGGTTTTGCAAATCAGCGTGTGCTATAGCTCACCACCATTTTAAGTGATCCGGATTTCCGATGTCCAAAATGTCAAAATTTCTCGTGGACTTCCGTCAAGACCTTAGGTATTCAGCAGGTAGGCCCTCACGGCCCTGCCGACCCATTTTTCAGGTCAAAGGATCTCCAATGCGTACATACCCCCATTTTGCCTAGTATCCTATATTATAACTCACCATCTTTGTGGTGATCCGGATTTCCAACGTCCAAAATGTCAAAGTGTTTAGTGGACATCATGAAGACCTTGGCTATGAAGCTGGTGGCCCTCAGGGCCACGCCTGCCCATTTAAAGGTCAAACGAACCCTGAAGCGCATACCTCTATTATGTTGATTATCATGTTCTATAACTCACTGTCTTTATTGATGATCCAGATTTCTGACGTTCAAAAATAACAAAATTTCTTTGCCACGTCCGTTGGGACCTTGGCTATGCACCAGGTTAACATCATGTCCATGCTGGACCATTTCAAGGTCAAACGAGCTTCGAAGCGCGCATGCCCCCCATCATGCCGATTATCATATTTTTTTGCTTACCATTGTTGTTTGTGATCCGGATTTCTGATGTCAAAAATAATAAAATTTCTTCTGGATGTTTGTTACCCCTATCAAGATGGTTACCCCTTACATCCATGCCAACAAATTTGCAAGGTCAAACAAGCCTCGAAACGTGCACCCCCTATTTAGCTGATTATCGTGTACTATAGCTAACCATCTTTGTTGGGATCTAGATTTTTGACATCCAAAATGTCGAAATTTCTTATGAATGTCCGTTAAGACCTTGGCTATGCAACAGATTTGACATCATGGCCATGCCAGCCCATTTTTAAGGCCAAACAAGCTTCGAAGCGCGCATTCCCCCCATTTTGTCGATTATCATATTTTATAACTCACCATCTTTGTTGGTGATCCTGATTTCCAAAACCTAAAATACCCAAATGTATCGTAGACGTCCATTAACACCTATACAATGCATCTGGTTGGCCTTCACGGCAATGCTGGGTAATTTAAAAGGTCTAACGAGCCCCGAACTGCACATACCCTCCATTTTTTCGATTATCATGTGCTATAGATTACCATCTTTGTTGGTGATCAGCATTTACAATGTCTAAATTTCTAAATTTCACATTGAAATCCATTAAGACCTTGGCTATGCTGCCGGTTGGCCCTCGCGCCCATGTCAACCCATTTTCAAGGTCAAACGAGCCCCAAAATATGCATAGCCCCCTATTTGTGATTAGTGTATGTTATAATTCACCATCTTTGTTGGTGATTCGGATTTCCAACACGCAAAATGCTGAAGTGTTGAGTTGACGTCCATGAAGACCTTGGCTATGATGCTAATGGCCCTCACGGCCATGCCAGCCCATTTCAAGGTAAAACTAGCCATGAAGCATGCATACCCCCCATTATGCCAATTATCGTGTGATATAGCTCTCCATCTTTGTTAGTGATCCATATTTACGATGTCCAAAATAAAAAAATTTTGTTGTGGAAGTCCGTTAAGACCTTGGATATCCAGTTGGGTAGCCCTTACAGCCATGCCAACAAATTTTCAAGGTAAACGAGCCTCAAAGAGCCCATACCCCAATTTTTCAAATTATCATGTGCTATAACTCACCATCTTCGTTGGCAATCAAGATTTATGACGTTCAAAATGATGATAATTCTCGTAGATGTTCATTAAGACATTGGCTATGCAGACGATTGACGTTCGTGGTCATGCCAACCAATTTTCGAGGTCGAACGAGCCTCGAAGCGCGCATACCACCCATTTTGCCTATTATCATGTGCTATAGCCAAACATCTTTGTTGGGGATCCGAACTTCTGACGTCCGCAATACCTTAGTTTCTTGTGCACGTCTGGTAAGACCTTGGCTATGCAACAAGTTTGACATCATGACCATGCCGACCCTTTTTCAAGGCCAAACGAGCTCCGAAGCATGCATACCTCCCATTTTGTTGAATATCATATACTATAACTCACCATCTTTGTTGGTGATCCTGATTTCCAAAATCCAAAATATCAAAATTTCTCATGGACGTCCATCAACACCTTGGCAATGCAGCTGGTTGGTCTTCATGGCAATGCCAACAAATATTAAAGGTCAAACGAGCCCCAAAGCCCGCATAACCCTCATTTTGCGGATTTCCGACGTCCAATATGATGAAATTTCTCTTTGAAGTCCTTTAAAACCTTCGCTATTCAACCGGTTGGCACTCGCTGCCATGCCGGCCCATTTTCCATGTCAAACGAGCAATTAAGCATGCATACCTCTATTTTGCCGATTATTGTACGATATAACTCACATTCTTTGTAGGTGATCCGTATTTCTGACATGTAAAGTGCCGAAATTAACCATAGATGTCTATTAAGACCTTGTCTATGAATCTAGTTGGTCTTCACGACCATGCCGGTCCATTTTCAAATTCAAACAAGCCCTAATGTGAGCATACCCCACATTTTGCTGATTATCCTGTGTTATAGCTCACCATCTTTGTTGGTGATCCGGATTTCTGAGGTCCAAAATAATTTAGTTTCTTGTGGACGTCCGTTAAAACCTTTGATAGCCAGTCGGTTGGACCTCATGTCCATGCCGACAAAATTTCAAGGTCAAACTAGCCCGAAGCGTGCATACCACCAATTTCGCAAATTATCGTGGGCTATAGCTTACAATATTTGTTGGTGATCCGATTTTCCGACATCGAAAATGATGAAATTTCTCATGGATGTCCATTAAGACATTTTCTATGCATTTGATTAGCGCTCACGGCCATGCCAGCCAATTTTCAACGTCAAACGAGCCCCAAAGCGTGCATACCCCTCATTTTGCGGATTATCGTGTCCTATAGCTCAATATAATTGTTGGGGATCCAGATTTTCGATGTCCAAAGGGTCAAAATTTCTTGTGCATGTCCGTTAAGAACTTACCTCTACAAAAGGTTTAACCTCATGGCCATGCCGTACCATTTTCAAAGCAAAACGAGCCCCGAAGTGCGCATAACCTCTATTTTGCCCGATTATTGTGTGTTGTAGCTCATCATCTTTGTTGGTAATCCAGATTTCCGACTTCCAAAAAGACGAAATTTCTCATGGACATCAATTACGACCTTGGCTATGCAGCCGGTTTTCCCTCACTGCGAAGCCGGACCATTTCAAGGTCAACCGAGCCCTGAAGTGCACATATCCCCTACTTTTCCAATTATCATGTGCTATAGCTCACCATCTTTGTTGGTGATCCTTATTTCCGATGTCCAAAATGCTGAAATTTCCTATGGACGTCCTTTAAGACCTTGGCTATGATGCCTGGTTGCCGTTGAGGCCAGGCTGGCCAATTTTTAAGGGAAGAGAAATACACCCCCCCCCATTTTGCCGATTATTGTGTGCTATAGCTTACCATCTTTGTTGGGGGTCGGATTTCTAACATCCAAAATGCCAAAATTTCTCATGCACGTCTATTAAGACCTTGGCTCTATAACAAGTTTGACCTCACGGCCATGCCGGCACATTTTTAAGGTCAAACAA
This sequence comes from Solanum pennellii, assembly GCF_001406875.1. NCBI lineage: Eukaryota > Viridiplantae > Streptophyta > Magnoliopsida > Solanales > Solanaceae > Solanum > Solanum pennellii. The sequence goes on along the minus strand of NC_028642.1, from coordinate 35,128,979 downwards.
GCCCTGTAGCGCGCATAACCCCCATTTTGCTGATTTTCGTGTGCTATAACTCAGCATCTTTGTTGGTGATCCGGATTGTCAACATCCAAAATGCCAAAATTTCATGTGAATGTCCGTTAAGACGTTGTCTATGAAGTCAATTGTCCCTCATGGACATGGTAACAAATTTTCAAGTACAAACGAGCCCAAAGCGTGCATAACACCCATTTTGCAAATTATTATATGCTATAACCCACCATCTCTTTTTGAAATATAAAATTCTGACGTCCAACATGTCGAAAGTACTCGTAGACATCCATTAAGACCTAGGCTATGTATCTGGTTGTCCCTCATGGCCATGCTAACCGATATTCGTGGTCAAAACAAGCCATGAAGTGAACATACACCCCATTTTAACTATTATCAGTGCTATATAACCTACCCTCATTGTCGGGGATCCAGATGTCACGACCCAACCCGATGGGTCGTGAATAGTGCCCGTTTCGGACACTCACATACAAACCTGTTAAGTATAACCAACTGAAAGTTATGTACCAAAACGACTGGGTTGCAACCCACGTTTTATCAAGATTATGAACCTATAATACGATATGGAAACGTAAAATCTCAATGACACTAAGAAGCACTACCATAGATATCAGAAATCACCATAGCCTTAGACATAGCCGAGATATAGAGGAATAGTTGTGGAAGCAAGAATATACGTCACCTAGACGCTCTAGAATTAAGTATCAAAACTGTTCGTCATTCGCTCATTTTAAAAAGTCATGCCAAACAAAGAAAGAAAGGATAGCGCTACATACCGTATAGTCGAGCCACACATCCAATATTTTCTCCTCAAGCTATTAATCGATAACAAGCAACAATCGTGCCGCAATTAGATAGATGTCGCGCTTTACTACTTATTGTAAGCTAGCTAAAAATCTAACGAAAATCCGGCAGCACTTCCCTATTTTCCTTCCTTCGTCCCAATCCGACAACAACCCAAATTATCCACAGCAATACCAATAACACATATAACCCAACGAATCATATTAATCAGCCCCCCCCCAAAACAGTTGCGTCTCGGCAACCATAGTAACGATACAACGACACACCGAGCGATAACTCGTTTTACAATTCGCAACACATCTACCTTATCGTATTCATCCTTTGGAGTATATACCCATAATCACATTAACATATACATAACGCCAAAAAAGAATTTCCCGCATTTTGCTTTAATCAAAACAGCCCAAACACTAACACGACACCACTAATAATTCGATTATGGTTTCCGTTCAAACTTAGCACATTCAATAACTAAAACAAATTTCCTAACCTACTGGTCACGCCCCCTTCTTAACACTAATTGCTAATAATCAATGGCATTCTAAGGAATTAACACACCAAGCAAAGAGATTACTAACCAAATTCTTTTTAGCTGCTGGCCAAGAGTTGCATGGTTGGTTTTCTCCATTTCCATGGCTGCCTAAGCTAAGTGGTGAAGAAGATGATATGTTTGCAATGCATTTCACCACCTCATTCATAATATGAAGTGGAGGCAGCCTCCCTTTACACGTGCCCCACTAAGGGCCAGCTCCCAAGTTGATTTCTTTTAATTTGTCTTGAGTGGTGGGGCCCACTAGATTAATTTAATCCTAATCAGCCTGTAATTAATCCCTCACTTAAAGTTAATGACACTTACATTAGCCAAATCATACTTAATATCACATTTGGAATTAACATCCTTGCCTAATATTTCTTTAATCACTTGGAACTTAAAATAAAATCTCATTCCCCGGATTTACATCTGCTAGTTCATGACGCGCACCACGTATAAAAATACGAGGCGTAAAATCCTTCCCCCCTTAGGAACATTCACCCTCGAATGTTAAGTTAGCGTCTTACAAAAAAAAATTCCAGCGAGGTCTCTCTAACAGTTATACCTATCAACCTGCATTCCGTAACTTACAGATGTCTCACAGAGTCACAACTTACTACATAATCTCGTTTATCAATCAATATAGTCAAGCTAGGAATTGAATTACCTGCAGGTACGGGAAACAAGTAAGGATACTTATTCTTCATTTCATCTTCCGCTTCCCAAGTCGTCTCCTCCCTATTATTATTTCGCCACAACACTTTGACGGAAGCCACATCCTTAGTACGTAACCTTCTTACCTGGCGATCAAGTATAGCTACGGGTTTCTCCTCATATTACATCTCCTCTGTTACCTGAACATCATCTACAGGGAATACTCTAGAAGGATCACCAATACATTTACGTAGCATCGATACATGGAAGACTGGATGTACCGCCTCCAAATCAGATGGTAGATCAAACTCATAGGCAACCTTGCCTATCCTACGAACAATTTGATAAGGACCAATGTATCTCGGACTGAGCTTCCCCTTCCTGTCGAATCTCATCACACCCTTCATGGGTGATACCTTCGGGAATACCTCGTAACCAAACTAAAAATCCAAGTCTCGACGCCGATTATCTGCATATGATTTCTGTCGACTCTGGGCTGCTAATAAGCTTTCCTGAATAAGCTTCACCTTGTCAACAGCTTGCTGAATCATATCCGGGCCTATTAACTTAGTCTTGCCAACATCGAGAAGGCCTCGTACGGTGCCATCTAAGGTCTCGTATGTGCCATCTGGATACTAGAATGGTAGCTATAATTATGGGAAAACTCAATGAGCAGCAAGTGGTCATCCCAGCTACCTTTGAAATCAATAATACAGGCCCGCAACATATCTTCTAATGTCTGAATAGTACGCTCAGCCTGCCCATCAGTCTGAGGGTGAAATGTTGTGCTAAGGTTCACCTGTGTCCCCAATCCCTTCTGAAACGATCTCCAAAAGTTGGCTGTAAATTGAGCTCCTCTGTCTGATATAATGGACGTGGGAACCCCATGAAGTCTCACTATCTCCCTGACATATAAACTCGCATAATCTTCAGCCGAATAAGTAGTCCTGACTGGAAGAAAATAGGCCGATTTCGTCAGCCTATCTACAATAACCCATATAGAGTCATACTTCCGTTGAGTGCGAGGTAAGCCTGTAATGAAGTCCATATTAATGATCTCCCATTTCCAAGTCAGGATCTCTATCTGCTGTAATAATCCACCAAGCTTTTGATGTTCGATCTTGACTTGTTGACAATTCGGGCACTGAGCAACAAACTCCGCAATGTCCTTTTTCATGCCATCCCACCAGTATATGCATCTGAGGTCATGATACATTTTTGTTGACCCTGGGTGAATAGAATAACGGGCAGAGTGTGCCTCTCCCATAACCTGCCGTCGTAGCCGCGCAATATCGGGTACACACAATCTGCCTTCATATCGTAACACTCCGCCATGTGTAGCCTTAAATTGGTTCTTTTCCTTTTGAAGAGCTGCATCTCTATACTGTGCCAGAATAGGGTACTCGTACTGGTGTCTCTTTACCTCTTCTATGATTGAGGACTCCGCAACCTCTCGAATAGAAACTCCACTATCTTCTGAATTAGCCAGACGGACTCCAAGGCTGGATAGCCTCTGAATCTCCCTAACCATCTCCCTCCTTTTTGGTTGTACATCTTTCAAGCTACCCATGGACTTACGGCTAAGAGCATCTGCTACAACATTTGCTTTCCCTGGATGATATAAAATATCAACATCATAATCCTTTAGCAACTCTAACCACCGCCTCTGTCGTAAGTTCAGCTCCTTCTGTTTAAAGATATATTGGAGACTCTTATGATCTGTATAGATGTCCACATGGACACCATATAAATAATGCCTCCATATCTTCAAGGAATGAACCACGACTGCTAACTCCAGATCGTGAGTAGGATAATTCTTTTCATGCTTCCTAAGCTGGCGGGAGGCATAGGCTATAACTTTGCCATGCTGCATCAATACACATCCTAGCCCAACACCCGAAGCATCACAATAAATAACATAGCCGTCTGGTCCCTCCGGAAGAGTTAGGACTGGAGCTGTAGTCAATTTGTATTTAAATAGCTGGAAGCTTCGCTCACAAGCATCAGTCCACTGGAACTTGCTGCCTTTTGAGTTAGCCTTGTCAAAGGCGCTGAAATTGAGGCAAACTTTTCTACAGATCTCCTGTAATATCCTGCTAACCCCAGAAAGCTGTGTACCTCAGTACGTGTCGTAAGTATGGGCCAAGTCTTTACCGCCTCAATCTTCTGCGTGTCTACCCGAATACCATAAGCTCCAATAATATGCCCCAAGAATGCCACTGAAGTCAACCAGAACTCGCACTTGGAGAACTTAGCATACAACTTCTGGTGCTGAAGCACCCTAAGTACCATCTTTAAATGGTCTGCATGCTCCTTTTCTGAACGTGAATAGACCATAATATCGTCAATAAATACAATAACAAACATATCAAGGAACGGTTTAAACACTCGATTCATTAAATCCATAAACACCGCTGGAGCATTAGTCAGCCCAAAAGACAGCACTCTAAACTCATAATGCCCGTATCGGATCTGGAATGTCATCTTTGGAATATCTTCCTCCCTTACCCGCACCTGATGATAACCTGACCGCAACTGTATCTTTGAAAAACACTTAGCACCCTGCAACTGGTCAAATAGATCGTCAATCCTTGGGAGGGGATACCTGTTCTTTACTTTTACTTTGTTCAGCTTCCTATAATCTATACACATCCACAGAGACCCATCCTTCTTCCTCACAAACAGTACCGGTGTTCCCCAAGGTGACGTACTAGGCCTGATGAAGCCTTTTTCTAGCAAATCTCTCAATTGCTCTTTCAACTCTTTCAACTCAGCAGGTGCCATTCTATAAGGAGGTATAGATATAGGCTGGGTATCTAGCAGTACATCTATAGTAAACTCTATCTGTCGTTCTGGAGGAAGTTCTGGAAGTTCCTCTGGGAATACATCGGGAAATTCATTAACTATCGGGACTGATTGAAGAGTCGGTGCCTCTGCCTTTATGTCATGCACCCGAACCAGATGACAAATATAGCCTTTTCTAACCATCTTCCTGGCCTTAAGGTATGAAATAAACTTACCTTTCGGCGATACTGTACTCCCCTTCCACTCTATAATCGGTTCCCCTGGAAATTGAAATGGAACTATCTTTCCTCTACAATCAACATTAGCATAACAAGCAGCCAACCAATCCATGCCCATGATAATATAAAACTCAATCATATTTAACTCTATTAGATCTGCTACGGTACGACGACTATATATAACCACTGAAAAATTCTTATATACTCGCGTAGCTATGACAGAATCTCCTACAGGTGTAGCTACCTCAAATGGTTCTATCAACTCAGACTCTATTCCGATCCTACTAGCAACGAAGGGGGATATAAATGATAAGGTGGAACTTGGTTCTATCAACGCATACACACTTCGAGAGAATAGTGATAATATACATGTGATCACATTAGTTGACGCCTCCTGATCCTGCTACTAGTCAAAGCATATATGCGGTTCGAGGGACCGCTAGAACTGGAAGCGCCACCACGTCCTCTACCACTGCCTGCCGACGCCTGAATACCCTGCCCCGCAGGGTGCATAGCCACAGAAGAAGATGAACCAGCAACGGACCCAATAGGCTGTGCCATAATACCTGCACTACCTCTAAGGTGACACTCCCTCATAGTATGACCCTGACGGCCGCAAGAAAAACACGCACCTGTATCCCAACGACATTCCCCAGGATGGGACCTACCACAGCGAGAACACCGAGGCAAAGGTGGCCTCGACTGGCTCAAACCCCTGCCCATCTGTGACCCTGACGCCCTAGAGCTCTGACCAGCTTCCGAATATCCCGTACGGTCGAGCCCCCTACCCATGGAACGTGGGGGTGTACTCTGTGCTGGCTGGGAAGAAAATCTAACATGCTGCTGAGACTGTCCGCCTCGTAACTCGTCAGGATAACCTGTTGATCTAGCCCTGTTATGCTGGCCTCTATTATAATCTCTATCTGGCTGACGTCCCCGGTGCCGATCCTCTACCCCCTGTGCATATGCCTGCACCCGAGCAATGTCCATACCTGGCTGAACAGTCACTGCCCTACACCGTCAATCAGATAACGATCCAATCCCATCACATAACGATGTACCCTGTCTGCCATATCAGCCACAATAGTAGGCACATGCCTAGACAATGAATCAAACTCGAGGCTATACTCTCGAACGCTCCTGCCATTCTGCCTCAAACGCAAGAATCTATCGACTCTAGCTCGCTTCATCTCTGGAGGCAGGAAGTTGCCCTGGAAAGCCTCCACAAATTCATCCCATACCGCTGGAGGAGCACCCTCACCCCTAGATAACTCCCAAGACTCATACCAATTAATAGCTACATCCCGCAAATGATACGTAGCCAACTCAACAGACTCGGTCTCCGAAGCCTTGATTATCCTCAATGTACGCTGCATCTGACGAATAAACTCTTGCGGATCATCCTGGGGCCTTGACCCAATGAACTCTGGAGGATTACAAATTAAGAAGTCACAAGCCCTTAAGCTATCAGATCTGTCTGCATGATCAACTCCTAGTCCATGCCTGCGAGCCTGACCTGCCACTAATCTAGTCAGCAACTGAACCGCATCTCTCATGGCCCTATCCTCCGCCCTTGGCTGAGGAGCTGGAGGTTCAGGTGCTGGGGCCTCGGGGGCTGGTGGTGTCCCCCGAACTGGAGTTGCTGCTGCTCTAAGCTACTCTGGCGGTGGCGGTGTAGCAGAGCTCTCCGACTGGAGCACAATACTAGGCATAGACTGGGCACGAGCCCTAGTAACTCTCCGGGTCTGGCTAGTACCTTCTGCTACCGATTTGCCCTTCTGGGCAGCTGTAGCTTTCTTTGGAGGCATAGCTGAAAACACAGGGATTTGTTAGAGAGGGATTATCCTGTTAATATAGCTCTATCGCACGATCTAAAATAAGAAGAAAGGATGACATTCTAAATGTTCCTGTTTATAGATGTGGTGCACAACACACCGATAAACAAGACTCTACTAGACACGGTCTGTAGACACTTCCGAGGAAGAACCGCTCTGATACCACTTTTGTCACGACCCAACCCGATGGGCCATGACTAGTGCCCGTTTCGGACACTCACATACAAACCTGTTAAGTATAACCAACTGAAACTAAGACAATATGGAATTTAATCAAATCAAGCCAACCCCAACGTCATATATATAAAGTGGATATGTCTCATAAGGAGTCATAACCATTCAACTGTAACAACATACGCGAGCGTAACAACATACGCGAGCCGACAAGGCCGCCACTATCCAAAGCATAATAGCATACGCAAACCGACAAGGCTGCCACTACACAATACACAATTATGTACGCAGCCGACAAGGCTGCCACTACACAATACACAATGATGTACGCAGCCGACAAGGCTGCCCCTGTACAAGCGGACATCCCAAACAAACCATGTCGAGACCATTATCCAAAAAATATATATGCAACCCACATAATGTCTAGAGACCTCTAAGAATATAGTAGTGAAACTCGAGGTGACAAGGCCCCGCCGTACCCATAGACAAGCCAAAGACTACACAGAAAGTTATGTACCAAAACGACTGGGCTCCGGAACAGTGGAGCTCTCCAAATCAGCAGAGTAGATATCCTAGGCGGGAGGATCACCGAACTATGCATCTACACCTGCGGGCATGAAACGCAGCCCCCCGAGGAAAGGGGGTCAGTACAGACAATGTATTGAGTATGTAAAGCATAAGGCAAAGATTACAGGACACCAACATGATAAGTGGAAACAAGATATCGCTACACATGTACCTTTTAAGTGAATATCATGCATATGTTTAACATATAAGGTGCCCAGCTTCCCTAGTAAGGGACTTGGCAAAATAATCATCATATATATACATCATACGTACCCGACCCTCTAGTGAGGGACTCCGTGAAATAGTCATCACATCATCTCCGTCATCATCATCATCATAACCATCCTCATCACCAATCATATATATAATATACATACCCGGCCCTCTAGTGAGGGATTCGGTGACATATGCAAGAAACTCCGCACGAGCATTACCCGGCCCGGGACTCGGTGAAATGATTAATGACTCTATGCACGAGCAGAATATTATAAGCAACCATATGCAATTAAAATCATTTTTTATAACTCAATATAACAATCTACGTGAACCACCAAGGAGTATTACCAAAGATCAACGTTTTATCAAGATTATGAACCTATAATACGATATGGAAACGTAAAATCTCAATGACTCTAAGAAGCACTACCATAGATATGAGAAATCACCATAGCCTTAGACATAGTCGATATATAGAGGAATAGTTGTGGAAGCAAGAATATACGTCACCTAGACGCTCTAGAAGTAAGTATCGAACCTGTCTGTCATTCGCTCATTTTTAAAAGTCATGCCAAACAAAGAAACAAAAGGAGAGAGTTACATACCGTATAGTCAAGCCGCACGTCCAATATTTACTGCTCAAGATATTAATCTATAAAAAGCAACAATCGTGCCGCAATTAGATAGACGTCGCGCTTTACTACTTATTGTAAGCTAGCTAATAATCTAACGAAAATCCGGCAGCACTTCCCCTATTTTCCTTACTTCGTCCCAATCACACAAAACCCAAATTATCCACAGCAATACCAATAACACATATAACCCAACGAATAATATTAAATAGCCCCCCCCCCCAAAACAGTTCCGTGTCGGCAACCATAGTAACGAAACAACGACACACTGAGCGATAACTCGTTTTATAATTCGCAACACATCTACCTTATCGTATTCATCCTTTGGAGTATATACCCATAATCACATTAACATGTACATAACGCCAAAACAGAATTTCCCGCATTTTACTTTAATCAAAACAGCCCAAACACTAACACGATACCACTAATAATCCGATTATGGTTTCCGTTCAAACTTAGCACATTCAAAAACTAAAACAAATTTTCTAAGCTACTGGTCACGCCCCCTTCTTAACATTAATGACTAATTAACAATGGCATTCTAAGGAATTAACACACCAAGCAAAGAGATTACTAACCAAATTCTTTTGTAGCTGCTGGCCGAGAGTTGCATGGTTGGTTTTCTCCATTTCCATGGCTGCCTAAGCTAAGTGGTGAAGAAGATGATATGTTTGCAATGCATTTCACCACCTCATTCATAATATGAAGTGGAGGAAGCCTCCCTCTACACGCGCCCCACTAAGGGCCAGCTCCCAATCTGATTTCTTTTAATTTGTCTTGAGTGGTGGGGCCCACTACATTAATTTAATCCTAATCAGCAACTAATTAATCCCTCACTTAAAGTTAATGACACTTATATTAGCCAAATCTTACTTAATATCACATATGGAATTCACATCCTTTCCTAATATTTCATTAATCACTTGGAACTGAAAATAAAATCTCATTCCCTGGACTTACATCAACTAGTTCATGACGCGCACCACGGATAAAAATACGAGGCGTAACACCGGATTTTTGACGCCCAAATTGCCAAAATTTTTCGTCGACGTCCGTTAGGACCTTAGAAATACAGTCGGTTGACCTCCGCGGCCATACCAACTTATTTTCAAGGTCAAGTGAGCCCCAAAAAGCGCATAATCCCCATTTCGCTGATTATCGTGTGCTAAAGCTCACCATCGTTGTTGGTGATCTAGATTTCCGTTGTCCAAAATGCGGAAATTTCTCGTTGATGTTTGTTATGATCTAGGATATGTAGCTCGTTGTCCCTCATGGCCATGCCTGCCCATTTTTAATTTTAAACGAGTTCCGGAGCGCGCATACACCCATTTTACCGATTATCCTCACCATCTTTCTTTGTGATCCATATTTTCGACATCCAAAATGCCAAAATTTATCATGGACATCTATTAAGACCTTTGGCTATGCAGTTGGTTGGCCTTTCCATCCATGCCAGCCAATTTTGAACGTCAAACGATCCCCGAAGCGCGCATACCCCTCATATTTCCAATTATCGTGTTCTTAAGCTCACCATCTTTTTTGGTGATGCTGATTTCTGACGTTCAAAATGCAAAAATTACTCGTTAACCCTCGTGGCCATACCTATCAATTTTCAAGGTCAAACTAGACCGAAAACACGCACACACCCCTATTTTACTAATTATCGTGTGCGATAGCTCACCATCTTCCTAGGTGATCCATATTTCCGACCTAAAAAATGCTAAAATTTCTTGTGGACATCCTTTACGACCTTGGTTATGCAGGTGGTTGACTGTCGTGGCCATGCCATCCAATTTTCAAGGTCAAACCTGCCTCGAAACGCATGACCCCTATTTTTTTTGTTATCGTGTTCTTAGGTCACCGTCTTTATTGGTGATCGGGATTTCCCACGTCCAAAATGCTAAAAATTATCATGCACATCTATTAATACCTTGTCAATGTAGTTGTGTGTCCCTCACGTCCATGCAGACAATTTTTAACATGAAACGAGCCCTGATGCATGCATATCTCCCATGTTGCCGATTATAACTCACCATTTTTGTTCGTGATACGGATTTCCAATGGTTAATATGCCAAATTTTCTCGTGGATTCCGTTAAGAACTTTGTTATGCAACCAATTTCTACACATGACCATCCCAATCCATTTTCAAAGCCAAACAAAATACGAAGCGCGCATACCCCCTATTTTGTCGATAATGGTGTTATAGCTCAACATCTTTGTTGTTTATCTAGATTTCCAATGTCCAAAATGCTGAAATTTCTCGTGAACGTTTGCTAAGACCTTGGCTATTCATCTGGTTGGCCCTCACGGCCATGTCGGCCAATTTTCAAGGTCGAACAAGCCCCAAACTGCGCATGACCCCCATTTTGCTGATTTTCGTGTGTTATAGCTCACCATCTTTGCTGGTGATCCGGATTTCCGATGTCCAAAATCCGACCTCACTCATGGAAGTCAACTAAGACCTTTACTTTGCACTCTATTTGCCCTCACAGACATGCAGGCCCATTTTAAAGTCAAATAAGCTCCGAAGGGCACATACCCCCCATGTTTCCACTAATCGTGTGCTGTATTTCACCATCATTGTTGGTGATCTTGATTTCGGACGTCCAAAATTCAGAAATTTCTCATGGACATCCATTAAGACCTCGGCTATTGTATTACCTATAAAACAACTTAGGTGTAACTAGAGCCTAACATGTTTGCCATGAGCAATTAAGGTCCAAAAATTGTTTATAATGTGGTGATGAGGCAGTGTCTAAACATTTAGGTGATCTGGAAGTGAAACGTCAAGAGATGAGCAAGACGTTCGACGACTAAGTCACTTATGTGCCTTATATGTTTTTATGCATTAATGTGTGTGTCGTGATCTTATGAGGTCCTTAAATGAGTAATAATAGTGTTTATAGTCAGTGTGTCAAGTTTCAATAATTTCGGAGGTCAAACGTCCATGAGGTTCAAAGTTTGCCTTGAAGTGACCTTGTGTGTGTTAGCATGTGTCGTTGAGTTTTATGTGTTTGTTTTGGATGAAATTGATATGGTCCTAAACTAGTATAAAATCATATTCGGGTTGGAAACGTCCGGGAAAACATCCCCAAGGACAAACCAAGGGTCCTTGAGGAAGGACCCATCATGGAGCATAAGGCTATCTAGACCAGCCCAAATAACTGAGGCAATGGACGGCCAACAGTCTGGTCACGACTCGTCGATGGTGGGCGTTGGTAAAGGATTAGGAATGGATCCTGATCTTCCAAGTATCAGCATCTGACCAAAATCACGTACTCATAGGACGTTCCACTGGTTGGGAGACGACCAGTCGATGTCCAAGTGTAGGTGAAGCCTGCATTTTCGCACTTCACTGTTAAATACAATGGGTGAAATTGTAAATTCACCCCACGTCCAGATAATTGTTTGGCCAGTATACTAAGGGTATTTTAGGTATTTTAAGAGGGTTTATAAGTACTAAACACCTAGATGAATTCATTATTCCAAAATCAAAACCCAAAACCTCTAAAGAGCTCTCTAGAACTCCACGGAAGCTTGAAGGGAGATTGAAGCTTGAAGGCTTCTCCTCAAAATTCTATCAATTTTCGTGGATTAACATCATTTAAGGTATTGTTCTTCATCCTTTAAACTTCTTTCATCCAGAGCCAAGCTTCAAAGTATTTTTCAAAGACAAGATGAATTTTCTAAATTGAAATCTATCCATGTGTTCTTGCATGAAAGGTTTTGAATATTGATTGAATTATTGTTAATTAGATGATTTTAATTTAAGATTTTTATTAACTCATTCAAAAACTATATTCTTCAAATTGGCTATATTATGGGTGTTATGATCATGTATCAATGCTTATGAAATCTACTGTAGTTTTTCTTGGGTTATAGAATGATGTAAGCATTATATCAGGTTGATGTATACACTTTCTTAGAATGATAAATCAATGGTGAATTGATTTAGATTCATTTAATATTGTGATTATTGTATTGAATTGATGATCAAGGCCATGAATAAGGGCCTATTGGTATTGGATTGGATTAGTATGCTATAGATTCATGTAGTGAGAACTGATTGGTGGTACGCTTCCCTAGTTCTATTTATATTATGTAAATTAGGTCTTGAATTATGTTGTGATTTGTATGGTCCACTTATGGTGGAAGTGTTATGTGCCTTTGTTAATTATGTGGCCTTGTCGACGTTACTTTACGTATTATGATGATCATGGACATGTTGGCATTACTTGATATATTATGATGATTTATGTGAAATATGATAATATATATCTACATGTGATTAATCTGAAAGTATATGTTCTTCTCTTAGCATTAGGTGATCATGTTAGACTATGACTATGTCTTTATGTGTGTAGTTTTAGAGTTGATGCATGATCCTTCCTAATTGGTTATGCGAGTCTTATGATGAATATAGCGATGGTATTATAGTAGTGTGTAAGATGACTTAAGTATGCTTAGTTGACCCTAAGTTCTTCTAGAATGACATGTTATATGTGAAGTATGATGTGTCTTGTTTTGTTAGACTTGTGTCCCTTACTTGATACATGTATAATGAGAATATAACTTCTTGAGTTAGGATGCTATAGATTCTTAGTCTTGTATGTATGAATGACATGTGACCATGAATGTTGCTAAAAGGGTCTTTTATGTGTAGCCTTCAACCTAGTTGTACGGTTTATGATATCATTGAAGTAGAAATCCGCAATGGTATCCTTCTTGTGTGAATGGTGGACTTAGGGATTGATTTGCTGGAACGGCCCGAAATCATACTTAGGAAAATCATTAAGCTATCCTATTTACCATTGTAAGGCAACCTTAACGGACCACTTTAATATGGAACCTCTTCATGTGAACCTTTATTGAAATACTCTATGAGAACAAAGGCTAGCACCAAGTTAGTATGGTAAGTGAAGTATCTCTAGTTTGGCATGAGGCTAGATTACAAAGAAACCCTTCATATTCCTTACCATGTGCCGACATGGGATGTGTCCAAGTTCTACCATTGGCAAGTAGAACACCCTCCATCGGAGAAGGTTACAACACGTGATTGCATGCTTAGCCACCATAGTCTATGTTTGTTATTGTCTATTCTCATCATATGCGATACCTACTAGTATTGGAGAAGTTCTATGAAGTTTATATGGTGGAATGGGACGCTATCTAGGCACTGCACATTAGGCTTTGAAGATGTTAGTGAGTGAGTGAGTCCCCAGGTGTTCTCCAAGACCATTACTTGAATGTCCTTATGTGATGAATATCACTAAAATGAACTAAAGAAGATGGTGACTTAAGTTAGAAAGATTGTTAAATGAGTAAGTACTTACCTAGAATAGTTTAAGGGTTGTCTAGTTAAGGTGTGAAGGGGGAATAGGAATGGTAAGTTCATATCTTACCTAGGTAAGTCTTAAAAAAAGACTATAGATAGGAATTTTTGTTGATACATTAGACATGATCCAAGCTTAGGTAGTCTTATGAATTATTTAGGTAATCTTGGCGAGTCAAGGATTGTCATTCTCTTCTTGATTTACTTAAGTAAGTCTTTTGATAACCTTGGGGAGGAGAATGTCATATTATATATATATTTTATTGTATAGGTGAGAATGATTTTGTCCTAGGTAATCAAAAGGTTCTCTTAGGTGTCTGTGAAGGGATTGTATGGGCGTTCACTTCACAACTCACTCTAGCAAACCTTAGAATCATCTTTGGTAGGAGGATTTGATGTGCATGTGTTAGGTGTATTCTAAGTGTATTTGTCTTATTATATATTTTCTTAACAATCATCTAGATGATCCTAGAGAGGTTGTATGAGCGGTCTCTCGTTGTCTTACTTAAGTAAGTCTTAGGATAGCTTTTAGTGGGAGGAGTGCATGATAAAAAAGGTTCACTGTAATGTTGAATTAATTCACTATAACTTTGCATGGTCACTGTAACATTTCTACAAAAGTGATAAAATTCTTATGTGATATTATGTGTTTCTAAGTTGTTAAATATTGTTCTTATGCTTATACTATGGTGTTTTATTTAATTAAATAAAAAGGGCAGAATTCTAATAAATGTTTGTTATAATAAGTTTATGCATTAAGACATACTTAGTACATGTGTTTTTTACTGATTCCATATATTTTTTTTTATATATAAAGGTGTTGGTGGAAGGTGAGAAGGATGTTAAGGAAAGCTTGGATTCTAGTAATCGTTCAATCAAAGATGAAGTATGTCCTCACTTGACTCGAGGGCATAATCATTTTTTGAAGTCTTTTATTTCAAAGTATTGTAATAGACTAAGTATTTCCATATTCGTATTGTATGGACGTGTCCCAAGTAATCTTGAGTCTAAGATTGGCATATGTTGAGACCTAGTGTTTCTATGATTTTAATATGAAAGATGTTTTAAGATATTTCTTGTGAAAAGTTTTAATTCCTCACTACTTTTCATACATGTATGTGATGAATGATGTCAAATGGCTTGTACAAGACCTCCGAGAGGTCATGTACGCCGTTTACGACCTACGAATATCCTATCTGCTAAGGTAATGGTGCGGATCGTGACAGCTATGTAGCCGGTAGGTTCTCGCGGCCATGCCGACCAATTTTCAAGGTCAAAAACGAGCCCTGAATCGCATGACCCCTATTTTATTGATTATCGTGTGCTATATCTTAGAATCTTTATTTGTGATCCGGAATTCAAATGCTCAAAAGACCAAAATGTCTCATGGACGTCCATTAAGTCCTTGGCTATGTAGCTGGTTGACCGTCACAGCAACGCCTGCCAATTTTCAAGTATAAACGAGACCCGAAGCGGGCATAACCCCGTTTTGCCGATTATAGTGTGCTATAACTCACCATCTTTGTTGGGGATCCAACTTCCAAAATGCAAAAATTTTTCGTGGATGTCCGTTAAGACCTTGGCTACGCAGCTGGTTGGCCCTTGTAACCATGCCAATAAATTTTCAAGGTCAATAACTAGCCTCGAACCGCTCATGACCCCTATCTTGCCGATCATCTTGTGCTATAGCGTACCATCGTTGTTGGAGACCAGGACTTCCAATGTCCAAAAGGCTGAAATGTCTCGTGGACGTCCATTAAAACCTTGGTTATGCAGCTGGTTTACCCTCATGGCCATACTAACCAATTTTCAAGTGCAAATGAGCCTCGAAGCGTGCATAACCCCTAATTTTGCCAACTATCATGTGCTATAGCTCACCATCTTTGTTGCTGATCCGGATTTCCATGTCTAAAATGCCGAATTTCTCATGAACGTCCATTAATAACTTGGCAATGCAGCCAGTTTTCCCTCATGGAGATGACCCTCAATTTTAAAGTACAAATGACCCCGATGCGCGAATAACCTTGTTTTTTCAGATTATCGTGTGCTAGAACTCACCATCTTTTTAGTGCTTAGGATTTGCGATGTCCAAAATGAAAAAAGTACCCATGGACGTGCGTAAAGGCCTTGGATATGTAGGAGGTTTGCCATCCATGCCATGCCAACCCATTTTCATGGTCAAACGAGTCCCGTAGCACGCATACCCCCCCCCCTTTTTCTCGATTATCTGTGCTATAGCTCACTGTCTTTGTTGGTGTAATACTTCGAAAATCTAAGACATGTTGTAGAGCCTAGCATCAGTATCAAAAGGTTTAGACATTGTTTTAAGGTCTATTTTAATGGAATAAGTCATTTAGGAAGTCTTAAAACCCAAACGTCAAAGAACATCCATGACGTTCAGGAATTAGTTCAATGAAGAACTAGCGTGCCTTAGCCTATTTGACTATCTTTTAATAGTCGGAAAATGATAAAAATTGGTTGAAGGGTGTGTACCATGCATTAGTGTTAATTCATAATCAAAATGTATAGGCACGACTTCCCAAGGACCAACAAAGAGCCCTTGAGGAGGACCCTTGCAAAAGTTACCTGAAGTTGTCTAGAGTAAATGTCCACAGACGAAGGCCACTAACGAGGCGTGGTTCAACCGACGGGGCATTGATGGACACCGTCAATGAAAAATTAGTCAATTTTGCCGAAGTTTAATTTTTCATAATCTCTAAACACATCGGCAGATTAGCAACATGGAGGTGCACAGTGCCCGTCGATGGACACATGATTCGTCGATCGTGGTGTCATCTCTGAGGTAGGTGTTTTGCTGCACGTTTTGAATTAATTAATTTAATTAGTTAGGAGGTTAATTAGGGGTTAGGGGAGTTCTAATTAAGTTAGTAAGCAACCTATATAAATCCCTAAGTTAAATAGACTAACCTAAGCTCTCATAATTTCCCAAACCCAAAAATCTCTTCCTTCTCTCTTCTTTCTCTCTCCCAAAGAAACCCAATGAAGACCAAGCTAGAGGTGGCTTGAAGGGCTTCAAACGGTCTAATTTCCAGTTAGTAAGGTATTTGTTTTAGATATTATGAATACACAAACATGTATTTTAACTCAATTATGTTATATCTTGATGGATTGGTCTAGTTTGTAGAAGATGACCTATTCCCCTTAATCCTAGGTTATGATCTTTATAAGAATTGTGTAATGTTGATTCAATTGAATTTGTTATTGGTTGAATTACTACTATATGATGTTATTGTATCAAATATGAATAGATTAAGATGGAATTGAGTCCTATCATTCTCGTTATTGAGTGATTGATTTAGGGTATGAAGTATATTATGGAATTGACTTAAATCTCTTATTTTAAGCCATGAACTAGTAATAGATTGTGATGTAGTGACTTATCTCAATTATCATGATGGCTATTGATATTTGATGACATTATTATACCCTTGTTGGGTTGAATTAAAGGTTGATGGTAAGACCTTGATGATGAAATATGAAGGAGCCTTGGTAAGTTTTGTGATCCCTACTCTTTACTTCAATTATGGTTAATTGTTATTAAGTCATGATGTTGTATTGAAGTATGCCATATATTAGGATTGGTAGGGTTGGTATGCTATTGAATTGAAATGAATAGACCATAAATTGTTAGGTGTTGGCTAAGATGTAAATTCTATAAGGATGGTGATGATTACCAATGTGCTTTATCATGATATGAAAATGTTAATGAGTTCACCTCACCTATATGAATTATAATGAAAGGACAATACTCTTGCAATTCTTATTGAGCCATGATTATGATGATATTTATACAAGGGTTATACCCTATGACTTATATTATTAAGATTTGTTTATTAATAAAGGTATTAAAAACATTTCAAAAGGGAATCTAGCTTAGCACCGAGTGAACTAGAATGAGGAGTGTCCCTTTGCCCAATGTAATGGTAGGATACTAATTTACTCTTGAGATTGGAAAACCAATACATGTAGAAATAGGAGGGTCCCAACTATATCTCCTAGTTCTTGAACTATATTGCCCCCATCGGAATACTAGTTAGTGGATCCACATAATTACTATGTTCATGTTTTTGTATTACCTTAGCAAGTATTCCGCCTTCTTTCGGTGTAGGGTTTCATGACACCAAATTCCACATTAGATAATGTGGTCTATGTCATTTCAGTCAAGATGTTCCCAAAGATAAAATGAAATAAGGGAATGAACACTAACTAGGATAACATAAGGGGTCTAGCTTAGTCTAGGTAGGGGCGTGAGACTCTACCTAAACATTGCGCTAGTTAGACTTGGTGGAAGTCTTACGAGGATGTTCTTATGTATATATATATATATATATATGCTTACAATGGTACGTGATATGCATATGCTGAACTTGCACATTGTTGATACTATATGTTGATTGGCTTCACTTGTGAATATGTGTTTGCCTACATTGTTAAAGAATGATGATATGTACTCTCAATGATATGCAATGAGAAGTTGGATGTTGGTCATGATTCTTGTTGTGTTACTTTATTGAGTAAGGTTATGGGGCTTTGCTTGGTCATTTCACTTTTTGATTCAATAGGGATTAATAGGTAATTGTATTGCTTTTTTATTTCGTAATGTACTTTTATTCATGCTTGTTGAATATATCACTTGATGATAGTGTGTTATTGATTATATATGAAAGTATGTTGATAAGTTCATTGACTTGACTATGCTTTGTATTGTTGGTATTGTGATGTACATGTCTATGACTTAAGGAATATGTCTTATTGAATTGGTATAGTCTTGTTCAATGTGTATAAAGGTTTTTAAAGTAAATTGCATACTTAATAAAATGTCCCTTTTTAAGATGAATTCATGATATGTGTGCATATGGTATCATACTTAGTACAAGTGGTGTACTAACCCCATTTTTTCCTTTTCTCCAACATTTTAGGCTATGGTCGTTGAAGGGATTTTCGGAGACGACTTTGAAGAAGACTTGAAATACTTAATCATCCAAGTTAGGTTGGTCCTCTCTTTTCGAGGGCAATGCCACAATCAAGCTTATGTAGTTGTTTTAGTATTAAGGCTCTAATGTTCTTTCCTTTTCCTTTGGATACTAAACATTGTATGACCTATATATGATCTTCTTCGCTCTTGTTACATGGTTATGATATTAGACGAATATTTGAGACTGTTACATTTTCTATATATCTATGTGCAATAAAAGTATAAGACTACGTAATCTTCCTATTCGAAGGGTCTATGTATACTCGATATATATATATATA
>NC_028642.1:35076612-35109456 GCF_001406875.1 Solanum pennellii | reverse complement strand
TATATATATAAATATATATATATATATATATATATATTTAGTGTATGTACCTCAATGTACAACTAATGAAAAGTTTTAAATTTCTTCTAAATTTGACCTATGAATGTAATGATGTAAGCTAAAAGGTTAGTCTTAGTCCTCAAAGAGAACGACGACATCGATTACATCTAGGGGGTGCTCCCCAGATGTGACAAACATGGTATCAGAGCATCAGGTTGAATATCTTTGAGTAATTGTCTCTCTCAACCACGTCTATGTAGGTTCCTATTAATAATTATGAAACGCGCCACACTTATGAATAGGAATCTATATGATGCTTAGGAAATTCTCACATTCTCGGAAGTCCAATATCGTGCCTCTAGAGTATAGCTCTATGTGCTTTTGCATCTAATCCTCTTAGCTTATAGGAAATGAATACTCGAACAAATGTGGAACGATGACTTGAAGAAGAGATGGCCAATGTGGGAGTTCCTCCCCATGGGGATAAAGTTCCTCCTCTTGAAGAAGATACTAATGATGACCAAGATCCGATCAATCCTCCTTTGATGGATGGTGCCATCCGGGCTACTCTTTTCCAAATGGCCCAAGCCATTACTACCCAAGCACAAGCCGCTACTGCTCAAGATCAAGCCATGAAATCCCAAGCTAATCGGGAGGTTGTACCCCAAGCAAACCAAAAAGTTGCTACCATAACCTCCCGTTTAAGGGATTTTACTAGGATGAATCTCCCTACTTTCTATGGGTCCAAGGTTTAAGAAGACCCCTATGAGTTCATTCATGAAATCTACAAGATCCTCTATGCTATAGGGTTGACTACTAGTGAGAAGGACGACTTAGCCACTTACCAACTCAAAGGTGTCGCCCAAACTTGGTATGTCCAATGCAGGGACAATAGGTCGTTAAGGGGTGGACCGGTTACTTGGGAAGTGTTCAACAAGGTTTTTCTTGATAGGTTCTTTCCTAGGGAGAAGCGGAAATCCAAGGTGGTGGAGTTCATCAACCTTCGTCAAGGAGGTATGAGTGTGCTAGAATACTTTTTGAAATTCACTCAATTGTAAAAGTATGCTCCTTCTTTGGTTTCCGATCCTAGAGATGAATGAACCACTTGGTGTCGGGAGTGTCATATGATTTACAAGAGGAATGCCATTCGGCTATACTACACGACAATATGAAAATTTATCGTCTCATGGTTCATTCTCAACAAGTGGAAGAGGCAAGGGTTAAGAGAACGAGTAGAGATGCTAAGAGGGAAAGATCTTTTGATGGTAGTTCTTCAAATGATAGGCTAGATATCCAAGACATTCCCAGGTTCATTAAAAGGGTTTAAGTCAAGTTCCTTAAAATTTTCTTAAGGCTAGGGTGATAGGGGGTCTAACCCTAAGCCTATAATTGAAAGGGATACTACTTCACCAACCAAGAAGACAACTTGTGAAAAGTGTGGCAAGAAGCATAATGGTGATTGTCTAAGGGGAAAGATAATTTATTTGGTTGTGGAAAGAGTGGCCAAAAGGTTTGAGATTGCCCTAATGTTAAGTGTCAACACAAGGGTAGTGGTAAAGCTCAAGCAAGTGATCCAAATGATGCTTCGAAGAAGAATCTTTTTATGCTCTCCGCTCTAGGGGTGAAAAAGAGACTTCTCCCGATGTGGTGACCGGTATGTTGAAAGTCCTCTCAATTGATGTATATGTTTTACTTGATCCGGACGCTACGTTATATTTTGTAACTCCCTTGATAACTAAGAAGTTTGAGATCTTACCCAACATACTAAATGATCTTTTCATGGTATCTACCCCGGTGGGTGAGTCGGTGATTGCAAATAGGGTATATAGAAATTGTCCTATAATGTTGCCCAATAGAGTTACTTATATTTAACTAGTAGAACTTTATATGTTTATTTTGATGTCATATTGGGTATGGATTGGTTGCATGCATTCTTTGCCTCTATTGATTGTAGAACAATGGTGGTAAGTTTAACTTTCAAAATGAGACTGTTTTGGAGTGGAAGGGGGAAAATTCTATTCCTAGAGGTCATATCATTTCTTGTTTGAAAGCTTGTAGGATGATTTCTAATGGGTGTTTAGTAAGAGTCCAAGATTAAGACTCTGAAATTCCTCCTATAGAATCGGTTACGTAGTGAAGGAATTTCCGGAGGTCTTTCCTAATGATCTTCCCGGTGTTCCTCCCAAACAAAAAATTGATTTTTGTACCAACTTGTTACCGGATACGAATCTCATTTCAATTCCTCCTTATCGGATGGCTCCAGCCGAATTGAAACAGTTTAAGGCTCAACTCAAAGATTACATAACAAAGGCTACATTAAACCTAGTATTTCTCCATGGGGTGCTCCAGTTTTGTTTGTGAAGAAGAAGGATGGGTCCCTTAGAATCTTCATTGATTTTTGCCAACTCAATAAAGTCACTATAAAGAACAAGTATCCTCTCCATCTGATTAACGACTTGTTTGATCAACTCCTAGGGGAAGCTACTATTCTAAGATTCACTTAAAATTGAGGTATCACAAACCTGAGGTGAGGATAAACCAAAAATGACATTTCATACTAGATATGCTCACTATCAGTTCTTAGTAATGTCCTTTGGTCTAACTAATGCCCCGAAAACATTCATGGATCTTATGAAAAGGGTGTTTCAAAGTCACCTAGATTCATTTGTCATTGTTTTCATTGATGACATCTTTGTATATTAGAAAAATGAGGGTGATCACATGGACCATTTAAAGGTAGTACTACAATTACTTAAGGAACATCAATTATTCACCCAGTATAGAAAATGTGACTTTTGGTTGAGGTCGATGGCATTTCTTGGTCATATCATCTCTAGTGAGGGAGTTGATGTTGATCCAAGGAAAACTAAGAAAGTCAAGAATTGTCCTAGACCATTGACTCCAACTTACATTAGGAGTTTCTTGGGTCTAGCAAGCTATTATCGGAGGTTTGTGGATGGTTTATCATCCATTGCATCTCCCTTGACTAATTTGACCCAAAAGAGTAAGAAATTTGAGTTGTTGGAGGAATGTGAGAGAAACTTCAAAATCTTGAAGAATTGGCTTACTTCTGCTCCGGTGTTGACTTTACCGGAGGGTACCAAGGGTTTCATTGTGTATTGTGATGCATCCTGAGTGGGTTTAGGGTATGTGCTTATGCACATAGGGAAGTAGTAGACTGTGCCTCTAGAGAACTTATGGTGCATGAGATAAACAGTCCAACTAATGATCATGAGTTAGCGGCCATAGTATTTGCTTTGATAATATGGAGGCATTATTTGTATGGTGTCCATTTTGATGTGTGTAACGAACACAAAAGTCTCCAATATGTGTTCACTCAAAAGGAGTTGAATCTCCGACAAAGAAGGTGGTTGGAATTGTTAAAAGACTACGACATGAGTGTTCTCTATATCCCCGACAAGGCCAATGTGGTAGATAATGCTTTAAGTCATTTGTCCATGGGAAGTATGTCGCATGTCAAGAGGATCCTAGTGAAGGATGTTCATATATTAGATCATTTAGGGGTTTGGATTAGATATTCTACTATAGGTGGTGTGGTGGTACGTCATAACTCCAAGTCGTCTTTAGTGGTCGAGGTGAAGTCCAAACAACACCTTGATCACACATTGATGGAGTTGAAGGAATCGGTTCTTGGTAAACTAAATGGCTCATTCTCCTTAGTGGGGATGGTGTCTTGCGGTACCAATAGGTTATGTGTTCCAAATTTAGATGGTTTAAGGAGTCGGATTCATGAGAAAGTTGATGGGTCCCGTTACTCCATTCCCCCGTGTTCAACAAGATGTACCATGACCTTAGGGAAGTGTTTTGGTGGGAAGTTTTGAAGAAGGACATAGCGGAGTTCGTAGCAAAGAGTCCAAATTGCCAACAAGAGAAAGTCGCACACCAAAAAGCCTGGTGGTTTACTTCAAGAAATTCAAACACCTAATTGGAAGTGGGAAGACATCAATCGCGGTATTTATTTCACTCAAGATTGGGTCACTTTACCAGGTGTTCTACCTGTGGCTTCAGGAGGTTTTCACGTTTGGCATATGCCTGCTCTGACCGAGATCTTTGGGGATGATTCCGTACTATAGTTCGGTGGAGGAACTTTAGGACATCCTTGGGGTAATGCGCCAGGTGCCGTAGTAATGTATTATAGGAATCAGCCTCTTTCAATCAAACAACTATTTCAACGATTCCCATGTTTGTAGTTCGAAAGGAAAAGGATCCCAGGAAATTTATTCAAACCTAATTCTTACTAAATTTTCCATTCCAATCAATGGCCTCTTCCTAGGTGATACTGAGGAGGGCCGGACCCTTTTTTTATTTGGTTCTCTNTATGGATTTTGTGGTAGTTTTTCATCGGACACAAAAGCAATATGAATCTATATGGGTGTTTGTGGATAGGTTGACCAAATCCGCTCACTTTATTCCCGTCAAGTCTACTTATTCGGTGGAGGAATATTCAAAGATCTTCATAGATGAGATTGTGTGTCGCCAAGGTATTCCGTTATCCATCATATCAAATGGGGGTGCACAATTCACATCTAGGTTTTGGAGGTCATTCCAAGAAGGGTTAGTTGCCAAAGTGAAGTTAAGCACCTATTTTCTTCCCCAAACAGATGGTCAAGTGGAGCGTACTATTCAAACCCTTGAGGATATGCTTAGATCTTGTATCATTGATTTCAAAGGAATTTGGGATAAGAATTTGCCTTTGGTGGAGTTTGCTTACAATAATAGCTACCATTCATCTATATTCATGGCTCGTTACGAAGCCTTGTATGGTAGGAGATGTAGATCTCCAATTGGAAGGTTTGAAGTGGGTGAGTCTTCACTTTAGGGTCCCGATTTGATTTATAAGACTTAGGATAATCATATCATAAGGAACATGTTGCAAATAGCCTCTAGGCGGAAAAATTCTTATGCCGACCATAGGAATTAGAGTTTGAAAAAGGTGATAAAGTGTATTTGAACATCTCTCCTATGAAAGGGTGGTTAGATTCGGCAAGAAAGGGAAGTTAAGTCCTCGTTATGTGGGTCCCTACGAAATCTTGCAAAGAGTTTCTAAAGTTGCATATGAGTTGAAACTCCCTACTAAATTGGCTTCGGTTCATCCGATTTTCCATGTTTTTATGCTTAAGAAGTGTATTGCTGATCCCGATTCTATTCTTCTTGTAGAGGTTCTTGGTGTGAAGGATAACCTCTCTTCTGAGGAGGTTCCGTTTCAAATCCTTGATAGGAAAGTAAAGGAGTTAAGGAACAAGAACGTGGATTCTGTAAAGGTGTTACGGAGGAATCACCTAGTTGAGGGTGTGACATGGGAGGCCGAGACCGAGTTGAAGTCCGGTTACCCTCATCTATTTGATAACTAAGGCTAGTTATTCCTATTTATAGTGAAAATAATGACTAAATATTGATGTTGCTTGGATTTTTGTGATGTTTTGCAAAAATATGCATTTTTGATGTCATTACAGTGAAGTTACAGTGAATTGTGCATATTGACTTGAAAAAATTGTAATTCCTCTTGTTTTGAGTCATGTTGTGCATTTTGATATGGTGAGTCTTTATTAATAGATGTGTAGCATGTTGATAAGTTATGATTTGACTTAATTTACTCATATATGATATGTTGAGCTCTTTTTGTTGTGAGAAGGATATTATTCATAATGTTTTTGTTGAGCCTTATCTGTGGTAATTGAAGTTTTGATTTTCCTTGTATAAATGATATCATTGAGGTTTTAAATGATTTTATATTGTATTGTTGATTGGTTGGGCTTCTAGTCTTGAGTCTATTAATTCTTTTCAAGAGATTTTAGTGTCATTTAAGGATGAATGTTCCTAAAGGGGGGGATAATGTAACACTTCAAAAATCTAAGACGTTTTCTGGAGCCTAACATAAATGTCAGAAGGTTTCGACACTGTTTTAAGGTCTATTTAAATGAATATAAGTCATTTAGGAAGTCTAGAAACCAAAACGTCAAGGAACGTCCATGATGTCTGGAAACTAGTTCAGTGAGGTACTAGTGTGCCTTACCCTATTTGACTAGCTTTTAGGAGTTAGAATATAATGAAAATTAGTGGAAGGGTGTCCAACCAAGGGCCCTTTAGGAGGACCCTTGCAAAAGTGACCAATAGCTGTCAACAGACAGTGTCCACAAACGAAGGCCACTGACGAGGCGTGGTCAAATCATTGGGGCATCGATGGCCACCATCGATGGACACTTAGTCAATTTGGCTACAGGTTCATTTTGCATAGTATCTGAACATATCGACTGATGTGCAGCATGGAGGCCGCTATTCGATGGACACACTATCCGTCAATCATGGTGTCGTCTGTGAGGTATGTGTTTTGCTGAACATTTTGAATTAATTCATTTAATTAGTTTGCTTATTTAGGAGGTTATGAGGTGTTAGGGGAGATCTAATTAATGTTGTAAACAACCTATATAAATCCCTAAGTTTATAAGACTATCCTAAGCTCTCATAATTTCCCGAACCCAAAACTCTCTTATTTCTCTATACCAAAGAACCCCCATTGAAGACAAAGCTATAGGTGAGTTAAAGAGCTGCGCAATAGTTCGAATTTATCCATCAATCTTCATCAATTAGTAAGCTATGGGATCTCTTTCACCTTTGAGACCTCTTCTCTCAAAGGGTTCCATCAAATTGATTTCAAAAGTTGGATTTTCAAGTAATTCCTATCATGATCATAACATAGGGTTATGAATCATATTTCTTAATTCATAACATCAATTTCATAACCATATGTGTAATGTTGGTTCAATTTAATTTATTATTGGTTTAATCACTACTATATGATGTTATTGTATCAATTATGAATAGATTAAGATGTATTTGAGACCTATCATGCTAATTCTTGAGTAATTTATTTAGGGTATGAAGTATATTTTGGAATTGACTTAAATCTCTTATTTTAAGCGATGAACTAGTAACGGATTGTGATGTAGTGTCTTAATTGGCTTTATTATCATGATGGTTATTGATATGTGATGATATTATACCCTTGTTGGGTTGAATTGATGGTGGATGGTAGACCTTGATGATGAATTATGAAGGAGACTTGGTAAGTCTTGTGATCCCTAGTCTTTACTTCAATTATGGTTAATTGTGATTAAGTCATGATGTTGTATTGAAGTATGCCTTGTATTGGGATTGATAGGGTCTATATTCTGTTGAATTGAAATGTCTTCACCATGGATTATGAGGTGTTGGTTAAGAAGTAAAGGTTATAAGGATGGTGATTATTTACTAATGTGCCTTATTATGATATGAAAATGTTAATGTTCTAACTCCAAGTATATGAATTGTAATGAAAGGACAATAATCATACACATGTTATTGAGCTATGATGATGATGATGTTTATACAAGGGTTAGACCCTATGACCTACATTAAGCTATGATGATTAATGAAGGTACTAAAGACATTTCAAAAGGGACTGTAGCTTAGCACCGAGTGAACTAGAATGAAAAGTGTCCCTTCCCATATAGGGAAGGTAGGATCACTAATATACTCATGAGATTGGAGACTCCAATGCATGTAGCAAAAGGAGGGTCCCAACAATATCTCCTTCTTCTTGAACTATGTCGCCCCGATAGGAATACTAGCTAGTAGATCCACGTAGTTGCTATGTTCATGTATTGGTACTACATTGGCAAGTAGTCCGCCTTCTTTCGGTGTATGGTTTCATGAAACCGGATTCCACATTAGCTCATATTGTCTACGTCAGTTAAGACAAGATGTTCCCAAAAGTTAAAATGAATTAAATGAATGAGGTCTAACTAGGAAAACCTAAGGGGTTTAGCTTAGTTTAGGTAGTGGTATGGGACTCTACCTAAACATTGCACTAGTTAGCCTTTAGGGAAGTCTTAGGAGGATTTCTTATGTATATATAAAAGCTTACACTGCTACGTGATATTTATGTAATGAACTTGCACATTGTTGATACTATATGTTGATTGGTTTCACTTATGAATAAATGTTGGTCTACATTGTTAAAGAATGATGATATGTACTCTCCATGATATGCTATGAGAAGTTGGATGTTTGTGATGATTCTTGTTGTGTAACTTGATTGAGTAAGGTTATGGGGCTTTGATTGGTCATTTCACATGTTTGATTCAATAGGGGTTAATAGGTAATTGTATTGCTTTGTCACTTTATAGAGTGTTATTTATTACATATGCAAGTATGTTGATATGTTCATTGACTTGACTATGCTTTGTATTGTTTGTATTGTGAATTACATGTCTATGACTTAAGGAGTATGTCTTATTGATTGTTACGGTCTTGTTCAATGTGTATAAAGGTTTTCAAAGTAAATTGCATACTTAATAAAATATCCCTTTTTAACATGAATTCATGACATGTGTGCATATGGTATCATACTTAGTACAAGTGGTGTACTAACCCTATTTCATCCTTTTCCCCAACATTTTAGGTTGCGGTCGTTGAAGGGATTTTTCGAGATGACTTTGAAGAAGACTTGAAATACTTAATCATCCAAGTTAAGTTGGTCCTCACTTTTCGAGGGCAATGCCACAATCAAGATTATGTAGTTGTTTTATTATTAAGACTCTTATGTTCTTTCCTTTTCAAGCTAGGCTCAAATTATTAAACTCTTGTTAGATGGTTATGAGATGAGACGACTATTTGAGACTATGTTATACTTTCTTTATATCTATGTGCAATAAAAGTAGAAGAATAAGTAATCTTCCTATACGAAGGGCCTATGTATATTGTTTGTGTATGTATATATATATATATATATATATATATATATATATATATAGTGTATGTAGAGGTCTATGTAAACCTCAACGTAGAAGTAACAAAAAGTTTTATATTTTCGCTAAATTTGACCTATGAAAGCAATGATGTAAGGTAAGAGGCTAGTGTTAGTCCTCAAAGAGGACAATGACGCTGGTTAGGTCTAGGGGTGCTTTCCAGATGTGACAGTTGCTGATCTGGATTTCTGACGTCCAAAATGCAAAATTTTCTCGTGGGCGTCCGTTAAGACCTTCGTTATTTAGCTAGTTAGCCCCATGCCAGGCAATTTCAAGGTCGAAATCCATGCCGGATAATTTTCAAGGTCAAACGAACCCCGAAGAGCGCATAACTCCTCTTGCCCATTATCGTGTGCTATAGCTCACCATCTTTGTTGGTGATACGGATTTCCGACATCTAAAAGGCCAAATTTTCTCATTGACATCCATTAAGACCTTGCCTATATAGTTAATTAGCCAATACAACCTTGCCATCCAATTTTCAAGTACAAATGAGCCAAGAAGCGCGCATAATCTCCATTTGGCCGATTACCGTGACCTATAACTCAACATATTTTCTAGGGATCTAGAATTCTGATGTCAAAAATGTCGAAAGTACTTGTGGACGTCCATTAAGATCTTGGCTTTGCAGCTGTTTGCCCTCGCGTCCATGCCGACCCATTTTCAATGTCGAATGACCCATGAAGCGTGCATACTCCGCGATTTTTACTATTATCGTGTGCTATAAGATCACCGTCTTTGTTGGTAATCCAAATTTTTGACGTCCAAATTGCCGAAATTTCTCGTAGACTTCCGTTAAGACCTAAGACAAGACAAACGATGGGCCGTCGATGGCTCGTAGGTGAACACATAGACAATTTTCAAAAAGGGTCCCAAAACTAGAATCTCTTCCAATTGATGCCTTGCCAGTACGTAGCGTCGATTGACCTACGGACCGTTGGTCGGGGTCTCATAAGTGAGGGTATGTTTTGGTTGTCCGTATTTTAGTTAAGTCAAATAATTTTTTAGTTGTTTAGGTAGTTCATTAAAGGTTAGGGGGTATTAAATTTTGTTATTTAAGAAAAAATAAAAGTCCTAACCCTCATCAAAAAAACCTAACACTCCTCCATTGACCCTTGTAGTCATGTATGCTCATTTTCAATGTCAAGCGAGCCCCAATGCGCGCATAAACCCCATTTTGCCAATTATTGTGCGCTAAATCTCACCATCTTTGTTGGTGATCCAGATTTTGGACATTCAAAATGTCAAAATTTCTCATAGATGTCTGTTATGATCTTGGCTTTGCAGTCGGTTATCCCTCAGAGCTATCTCGGCCCATTTTCAAGGTCAAACAATCTCTAAAGCGCAGATAATTCCCATTTTATGGATTAATGTGTGATATAACTCACTATCTTTGTTGGTGATCCAGATTTACTATGTCCAAAATGCCGAAATATCTTGTGGACGTCCATTAAAACCTTGTCCATGTATCTGGTTGGACCTCACGGCCATGCCGGTCGATTTTCAAGGTTAAAGGAGACCTGAAGCGCGCATAACCCCCATTTTGCGGATAAGCGTGTTCTATACGTCACAATCTTTGTTGGTGATCTGGATTTCCGACGTCGAAAATATCGAAATTTCCTGCGAACTTCCATTAAAACCTTGGCTATTCATCGGGTTGGTTCTCGCGGCCATTCTTGCCAATTTTCAAGGTCAAAATCAATGCATGACAATTTTCAAAGTCAGACGAGCTCGGAAGCACGCATAACCCCCATTTGCCGATTATCATGTGTTATAGATCATTATCTTTGTTGGTCATCTGGATTTCGGACATTCAAAAGGACTAAATTTCTCGTGTACGTCCGTTAGGACCTTGGCTATGAAGTCGGTTAGCCGTCATGGCCATGCCTGCAAATTTTCAAGTAAAACAAGCCCTGAAGGGCGCATCACCCCCATTTTGCCGATTATCGTGTGCTATAACTCACCATGTTAGTTTTTGATCTAAAATTATGACATCCAAAATGCCGAAAGTACTCGTGCACATCCATTAAGACATAGGCTATGCAGTCGGTTTGCCCTCTCGGCCATGCCGTCCCAGTTTAAAGGTAAAACGAGCCTGAAAGTGCACATACCTCCCACATTTTTACTATATCGTGTGCTATAGCTCACCATCTTTGTTGGTGATCCAGATTTCTGACGTCCAAATTGCTTAAATTTCTTGTGGACGTCCGTTACGATATTAACTATGTAGCCAATTGACATTCGCAGCCATACCAACTTATTTTAAAGGTCAAGCAAGCCCCAAAGCGCGCATAACTCCCATTTCACCGATTATCGAGTGCTAAAACAAGCCATCACTGTTGTTGATTTGGATTTATGACGTCCAAAATGCTGAAATTTCTCGTAGATATCTATTTTAATGAATATAAGTCATTTAGGATGTCTAGAAACCAAAACGTCAAAGAACGTCTATAACATCTGGAAACTAGTTCGGTGAGGTACTAGCTTGCCTTACCCTATTTGATTAGCTTTTAGGAGTTAAAAAATAACGAAAAATTGTGGAAGGGTGTCTAACATGTATTAGACTTAATTCATAGTTGAAACGTTAGGGTACGTCTCCCCATCGACCAGCCAATGGCCCTTTAGGAGTACCCTTGCAAAAGTGACCAAAAGTTGTCAACAGACAGTGTCCACAAATGAAGGCCACTGACAAGGCGTGTTCTAATCGACGGGGCATCGATGGCCACCGTCGATGGACACTTAGTCAATTTGGCTATAGGTTCATTTTGCATAGTATCTGAACTCATCGACAGATGTGCAGCATGGAGGTGCACAGTGCCTGTCAATGGACACAATCCGTCAATCATGGTGTCGTCTGTGAGGTATGTGTTTTGCTGCACAGTTTGAATTAATTCATTTAATTAGTTTGCTTATTTAGGAGGTTATTAGGTTTTAGGGGAGATCTAATTAATGTTGTAAACAACTTATATAAATCCCTAAGTTAATAAGACTATCCTAAGCTCTCATAATTTCCCAAACCCAAAACTCTCTTATTTCTCTATCCCAAAGAACCCCCATTGAAGACAAAGCTAGAGGTGAGTTCAAGGGCTGTAATGGTTCGAATTTATCCATCAATCTTCATCAATTAGTAATGTATGGGATATCTTTCACCTTTGAGACCTCTTTCCTCAAAGGGTTCCATCAAATTGATTTCAAAAGTTGGGTTTCAAGTAATTCCTATCAAGATCATAACATAGGGTTATGAATCATATTCCTTAATTCATAACATCAATTTCATAACCATATGTGTAATGTTGGTTCAATTTAATTTGTTATTGGTTTAATCACTACTATATGATGTTATTGTATCAATTATGAATAGATTAAGATGCATTTGAGTCATATCATGCTAGTTCTTGAGTAATTGATTTACGGTATGAAGTATATTTTGGAATTGACTTAATTCTCTTATTTTAAGCGATGAACTAGTAACGGATTGTGATGTAGTTACTTAATTGGCTTTATTATCATGATGGTTATTGATATGTGATGATATTATACCCTTGTTAGGTTGAATTAATGGTGGATGGTAAGACCTTGATGATGAATTATGAAGGAGACTTGGTAAGTCTTGTGATCCCTATTCTTTACTTCAATTATGGTTAATTGTGATTAAGTCGTGATGTTGTATTGAAGTATGCCTTGTATTAGGATTGATAGGGTCGATATTCTGTTGAATTGAAATGTCTTCACCATGGATTATGAGGTGTTGGTTAAGAAGTATAGGTTATAAGGATGGTGCTTATTTACTAATGTGCCTTATTATGATATGAAAATGTTAATGTTCTAACCCCAAGTATATGAATTGTAATGAAAGGAAAATACTCATACAATTATTATTGAGCTACGATGATGATGATGTTTATACAAGGGTTAGACCCTATGACCTTCATTAAGCTATGATGATTAATAAAGGTAGTAAAGACATTTCAAAAGGGTCTCTAGCTTAGCACCGAGTGAACTAGAATGAAAAGTGTCCCTTCCCACATAGGGAAGTTAGGATCACTAATGTACTCATGAGATTGGAGACTCAATGCATGTAGCAAAAGGAGGGTCCCAACAATATCTCCTTGTTCTTGAACTATGTTACCCCGGTAGGAATATTAGCTAGTGGATCCACGTAGTTGCTATGTTCATGTATTGGTACTAAATTGGCAAGTAGTCCACCTTCTTTCGGTTTAGGGTTTCATAAAACCGGATTCCACATTAGCTCATATTGTCTACGTCGGTTAAGACAAGATGTTCCCAAAAGTTAAAATGAATTAAAGGAATGAGGTCTAACTAGGATAACCTAAGGGGTTTAGCCTAGTTTAGGTAGGGCTATGGGACTCTACCTAAACATTGCACTAGTTAGCCTTTAGGGAAGTCTTAGGAGGATTTAATATGTATATATAAAAGCTTACAATGCTACATGATATTTATATAATGAACTTTCACATTGTTGATACTATATGTTGATTGGTTTCACGTATGAATAAATGTTGGTCTACATTGTTAAAGAATGATGATATGTACTCTCAGTGATATGCTATGAGAAGTTGGATGTTTGTGATGATTCTTGTTGTGTGTCACTTGATTGAGTAAGGTTATGGGTCTTTGCTTGGTTATTTCACATGTTTGGTTCAATAGGGGTTAATAGGTAATTGTATTACTTTGTTTATGTTGTAATGTACTTTTATTCATGCTTGTTGAAATTATAACTTGATGATAGAGTGTTTTTTATTATATATGCAAGTATGTTGATATGTTCATTGACTTGACTATGCTTTGTATTGTTTGTCTTGTGAATTACATGTCTATGACTTAAGGAATATGTCTTATTGATTGGTACGGTCTTGTTCAATGTGTATAAAGGTTTTCAAAGTAAATTGCATACTTAATGAAATGTCCCTTCTTAACATGAAATCATGACATGTGTGCATCTGGTATCATACTTAGTACAAGTGGTGTACTTACCCCATTTCTTCCTTTCCCCCAACATTTTAGGTTACGGTCGTTGAAGGAATTTTTCTAGATGACTTTGAAGAAGACTTGAAATTCTTAATCCTCCAAGTTAGGTTGGTCCTCACTTTTCGAGGGTAATGCCACAATCAAGCTGATGTAGTTGTTTTAGTATTAACACTCTTATGTTCTTTCCTTTTCAAGATAGGCTCAAATTATTAAACTCTTGTTAGATGGTTATGAGATGAGACGACTATTTGAGACTATGTTATATTTTCTATATATCTACGTGCAATAAAAGTAGAAGAATAAGTAATCTTCCTATACGAAGGGTCTATGTATATTGGATATATTTATATATATTAAGTGTATATAGAGGTCTATGTAAACCTCAATGTAGAAGTAATGAAAAGTTTTATATTTCCGCAAAATTGACCGATGGATCCAATGATGTAAGCTAAGAGGCTAGTGTTAGTCCTCAAAGAGGT
The DNA here is from genome assembly GCF_001406875.1 of Solanum pennellii. Lineage (NCBI taxonomy): Eukaryota > Viridiplantae > Streptophyta > Magnoliopsida > Solanales > Solanaceae > Solanum > Solanum pennellii. The sequence goes on along the minus strand of NC_028642.1, from coordinate 35,095,181 downwards.
CAATGAAGCTTGTTAGGTCTAGGGGTGCTTCCAAGATGTGACAGTTGCTTATCTGGATTTCTGACGTCCAAAATTCCAAATTTTCTCGTGGGCGTCCGTTAAGACCTTCGTTATTTAGCAAGTTATCCCCATGCATGGAAACTTTCAAGGTCAAAATCCATTGCGGGTAATTTTCAAGGTCAAACGAACCCCGAAGAGCGCATAACCCCTTTTCCCCATTATCATGTGTTATAGATCACCATCTTTGTTGGTGATCAGGATTTCTGACATCTAAAAGGCCAAAGTTTCTCATGGACGTCCGTTAAGACCTTGCCTATACGGTTAATTATCCCACACGGCCTTTCCATCCAATCTTCAAGTACAAATGAGCCAATAAGCGCGCATAATCTCCATTTGGACGATTACCGTGAGCTATAACTCACCATACTTTCTAGGGATCTAGAGTTCTGACGTCAAAAATGCTGAAAGTACTCGTGGACGTCAATTAAGATCTTTGCTTTGCAGTTGCTTGCCCTCGCGTGCATGCCGACCCATTTTCAATGTCGAACGAGCCACGAAGCGTGCATACCCCGCAATTTTTTCTATTATCATGTGCTATTAGCTCACCATCTTTGTTGGTAATCAAAATTTTTGACGTCCAAATTGCCGAAATTTCTATAGACTTCCGTTAAGACCTAAGACAAGACAAACGATGGGCCGTCGATGGCCCGTAGGTGAACACTTAGACATTTGTCCAAAAGGGTCCCAAAACCAGAATCTCACCCAATTGATGCCTTGCCAGTACGTAGCGTCGATTGACCTATGGACCGTTGGTCGGGGTCTCATAAGTGAGGGTATATTTTGGTTGTCCATATTTTAGTTAAGTCAAATAATTGGTTAGTTGCTTAGGTAGTTCATTAAGGGTTAGGGGGTATTAAATTTAGTTATTTAAGCAAAAATAAAAGTCCTAACCCTCATCAAAAAAACCTAATACGACCATTGACCCTTGCAGTCATGTATGCTCATTTTCAATTTCAAGCGAGCCCCAATGAGCGCATAAACCCCATTTCGCCAATTATTGTGCGCTAAATCTCACCATCTTTTTTGGTGATCCAGATTTTGGACGTTCAAAATGTTGAAATTTCTCATAGATGTCAATTATGATCTTGGCTATGCAGTCGGTTGTCCCTCATGGCTGTGTCAGCCCATTTTCAATGTCAAACAATCTCTAAAGCGCAGATAATTCCCATTTTATGGATTAATGTGTGATATAGCTAACCATCTTTGTTGGTGATCAAGATTTACGACATCCAAAATGCTGAAATTTCTTGTGGGCTATTCAGCAGGTTGGCCCTCACAGCCATGCCGGCCCATTTTCCAGGTCGAATGAGCTCCGAAGATTGCATACCCCTTATTTTTCCGATTATCGTGTGATATAGCTCACCATCTTAGTTGGAGATCCGTATTTCAGATAGCATAAATGTAAAAATTTCTCGTGGACGTCCATTAAGACCTTGGCCAATGTACCTGGTTGGACCTCACAGCCATGCTGGTTGATTTTCAAGATCAAACGAGACCTGAAGCGTGCCTAACCCCCATTTTGCGGATTAGCGTGCCTCACCATCTTTGTTGGTGATCTGGATTTCTAACGTCCAAATTGTCAAAATTTCTTGCGAACGTCCATTAAAACCTTGGCTATTCATCGGGTTGGCCCTCGTGGCCATTCTTGCCAATTTTTAAGGTCAAAATCCATGCTGGACAATTTTCAAAGTCAAACGAGCTTGGAAGCACGCATAACCCCCATTTTGCCGATTATCATGTGTTATAGCTCATTATCTTTGTTGGTGATCTGGATTTCGGACATCCAAAAGGCCTAATTTTTTTGTGTATGTCCTTTAGGACCTTGGCTATGAAGTCGGTTAGCCGTCATGGCCATGCCAGCAAATTTCAAGTACAAACAAGCCCTGGAGAGCGCATACCCCCCCCATTTTGCTGATTATCGTGTGCTATAACTCACCATGTTAGTTTGTGATCTAAAATTATGACGTCTAAAATGCCGAAAGTACTTGTGCACATCCATTAAGACCTAGGCTATGAAGTCGGTTTGTCCTCTCGGCCATGCCGTCCCATTTTCAAGGTCAAACGAGCAATAAAGCGCACATACCCCCCACATTTTTAATATTATCGTGTGCTATAGCTTACCATCTTTGTTGGTGATCCAGATTGCCGACGTCCAAATTGCTTAAATTTCTCATGGACATCCGTTATGATATTAGCTATGTAGCCAATTGACATTCGCAGCCATACCGACTTATTTTCAAGGTCAAGCGAGCCCCAAAGCGCGCATAATCACCATATCACCAATTATCGTATGCTAAAACAAACCATCATTGTTGTTGTTTTGGATTTATGATGTCCAAAATTCTGAAATTTCTCGTAGATGTCTGTTAAGATCTTTTATATGCATCCATTGTCCCTCACGGCCGTGTCTGCCTATTTTCAAGGTCAAACCAGCTTCGAGGCGCGCATTCCCTTATTTTACCGATTATCGTATGCTATATGTCACCATTTTTCTTGGTAATCCATATTTCTTACATCCAAAATGCCAAAATTTCTCGGGGATATCTGCTAAGAACTTGAACATGCAGTTGGTGTTTCCCTCCCGCCCATGAAAGTTCATTTTAAAGGTCAAACGAGCCCCAAACCGTGCATACCCCCCATTTTGCCGATGATCATGTGCTATAGCTCACCATCTTTGTTAGTGATCCGAATTTTAAACATTAAAAATGCCAAAATTTGTATTAGATGTCTGTTAAGATGTTGGATATGCAACCGTTTATCCCTCACGGTCATGCCTGCCAATTATCAAGGTCAGATGAGGGATAAAGGTCTGTTACAACCTTTGTTATGCAGCTGGTTGGCCCTTATAATACCTCAAAAATGAGTTAGGTGAAGCTAGAGACTAACATGGTTGTCATGATGGTCTAAGGTCGTAAAATGTTCTATAATTGTGTATTGAGGCAGTGTCTAAGAGCTTAGGTGTATTGGAAGTCAAACGTCAAGGGACGATCAAGACGTTCGACGACTAAGTCACCTTGTGTCTCATGTGTAGTTATGTGCCTATATGTGATTTTCATGATTTAATAAGGCCATTATATGAGTTATTATAGTGTTTATAGGCACTTTGTCAAGTTTCATGAAGTTTGAAGGTCAAACGTGCAAGAACATCCATGATGCTCGAAAGGTTTGCCTTGAAACGACCATGTGTGTCTTTGTATGTTTCATCGAGTTTTATGTGTTAGTTTTGATGAAATTCATGTGTTTGAAAATCCCCAAGTACTATCCTATGGTACTTGAGGAAAGACATTTCATTTGAGCCACGACTGTCTAGACCAGGCCCGAAACGACTAAGGCAAATGACATCTCGTGGGCCAGTCGACGCCCCATTGATAGGTTTCGTGGGTCAATACTTAGCCTAGGGATCTCAAGCTCGCAAAGGTAAGTCCCTTAACCAAACGAAGGCAGGACAGGATGGTGCATTTGTAGAAAAATGGTATGTCGACTGCCAATCGTCGATGATGCTGGTTTCCTGTGCAGTTCACTGTAAGTTCAAGGGGTGAATTAGTAATTTCACCCTACTTCCAAATAAGAATTTGGTCGGTTCCTAAAGGTTCTTTTGGGTATTTTACACATGTTTATTTATAAGCCTATAACATTTAGAAGAATTCATTCTTCAAAAATCAAAACCTAAATTTCCTTATAAGTTCTCTAGAACCCCCTTAAATCCAAAAATCAAGACAGAGCTTGGATTTGACATTTGAGTGGTGATTCTTCATCAAATTGGTTGATTAGAATCAATAAGGTATGGTTATTGATCCTTGAATATCTATTTATCAAGGAGCCCAACATTACAAGAGTTTTCTATAGTTTTCAAAGATGAATTGTCCAATTTTATGATATATCCATGGGTTCTTGCATTAAAGGTTTTAAAACATTGATTATTGATTGAATTGTTGTTAATTTTATTATTTTAAATCAATTAATCTATGAACCCATGTGATTGATGAACCCTAGTTTTTGACTACATTATGGTCAAGTGATATTGACTTAATGATTATGAATTCTAGTGTAGTTTTCTATGGGCTATTGAATGATGTAATATTTGTACATTATTGATATATTAGTTGTCTTACATTTATGAATCTATATTTAATTTACATTTTTCATTGAATATTATAGTTTATGTATTGGATTGATGTTCACGGTCATGTGTAAGGGATTTATGGTATTGAATGGGATGACATACCTATGGATTGATGTGGTGAGAATGGAGTGGTGGTAATTTTCCCTAATTCTCTTTAATTTAAGTTAATTAGACTTCAATTATCTTGTGATTGGTATGGTCCACTTATGATGGCGGTGCTATGTGCTTTAGTTGCAACTGATGTGGCCTTGTCGGCGTTACTTTATGTATTATGATGATCATGGCCTGCTCGGCACTACTTGAAGTATTATTATTTGTACAGTTGATTTATATTAAGTATGATCATATCTAGCACCGAGTGATTATGTTATGGGAAGTAGCTCTACTTGATAAGAAGACTAGAGTACAATGTCGCTCTATTTCAGAATGAGACTATAGTACATTAAAGCCCTTCATATTCCATAACCATGTGCCTAGATGGGATGTGTCCTAGTTCTACCCTTGGCAGGTAGAACACCCTCATCGGAGTAGGTCAGAACTCCGGATTCCATGTTTAGCTATCATGGTCTATGTCGGTTATTCCTATTCTCATCACATGGGATACCTACTAACATTAGAGATGTTCTATGAAGTTTAGGTGGTTGTATGGGACACTATCTAGGCATTGCACAATAGGCTTTGAAGGTGTCAGTTAGAGTACTTAGGTTTTTTGAAAGACCATTACTTGATTGTCCTTATGTAATGAATGTCTTAAATGAACTAATGAATGCAATTAATTAAGTTAATAAAGCATGTTAAATGAATAAGTACTTATCTAGAGTTGTTAAGAGTTGTCTAGTTAAGGTGTGAAGGGGGCATAGGAATGGTCACTTCTTATCTTATATAAATAAGTCTTAAAAATGACTCTCTAGTTAGGAAGATGTTTTATTGTGCAGACATGATCTAAGTCATAGGTAGTCTTAAGAATTATTTAGGTAATCTTGAAGAGGTCAGTCATGAACGTTATCTTCTTGATTTACTTAAGTAAGTCATTTGATAGCCTTTGGGAGGAGCATGTCATATCATCTATATGTTGTTGTACTAAGTGAGAAGGATTCTATACTAATTAGTCTATAGGATCTCTTAAGTGTGTTGAAGGGATTTTATGGGCGGTCGCTTCACAATTCACTCAAGTGAAACTTAGAATCACCTTTGGTAGAAGAATCTAATGTTCATTGTTTGGTGTCTTGTAACTGTCTGTTGATCTCATTATAGGTTGTCTAAAGGATCATTTAGGTGTGCCTAAATAGGTTGTGTGGAAGGTCTCTCTTTGTATTACTTAAGTGAGTCTTAGGATAGCTTTTAGTGAAGGGATTACATGCTAGAAGTTGTCAAAAGTGAAGTTAAGAAATTTCACTATAAGAGTTAAGTAGTTTACTGGAAAGTTGTTCCTAAAAATGTCCTACAGTTAAGTAGGTTTTTCTAAGTTGTTAAATCTTGTTATTATGATTATATAATAATATTTAAGTAAAAAAGACGCATATTTCCAATAAATGTCCATTTTCATGATTTTTATGCATCCCTCAGCTCCACCCCCTATATCTCCCCAACCCATGCCAATATATTACCAAAACGCTCCACCTCAATATTTGCATGCCTCATATCCTGTCTATAATGTTCAACCAACACACTTCCAAACTCCACCACCCACTCAAACACCAAATTACCGAAATTGACCTCCCTATGAAAGAAGACCCACAAAAATTTATACCCCTTTGGCTGAACCCATAACACAACTTTATGAAAGACTGAAAGAGGCTGGGTACGTCTCCCCAATTTCTGCATTACCTGTGGATGTTCTCGCAAAATGGTACGACCCTAACAAGTTCTGCGCCTACCATTCTGGGATGACGGGTCACACCACCGAAGTTTGCAGAGCCCTTAAGGATAAGGTTCAAATGTTGATTGATACAAAAACCATCCAACTCAAGGATCCTACACCGAATGTTGCGAATAATCCTCTTCCTAACCATCAAGTCAACATGGTGGAAGCTGATGATGTCTGGTATTGGGAAGAACCTATTTGGACCCTCGAAACAGAAGAAGCCATGTCTACCACCACCGAAGCATCGATATTAGTGCAAGGACTCGCCCCATTTGAAGTAGAAGTTGTTGCACCCAGACCACTGTTCACTGTCTATAGGGCATCTTCCCCAATACAATATGATACACATGTTGTACCTTGGGATTACAAAAAAAGAGAAACGAAAGTGGAAGAGACAGATGTTGCAACAGGGGTCACCAGATCTGGAAGAATTTACACTTCTGAAAATTTTGTTCAGGGAAGCTCTAGCAAATCTAAAGCACCAGTCGTAGAGCTTGAAGATCAGGGTATTTGGAAAAAGGTTCGAGCTAAAGAATACTCTGTCATTGAGCAGCTGAGTAAAACCCCATCCCAAATATCAATTCTGGCGTTACTGCAATCTTCCGAAACTTATCGAAGTGCCCTTCTGAAGATCCTTGGTGAAGCTTATGTCCCATCTAACATCACTCATGGAGAGGTAGCCCAAATGGTGGGGCAGGTCTTCGATGCTTACAAAATATCTTTTTACAAACATGAGCTGCCACTCGAAGGAACAACCCACAATAAAGCTCTGTACATTTCGGTTTAGTATCAGGATAAGGTGATAAACAAAGCATTAGTTGATGCAGGTTCAGGTTTAAACATTTGCCCTCTGAGCATACTGACGAGGCTGGGCATGGATAGTGCAAAAATTCAGACATGGAAGATGAATGTGAGGGAATTTGACGGCTCTCATAGAGGCACTATTGTGGAGATAACCTTGGACATGCTCATTGGTCCTGTCACTTTCCCCATAGCTTTCCAAATCTTGGACATCCCTTCATCATACAACTTATTGGTGGGTCGTCCATGGATTCATATGGCTGGAGCGGTCCCATCTACTCATCACCAATGGTTGAAGTTTGAATGGGATTACGAAGAGGTTGTAGTCCATGGAGAAAAAGGGCATCTGTATACACGATTGAAGGAAGAGAGAATATGGATGGTGAAATGTAGCATACAGTTTAGCTTGTTGGTAATATTGAGTTGCAACCTTGGTTCAACCAAAAAATCATAGAAATGATGGCCTGGTTAGGTTTCGAGCTTGGGAAAGGTTTGGGGGCTGATTTGCAAGGGGTAGTCGAACCTATACAGCCTGTTCAACATTCCACCACTTTTGGATTGGGATATAAGTACACTACCAAAGAATGGCTCAATTGGCAACCACCTAGAGATAGGTACTACTATCCATTGAAGAAACCCATACAGCCATTGCATCAATCATTTCGATCAGCAGGTTTCATGGGAGGCAGTATTGATGTGATCTCAGAGGACTTGAAGGGGTTGTCACTAACCAAAGAAGAGGGGAAAGTTTGCAACGTCGTGATCAACGAGGAGGAGAAAGGGGGCCCTAGTGGAAGCAAGGAAGCAAAGATCAGCATCAGCAACTGGACCTCGACTCCATCCAGACCTCGTCGAGCATCTGGGTAGCCTTGGAAGATGTTTTCTATCAAGTTTTAATTCAAATAAAGAGAGTTTTTAATAAACGTTTTAATTCCCATCCCGTGTATTGCTTTCAAATGAGAAGTTATGAAATTTTCAAATCTTTATCAATAAAGTTCTTTTCCCCATTTTGCCTTATATTTAATTGTTCGCTATTTTTTTTCTCACCAGCAAAATTCACTATAAAAATGTCGAATCTGAGACTATGGCATACAATGAGACTGCTCAACTTAACATTAATGACTATAGAAGAAGTCGAAGACAATGAGGTTCTCGAGGAGTTAATCAAAAGGGTTGAGGAATTCGAGGAAAAACCCAATCCAAACTTGGTAGAGACAGAAGTGGTGAATTTGGGAAATGCAGAGGTGATACAAGAAACCCGAGTAAGCATCCATATGACAAAAGAAGACAAGAAAGAGTATACCAAGTTTCTCATAAAGAATAAGCATATTTTCGCATGGTCCTATGCAGACATGACAGGGCTAAGTACTTCAATCGTAGCTTATCGACTGCCCACTGATCCAGCATGTCCTCCGGTAAAACAGAAGCTGAGAAAATACAAGCCCGAGATGAGTCTTAAAATCAAAGAAGAAGTATCAAAGCAATTAGATGCTGGGATCCTCCAAGTGACAGAATAGCCAACTTGGCTTGCAAATGTCGTTCCAGTGCCAAAGAAAGACGGCAAGGTCAGAGTTTCCGTGGATTACCGAGATCTCAATAAAGCTAGCCCTAAAGATAACTTTCCCTTACCAAACATACACATACTAATTGACAATTGTGCTAAGCACGAAACTCTGTCATTTGTGGATTGCTTTGCCGGCTATCATCAAATTGAGATGCACAAAGACGACGCTAAGAAAACTTCCTTCATCACGCCATGGGGCGTCTATAACTACAAGGTGATGCCTTTTGGATTAAAGAAAGCTGGGGCTACGTACATTAGAGCAATGACTACTTTGTTTCATGACATGATCCATAAGAAAATTGAAGTTTATGTGGATGATGTCATCATCAAATAAAAGGAAAGTTCAAATCATCTGGAGGACTTACGGAAATTCTTTGCCAGGCTACGCAAGTACAATCTGAAACTGAATCCGGCGAAATGTGTCTTTGGTGTGCCTGCTGGAAAGCTTTTAGGTTTCATTGTCAGTCATCGAGGTATAGAATTGGACCCATCAAAGATCAAAGCCATTCGTGACCTTCCCCCGCCAAAGAGAAAGAAGGAGGTAATGAGTTTCTTAGGGCGACTTAACTACATTAGTCGTTTCATAGCTCAGTCTACTGTCATCGGTGAACCTATATTCAAGCTGTTAAAAAAGGATGCTGCGGTGAAATGGACAAGCGAATGTCAACAGGCATTTGACAAGATCAAAGACTATCTATCCAATCCTCCTGTGTTGGTTCCACCAGAGTCAGGTAGACTATGTACATGTGGTTGTACTAATTCTATGTTTTTATCTATCTCTAAAGTGATTCATAGGTGATGGTGCTTTTGAAGAGATAAGATTGGATTAAAAGATCATTAGAGTAAGTTGAAGTGTGTCCTCATTTTACTTGAGGGCATATGTCTTTTATTTTATTTATCGAAGTATTTGCAATAGACATAGTAGCAATATATTTCTACTGTGTACACCGATTGCACTCTGAAAGTGCCATATCTTTTAGGGTATGCACGTGGTCTTAGGAATCAAAAAGTCTCATCAAGTCACGTCTAGTAGAGTCTTTACCATATGTGTGAGTCGCGACACATCTATGGGTGAGGTAGGACAATAGAGTTTCCCTTCTTTTTGATATACCGTGGTTTCACGGTATAATCAATACTTTTTCCTTAAGTTTAGTGTGTCCGAAAGTCTTTTTGTGCTGATTTTTATATAAGTTTCTCTTTGTTTTGCAGGAAATCTGTCCAAAGTTGAATGCAGAGATTTTGAGTGAAGAAATGCAGAAGAGACCACCTACGGAGCGTATGACGGTCCGTCGTGCTTGCGACGGTCCGTAGGTGGCAGCGTAGTGCAGCTACTGAAGGAAGATGGGGAAGTCTGACCAAGTGTGGGGTTACTAAGCTTGTGACGGTCCGTCGTGTCTATGACGGTCCGTCCTGCAGGTTCGTCATGAAGTTCAGAGAAGTGATCCCAGTACCCAGATTCCAAGAGTTGAAGTGTTTTGGAACGAAGACCCTTGACGGACCATTGTGTCTATGACGGTCCGTCATACTTGCTATCGAGGGTGTGAAGAGAGCAGCAGAAGAAATTGCATAAAGTATGGGACGACGGAGTCCATGACGGTCCGTCGTGACCACGACGATCCGTCGCGTGGTCCGTCGCCCCAGCCGCGTTTTGGCAGATTTCCAGCAAACAGAGTCCTTGTTTAATTAGGTTTTTATTTTCTATAAATAGTTCGAAAAACCTCATTTTTGAGAGACTCTCAGATTGTTAGACTCGGTATTATAGGTTAGACTCCGTATTGTTAGACATCAAACTATTAGATTTAGTGTATTAGTGTTAGATTTTGAGATTCTTACAAAGGATTTGTGGTGATTAATCAAGCAAACTTTCGGATTTTTCTCTTTCTCATTGAAGTAAGTACATGAAGTCTTATTTAATATATTTGAATATTGTGATTATGACTATGAGTAACTAAACTCCATTACTAGGGTTGTGGGAACCATAGAAAAATAATTAAATAAACCCTAACTAAACTAACAATTCTAAATAGTGTCTTGCATGTATTAATAATTCTTTCGCTTAGAAGTCTTTTTAACAGATGGCCAACGTTAGAACTCGCCTTAATGCTACTTGCCGGACCAAGGAGGTAGATAATAGGAAAAGAATTATTAACATAGATTTAGTGTATACTATCTAATAGGCTAGTATTGATTGGTACGAGGTAATAACTTAGTCAAATATCGAATACGATGCTTAATATGAGGTAAAGATAAGGGTTAGGAAAGCAACACACGTAGCCGGACCAAGGTGCGGAGTGAGATTTTCTAGATGCCGGACCAAGGATTTAGAAATACATAACTTATCACTTTGCATGCAAGATACTAGGAAAGAATTGTTATAATTAGAATTATCAAGTTATGAACCTGTGGGGAACACGTAAACCCTAGTTACTTTGATTAATTGATTAAAATCCAACTGTTAAAGCTGTTAAGTGTCTCTTTCAAGTTCGTTATTTATTTTCACTCATTTAGAAATAGAAACCCCCCTTGTATTGTTTTTACTTTCAAAGGAATTCATTGACTAAACAATAGTAATAACCGGTTGAAGTTAAGTCTAGACTATTTTCCTCGTGGGAACGACCCCAACCTCACTAGTTGGATTATTTACTTGACACGACCGCTTTACTTCTTATTTGAGAAGTAAGTTTGAGCGTATCAAATTTTGGCGCCGCTGCCGGGGATTATAGCTTTTAGATTAACTTGAACTTATTACTATAGTTTAGTTGATATTTTCTTGATTTTACTTTGTTTTATTGTTTTTGATTTTTTTCAGAACTATCCTCCTTGTATGCCAAATACACGGAGAGGAAGAGAACCCTTGTTTCCCTACGATCACGAGTTAGAGCATACACTACGCAATATGAATCGAAACTTGGGAATAAATTATGATGATCCAAACCCGAATATCCCAGCTCCGATTGATGTTCATGGTCAGATGTTACCCGATGCTCCGGGTGAACACCAACAGAGGGGACAAAATCCCGTTCCACGGCCCCAAGCATACTACAGAGGCTATGATAACATAGCAGATTCGGATGGGCCACTGGTTTTGCCTCCTCTACCCACAGGCCACACTTTTGTGGTAACTAGTAGCCTGATGTAAATGCTCATTGCCAAAGGTTTGTTTTCAGGGCTACCTTCTGAGGATCCACATGCCCATATAGCTAAGGTAAGGGCAGTGTGTAAAAGCTGTGTAGGGAGGCCTGATTTGGATTTAGATGTAATAGGTCTCAGAGTGTTTACTCTCTCAATGATGGGAGAGGCTGCTATGTGGTTCACTGAGCTCCCATACAACTCAATCTTCACTTGGAACCAACTAAGGGACGTCTTCTTATCACGCTACTATCCGGTCTCAATGAAACTAAACCACAAAGACAGAGTGAATAATTTTGTCGCACTACCAGGAGAGTCAGTTAGTAGTTCTTGGGATAGATTCATCTCATTCTTGAGAAGTGTTCCAAATCACCATTTAGATGATGAGTCACTAAAGGAATACTTCTATCGGGGACAGGATGATAACAATAAAGCGGTGTTGGACACTATAGTAGGTGGATCTTATGGGGAGTGTCCTTATGCTGAGATTGCTGAAAAATTAGAGAAAATCTCCCGGAATAACAAAGCTTGGAGTACTAGGAAGTCTGATACAGGGAGAAACACCTTCGCAGTGCAGTCTACTCACAACCCAGCCACAGATGAGATTCGTGAAGAAATGGCTCAGATGAGAACCGAGCTTGGGTTGGTACTAAAACATGTCACTGGGGTGCAGAAAAGATAAATGCAGTCAACTACTTGGCTAAACCACCACCTCCTAGTGATGAATGCTATTATGCGGAGGACACTTATGTAGTAAATGAGAAGACGGGGGGTTTCCGACCAAGCGCCCAAGGCTCAAATCAGGATAACTGGCGTCAAGGTCAAGGGAACCAAGGCCGAACCTATGGTAACTAGAACCGTGAGGGTCATTATGTCCGAGATGGAAACTACAACCGCGACAACAACTTTAACAGGGGTAACTATGCTAATAGAAATGACAGGAATGGACCATATGTTCCTCCTCAAAATCTTGAACTTACTCCTAGGGATGGTGGAGATAGTATGGCGTGAGTTGAGGATATCTTGCACAAAATGATGAGGAGGTTCGATGCTAGTGATGAGCACATTAAAGAGTTAAGGGGTGATTTAGCTAGTATTGGGCAAAAAGTTGATACACATGCAATTTCGATTAAACAGATCGAATTGCAAATTGCCCAATTATCTGCGACAGTGAACACACGGCAACCGGGCACTCTTCCTAGCAACACTGTCCAAAATCCAAAGAATAATGCGCACTGTATGGCAATCACTACTCGGGGTGATAAGAAAACCATTGACCCACCTATGCCGTGTACTGAGGAAAACATGAGAAAGGATAATGATAATGTGGTAAAGGGTTGTGGTGAAGCAGAGGAATGGAATGGAAAAGATGCAGAAGTACCTATGAAGGTAATTCCCATGCCTATGCCACCACAACCTTTCCCTCAGAGATTAGTGAAAAAGACCGAGGACGGCAAAATATCGGTGTTTCATAACAATGTTGAAGCAGCTTTCTATCAATGTCCCTTTGGTAGAAGCTCTAGAACAGATGCCCGGTTATGCCAAATTTATAAAAGATCTGGTCACCAAGAAAAGATCGGTCACTTTTGAGGTTGATGATAGACTGCAACATTGTAGTGCGATTGCTACAAGATCCCTCGTACTAAATAAAGAAGATCCGGGTGCGTTCACTATTCCTTGTATAGTTGGGTCGTTACAAAAGCATTATGTGATCTGGGGGCAAGCATAAATCTCATGCCCCTCTCAATTTACAAGAAGTTGGGTTTGGGGGATCCAAAACCCACTGCGATGCGGCTACTGATGGCTGATCGGACAGTGAAACGGCCTATAGGGATACTCCATGATGTGCTAGTAAAAGTGGAGTCATTCATCTTTCCGGCTGATTTTGTTATTCTTGATTGTGAGGTCGATTTTGAAGTTCCTCTTATTCGTGGAAGGCCATTCCTTGCTACAGGTAGAGCCTTAGTTGATATGGAGAAGGGATAGATGACATTTCGGTTGAATAATGAAGAAGCGACCTTCAACATTTGTAGGACCATGAGGCAGAGTGGTGAGCTCCAATCGGTATCTGCCATATCCCACAAAGAAAAGATTAAGAAGGAGAATGAACAAAAAAATGCAAAACAAGAGTTTATGGTTGGGGATTTTGTGCTTGTATACAATTCTGGGTCGCCTTGTCTTTCGGGCAAGCTCAAGTCCAAATGGACTGGCCCTTACTTGATTACCCAAGTATTCCCTCATGGAGCAATTGAGTTAAAAGCCAAGGAGGGAGTGCGGTTTAAGATGAATAGAGATCAAATAAAACTCTATTTTGGGCATAAAGCAGTGGGGAATGAAGTGATAGAGGCATACCATCTTGATGAAGTCTGAGTAATCAAGTGTCCCCAGTCGTGCCGCGACATTAAATCAGGCGCTTGTTGGGAGGCAACCCAATACTTATAGTCTTTTTAGTAATGGTAAAATTTTTCTATTAATGAGTTTTTAAATTTACAGGCACATCACCAGGAAATTCTGCAGCAGTCACCGACGGATATAGTGACGGACCGTTACACCTGCGACGGACCGTCGTATGCCTCCGTCGTACCAGGTACGTCTTTCTGTTATTTTCAAACTAGGGCACACATGACGGAACCAACGACGGGTCGTCACAGATGCGACGGAGCGTCGTCGGGGAACCGTCGCGTGATTAATGAGGCGTACCCGACCCGACCCGGTTGGAGTTTAATATAAAATTCCACCATTTAAACTTCCCAACCCCTCATTTCACCCCCATTCCTTCATTATTCCCCCCATTTCCCTCTCTTTTCAACTTCCCCATTCTCTCCCTCGATCATTGCTCCACCCACAATTCTCCAAAACCCTAAAAGTGGTAATCTACTAGCCGGAGCTGCTGCTGTGGGTGTCTGCCTGACCACCGAGTACTTGTCCATTTATTTTTCTCCAATTCTAAGATATGTGTCTCTAATTTCTACTTATTTATCTTGCATTTTTGTTTATTAGTTAGTATTAGCTTAGTTCTTAGTCATATGTTGTTTCTTTTATACGATTCAGTCTAACCTAGGTTAAAAATGTTCGAAATTGCCATGTTTACAACCCTAGACATAGGTGCTTTTGCATTGCTAGTTTCCTAGGTAGTTGGGTTAGACAAATGTAGGTCCAAAACACTACAAGTTTGATTTGGGTTCATCGGGGATGCATGGGGTACCAAAGTTCTGTCACTGATCTACAGAACGAGACACCGATGACGGACCCTCGCGCCCACGATGGACCGTCATAGGGTCCGTTCCAAAAACCCTAACTCCCCACTGTCCATTTTTTCCAAGTGTCCCCTAACGGACACATGTGACGGATCGTCGTCTTCACGACGGTCCGTCCTGCACAACCGTTCTGGTTGTCAGAGACCCTATTTCTAAGGGTCTCTCTCACTTTTTCTAAGTGTCCTTAAACTGACACATGTGACGGACCATCATACCCACGACGGTCCGTCCTGCATAACTGCTCTGGTTGTCATAGACCCTCTTTCTAAGGGTCTCTCACTTTTTCTAAGTGTCGTTCAACGGACACATGTGACGGACCGTCATACCCACAACGGTTCGTCCTGCACGACCGTCATGACGGTCAGAGACCCCTCTGCTAAGAGTCTCCATATTTTTTTTCAAGTATCCTACGACGAACCGTCGTACCTGTGACGGTCTGTCCTGCACATACCGTCATGCTAGTCAGAGCTCTCCTTCAGGATTCTCCATATATACATAGTCTAAGTAAAACACGACGGACCTCATGACGGTCCGTCATAGTGACGACGAGCCGTCACCAAGCCCGTCGTGTGTCACTGTTTCTATAGCAATGACATACTATTTTCAATGTTTTATTTCGTATGGTTTTGCTTGTCTTGATTGCCACTACTCGTGCTAATATTGATCCTTTACAGGTACTATCTACTATGGAACCCAAGCAAGACCGAATCTACGCACGCGGGCGATCAAAGTCTGTTGCCCCGTCTGCCCGCATGGTCATCGGCTCTGATGATGAGCGTGACACTGAGTATGTGCCCCCAGGCACTTCCACACCTTCCCGTGCTGCACGTGCTCCCAGAGCCATAGCCAAAAAGGTGGCGTCCAGCGCAGTCACTGCCTCCCAGTCTGATGAGGAGCGCACACAGACCGGCAGACCCTCTGGGTCAGCCACAAATGAAGAAGGAGAGTCTGTCTCCTTAGGTTTATCATGGTCCGAGGAAGCCTCCGGCTCTGCTGAGGTTCCCGCGCCCGCCAACGCTGCAGCGTCAGCCTCGTCTGATGAGGCTGACAGTTCAGAATCTACATCAGGCTCACCAGTTCCGGTACCTACCCCAACCACTGACCAGCCCAACAAGTGGTGTGTCGACGGGCAATTTTAAGTCTACTCCGACGCCAAGTTCCTGACTGATAAAGGAGTGATGACTCTAACACTCACCTTGGAATAGCGGGTCCTTACATGAAGTCTCCCGACGATGCCTGAGATCCACAATCTCTTCACCAGGCATCGTTTGGAGTGGACAGCACGTCCGTTGGGACGTTACAGTTAAGAAATAGTCCGAGAGTTCTACGCATCCTACGTAGCGACTCTCCGATAACAGATCGATAGGCGGGGTGCCCCGCTAAACAGGCCCCACTGGAGCAGGTCCAAGTACGGGGCGTACAGGTTGACATTTCCCTTCCAGCCATCAGTCGGTTTCTATACGGCGAGAGTGTTGATGCTACTCGAACCCCCCTTACTGCCGAGTTTGACTATCGCTGGCAGATAGTTAAAGATGGCCAGTTCTTGCGCGAGCCATCACTGAGAGACCACCAAGAGGTGGATGGCCCTGCACCTGTCAGTTGATGGAGAGGGTGAAGATTGGGTGACTGAGCCAAAGGGGGCCATCAAAAAGGCCAACCTCACCTTCACGGCGAAGTTCTTGTGGTTGCTTGTCCGTCACTGCCTTTCCCCCACAGCTGCAGATAATATCGTTACCTGGATCGAGCAGTGTTGATGGCGGCGATGATAGTCGAGTTCGAGGTGGACTTCGCATGGCTTCTACAGGCAGTCATGCACGAGAGGGCATTCAAGGTCACTACTAGATACCCTTTCCCGTGCATGATCTTTGCTCTCTGCAGGTCCGCAGGTGTGCCCATGTGGCACGTAGATCAGCTTAAGACCCGGCAGGATACTGTTGACGTCGGACTCATAGGAGACGAGGCCAATGAGTTGGCTCCACGCAGAGGGCCCCGTCCAGAGCTGCCCCCACTTGCTGATGATCTTGCTGATACGGTAGCCCAGGCCCGCACAGCTACACAGGCGGCGTCCACTTACACTACCCCGGTCGAGTCTATCCCGGGTAGTAGTACTGCCCCGAGCTCCTCTCGCACAGCCCCTCTACCGGCATTGGTCCCGCTTGCTAGGGTCCAAAAACTAGAGGCGCAAATGGCCACACCTCTGCATCATATCAAGCCGTGGATGCAGAAGTCTATTACTGAGTCCGAAGAATGCCTAGAGAGGAAAATGGTTTAGTTTACAAAGCGGAAGATCCCTGAGGTTAACCAGCGCTTGGACGCCTTTGAGTTGAGGGAGCTAGCCCGACCAGCCCCTCTGGTGGATGTGTCGACTCTTCAGGCTGCAGTCGACAGTCTTTGTGCAGATATCGACACGATCCTAGAGGCTAGAGTGCCGGAGTCTGAGGCCATTTCTGTCGAGCCTGCTGAGGACACAGTGTTGGCGGCCCTTTTTGCCACTGAGGGTGTCCAGATTGCAAAGGACGTGGGTTTCGGGGAACCGGACCCACCATCTTGCTGATCGACGGCGCTTTGAGCCACAGGTTTGCTTCACCTACCACTCTAGTATTTAGATTTTTATGCATTGGGGACAATTGCAT
This sequence comes from Solanum pennellii, assembly GCF_001406875.1. Classification (NCBI taxonomy): domain Eukaryota; kingdom Viridiplantae; phylum Streptophyta; class Magnoliopsida; order Solanales; family Solanaceae; genus Solanum; species Solanum pennellii. The sequence continues at coordinate 35,077,750 of NC_028642.1, read as the reverse complement.
GTTTTTTTTGTTGGGGGTGGGGTAAATGGAAAGTGAGCATTAGGGTGAAGTCTGAGTAGCCAACTCACTATCCTCTTTTGGGGTTTTCTTGCCTGTGTTCTTTTTCCCCAAAAGACTGATTACTTTTTCTGTTGAACCGGCATGTTTATATCTTTTGTACATAGTTTAATTCTGAAGCATGATGGCTAAAATGATATCCTGATCAACTGGAAAATGATGCATGACTAGGCATAGTAACTGATAATTGTGTGGCTCTAAGCATGAAATAGAGTTACACCATTGCATTACCCTAAGTCTTAAATTCGAACTAGGTGTCTGATAATGTGGTATAATGATGAGATGTCAAGTGAGTGTGAGGAAAATTTGAATAGTCCACTATTGGTACTGAGCTAGAACTTGCCTGGTTAGTCCCGCTAAAAGTAAGCTGTAATAGACAATTAGGAAAGGATCATAGGCCCTTATTCAATATAGCCCATTTCTAGCCTAAATAAAAGAAACCAAATGAAATTTATCCTTCTTTGAACCAAATAATCTATGCTTAAAATTAGACCTTTCTTTTTCACCCCAAAAGATCTTTTCTGGGAACAATGTGTTGGCCCTGGTCCCTCCTTCGACATGTGCACCTCAGCTTATGCCAAAAGCATAAGTTGAGGGTGGCTAATAAATAAACAACCTTCGTTATGGCCCTGACCCAACTTTGGGTATTGTTTACCTTGACTCATGGCAAAGCCATGAGTTGAGGGTGGCTATTATGAGGAATGCTCTGGAAAGTGGGGTTGAAAGAACAAAGAGAGAGAAAGAACAAAAGTAAAGTGAATCAAGAATTCGTTGAAAGAAAAGTAAAGAAAAAGAAAAATATACAAGAATTACAAACAAGAAAATAAGAGAGTCACTAACAGAAATGAAGAAAGAAGAGAAAATAGCAAGGTGAAAGAATATGAGAAACTGGGGGAGATACAATGATAGAAAGTGTAAGGTTTAGCCGATATGTCAAGGAGGGAAAAAAGTCACTAAAGTATACCAAAATACACTCTACCTGACCCTGAACCTATGTTACTAGCCAAGAAAGTCCTATCGTGATCCTAAGGGTTGTATAGCGAACTTAAGGCAGTGAAAATAAGGGCAAGCTTATGGCAAT
>NC_028642.1:35055116-35075495 GCF_001406875.1 Solanum pennellii | reverse complement strand
ATTTTTATATAAGTTTCTCTTTGTTTTGCAGGAAATCTGTCTAAAGCTGATGCGGAGATATCGAGTGAAGCAATGCAGAAGAGACCACCTTCGGAGCTTATGACGGTCCGTCGTGCTTGCGACGGTCCGTAGGTGGCAGCGTAGTGCAGCTGCTGAAGGAAGATGGGGAAGTCTAACCAAGTGTGGGGTTACTAAGCTTGTGACGGTCCGTCGTGTCTATGACGGTCCGTCCTGCAGGTTCGTCATGAAGTTCAGAGAAGTAATCCCAGTACCCAGATTCCAAGAGTTGAAGTGTTTTGGAACGAAGACCCTCGACGGACCGTTGTGTCTATGACGGTCCGTCATACTTGCCGTCGAGGGTGGTGAAGAGAGCAGCAGAAGAAATTGCATAAAGTATGGGACGACGGAGTCCATGACGGTCCGTCGTGACCACGACAATCCGTCGCGTGGTCCGTCGCCCCAGCCGCGTTTTGGCAGATTTCCAGCAAACAGAGTCCTTGTTTAATTAGGTTTTATTTTCTATAAATAGTTCAAAAAACCTCGTTTTTGAGAGACTCTCAGATTGTTAGACTCGGTATTATAGGTTAGACTCCGTATTGTTAGACATCATATATTAGATTTTGTGTATTAGTGTTAGATTTTGAGATTCTTACAAGTGATTTGTGGTGATTAATCAAGCAAACTTTCGGATTTTACTCTTTCTCATTGAAGTAAGTACATGAATTCTTTTTTAATATATTTGAATATTGTGATTATGATTATGAGTAACTAAACTCCATAACTAGGGTTGTGGGAACCATAGAAAAATAATGAGATAAACCCTAACTAAAATAACAATTATAGAATAGTGTCTTGCATGTATTAATAATTCTTTCTCTTAGAAGTCTTTTTAACGGATGGCCAACGTTAGAACTCGCCTTAATGCTACTTGCCGTACCAAGGAGGTAGATAATAGGAAAAGAATTATTAACATAGATTTAGTGTATACTATCTAATAGGCTAGTATTGATTGGTACGAGGTAATAACTTAGTCAAATATCGAATACGATGCTTAATATGAGGTAAAGATAAGGGTTAGGAAAGCAACACACGTAGCCGGACCAAGGTGCGGAGTGAGATTTTCTAGATGCCGGACCAAGGATTTAGAAATATATAACTTGTCACTTTGCATGCAAGATACTAGGAAAGAATTGTTATAGTTGAATTATCAAGTTATGAACCTGTGGGGAACACGTAAACCCTAGTTACATTGATTAATTGATTAAAATCCAACTGTCAAAGCTGTTAAGTGTCTCTTTCAAGTTCGTTATTTTTTTCACTCATTTAGAAATAGAAACCCCCTTTTATTGTTTTTACTTTCGAAGGAATTCATTGACTAAACAATAGTAATAACAGGTTGAAGTTAAGTCTAGACTATTTTCCTCATGGGAACGATCCCAACCTCACTAGTTGGGTTATTTACTTGACACGACCGCTTTACTTCTTATTTGAGAAGTACGTTTGAGCATATCAAATTTTGGCGCCGCTGCCGGGGATTATAGCTTTTAGATTAACTTGAACTTATTACTATAGTTTAGTTGATATTTTCTTTATTTTACTTTGTTTTATTGTTTTTGATTTTTTTCAGAACTATCCTCCTTGTATGCCAAATACACGGAGAGGAAGAGAACCCTTGTTTCCCTACGATCACGAGTTAGAGCGTACACTGCGCAATATGAATCGAAACATGGGAATAAATGATGATTATCCGAACCAGAACATCCCAACTCCGGTTGATGTTCATGGTCAGATGTTACCCGATGCTCCGGGTGAACACCAACAGAGGGGACAAAATCCCGTTCCACGGCCCCAAGCATACTACAGAGGCTATGATAACATAGCAGATTCGGATGGGCCACTGGTTTTGCCTCCTCTACCCACAGGCCACACTTTTGTGGTAACTAGTAGCCTGATGCAAATTCTCACTGCCAGAGGTTTGTTTTCAGGGCTACCTTCTGAGGATCCACATGCCCATATAGCTAAGGTAAGGGCAGTGTGTAAAAGCTGTGTAGGGAGGCCTGATTTGGATTTAGATGTAATAGGTCTCAGAGTGTTTCCTCTCTCACTGACGGGAGAGGCTGCTATGTGTTTCACTGAGCTCCCATACAACTCAATCTTCACTTGGAACCAACTAAGGGATGTCTTCTTAGCACGCTACTATCCGGTCTCCAAGAAACTAAACCACAAAGACAGAGCGAATAACTTTGTGGCACTACCAGGAGAGTCAGTTAGTAGTTCTTGGGATAGATTCACCTCATTCTTGAGGAGTGTTCCAAATCACCGTATAGATGATGAGTCACTGAAGGAATACTTGTATAGGGGACAGTATGATAACAATAAAGCAGTGTTGGACACTATAGCAGGTGGATCTTATGGGGAGTGTCCTTATGCTGAGATTGCTGAAAAATTAGAGAAAATCTCCCGGAATAACAAAGCTTGGAGTACTAGGAAGTCTGATACAGGGAGAAACACGTTCACAGTGCAGTCCTATCACAACCCAGCCACAGATGAGATTCGTGAAGAAATGGCGCAGATGAGAACCGAGCTTGGGTTGGTACTAAAACATGTTACTGGGGTGCAGAAAAGATAAATGCGGTCAACTACTTGGCTAAACCACCACCTCCTAGTGATGAATGCTATTATGCGGAGGACACTTATGCAGTAAATGAGCAGACGGGGGGTTTCCGACCAAGCGCCCAAGGCTCAAATAAGGATAACTGGCGCCAAGGTGAAGGGAACCAAGGTCGGAACATGGTAAATACAACCGTGAGGGTCATTATGTCCGAGATGGAACTACAACCGCGACAACAACTTTAACAGGGGTAACTATGCTAATAGAAACGACAGGAATGGACCCTATGTTCCTCCTCAAAATCGTGAAGTTACTCCTAGGAATGGTGGAGATAGTATGGCGCGAGTTGAGGATATGTTGCACAAAATGATGAGGAGGTTCGATGCTAGTGATGAGCACATTAAAGAGTTAAGGGGTGATTTAGCTAGTATTGGGAAAAAAGTTGATACACATGCAATTTCGATTAACCAGATCGAATTGCAAATAGCCCAATTATCTGCGACAGTGAACACACGGCAACCGGGCACTCTTCCTACCAACACTGTCCAAATAATGCGCACTGTATGGCAATCACTACTCGGGGTGGTAAGCAAACCATTGACCCACCTATGCCGTCTACTGAGGAAAATGTGAGAAAGGATAATGATAATGTGGTAAAGGGTAGTGGTGAAGCAGCGGAATGTAATGGAAAAGATGCAGAAGTACCTATGAAGGTAATTCCCATGCCTAGGCCACCACCACCTTTCCCTCAGAGATTAGTGAAAAAGACCGAGGATGGTAAATACCGGCATTTCATAACAATGTTGAAACAGCTTTCTATCAATGTCCCTTTGGTAGAAGCTCTAGAACAAATGCCCGGTTATGCCAAATTTATGAGAGATCTGGTCACCAAGAAAAGATAAGTCACTTTTGAGGATGATGATAGACTGCATCATTGTAGTTTGATTGCTACAAGATACCTCGTACAAAAGAAAGAAGATCCGGGTGCGTTCACTATTCCTTGTACAGTAGGGTCGTTACTAAAGCATTATGTGATCTGGGGGCAAGCATAAATCTCATGCCCCTCTTAATTTACAAGAAGTTGGGTTTGGGGGATCCAAAACCCACTGCGATGCGGCTACTGATGGCTGATCGGACAATGAAACGGCCTATAGGGATACTCCATGATGTGCTAGTAAAAGTGGAGTCATTCATCTTTACGGCTGATTTTGTTATTCTTGATTGTGAGGTCGATTTTTAAGTGCCTATTATTCTTGGAAGGACATTCCTTTCTACAGGTAGAGCCTTAGTTGATATGGAGAAGGGACAGATGACATTTCGGTTTAATAATGAAGAAGCGACCTTCAACATTTGTAGGACCATGAGGCAGAGTGGTGAGCTCCAATCGGTATCTGCCATATCCCACAAAGAAAAGACGAAGAAGGAGAATGAACAAAAAAATGCAAAACAAGAATTTATGGTTGGGGATTTGGTGCTTGTATACAGTTCTGGGTCGCCTTGTCTTCCGGGCATGCTCAAGTCCAAATGGACTGGCCCTTATTTGATTACCCAAGTTTTCCCTCATGGAGCAATTGAGATAAAAGCCAAGGAGGGAGTGCGGTTTAAGATGAATAGAGATCGAATAAATATTTTGGGCATAAAGCTGTGGGGAATGAAGTGATAGAGGTATACCATCTTGATGAAGTCTGAGTAATCAAGTGTCCCAGTCGTGCCGCGACATTAAATCAGGCGCTTGTTGGGAGGCAACCCAATAGTTATAGTCTTTTTAGTAATGGTAGAATTTTTCTACTAATTAGTTTTTAAATTTGCAGGCACATCACCAGGAAATTCTGCAGAAAATCACTCTACAGCAATCACCGACGGATACAGTGACGGACCGTTACACCTGCGATGGACCGTCGTATGCCTCCGTCGTACCAGGTACGTCTTTCTGTTATTTTCAAACTAGGGCACACATGACGGAACCAACGACGGGTCGTCACAGATGCGACGGACCGTCGTCGGGGAACTGTCGCGTGATTAATGAGGCGTACACGACCCGACCCGGTTGGAGTTTAATATAAAATTCCACCATTTAAACTTCCCAACCCCTCATTTCACCTCCATTCCTTCATTATTCCCCCCATTTCCCTCTCTTTTCAACTTCCCCATTCTCTCCCTCGATCATTGCTCCCCCCACAATTCTCCAAAACCCTAAAAGTGGTAATCTACTAGCCGGAGCTACTGCTGTGGGTGTCTGCCTGACCACCGAGTACTTGTCCATTTATTTTTCTCCAATTCTAAGGTATGTGTCTCTAATTTCTACTTATTTATCTTGCTTTTTTGTCTATTAGTTAGTATTAGCTTAGTTCATAGTCATATGTTGTTTCTTTTATACGATTCTGTCTAACCTAGGTTAAAAATGTTCGAAATTACCATATTTACAACCCTAGACATAGGTGCTTTTGCATTGCTAGTTTCCTAGGTAGTTGGGTTAGACAAATGTAGGTCCAAAAACACTACAAGTTTGATTTAGGTTCATCGGGGATGCATGGGGTACCCCAGTTCTGTCACTGATCTACACAACGAGACCCCGATGACGGACCGTAGCGCCCACGAAGGACCATCATAGGGACCATTCCAAGAAGCCTAACTCCCCACTGTCCATTTTTTCAAAGTGTCCCCCAACGGACACATATGACGGACCGTCGTCTTCACGATGGTCTGTCCTGCACAACTGTTCTGGTTGTCAGAGACCCTATTTCTATGGGTCTCTCTCACTTTCCTAAGTGTCCTTAAACGGAAACATGTGATAGACCGTCATACCCACGATGGTCCGTCCTGCACAACCGTTCTGGTTGTCAGAGACCCTGTTTCTAAGGGTCTCTCACTTTTTCTAAGTGTTCTTCAACGGACACATGTGACGGACCGTCATACCCACGATGGTCCGTCCTGCACGACCGTCATGACGGTCAGAGACCCCTCTGCTAAGGGTCTCCATATTTTTTTTCAAGTGTCCTACGACGGACCGTCGTACCTTTGACGGTCCGTCCTGCACATACCGTCATGCTAGTCAGAGACACTCCTTCAGGGTTCTCTATATATACATAGTCTAAGTAAAACACGACGGACCTCATGACGGTCCGTCATAGTCACAACGAGCCGTCACCAGGCCCGTCGTTTTTCACTGTTTCTATAGCAATGACATACTATTTTCAATGTTTTATTTCGTATGGTTTTGCTTGTCTTGTTTGCCACTACTCGTACTAATATTGATCCTTTACAGGTACCATCTACTATGGCACCCAAGCAACACCGAATCTACGCACGCGGGCGATCAAAGTCTGTCGCCCCGTCTGCACGCATGGTCATCGGCTCTGATGATGAGCGTCACCCTGAGTATGTGCCCCCAGGCACTTCCACACCTTCCCGTGCTGCACGTGATCCCAGAGCCACACCCTAAAAGGTGGCGTCCGGCGTAGTCACTGCCTCCCAGTCTGGTGAGGAGCGCACACTGACCGGCACACCCTCTGGGTCAGCCACAAATGAAGTAGGAGCGTCTGGCTCCTTAGAAGTATCATGGTCCGAGGAAGCCTCCGGCTCTGCTGAGGTTCCCGCGCCCGCCACCGCTGCAGCGTCGGCCTCGTCTGATGAGGCTGACAGTTGAGAATCTACATCACGCTCACCAGTTCCGGTACCCACCCCAGCCACTGACCAGCCCAACCGGTGCTGTGTCGATTGGCAATTTCAAGTCTACTCCGACGCCAAGTTCCTGACTGATATAGGAGTGATGACTCGAACACTCACCTTGGAACGACGTGTCCTTACAGGGAGTCTCCCGACGATGCCTGAGATCCAAAATCTCTTCACCAGGCATCGCTTGGAGTAGACAGCACGTCCGTTGGGACGTTACAGTGAAGAAATTGTCCGAGAGTTCTACGCATCCTGCGTAGCGACTCTCCGATCACAGATCGATAGGCGGGCTGCCCCCTGCTAAACAGGCCCCACTGGAGCAGGTCCGAGTACGGGTCGTACAGGTTGACATTTCTCTGCCAGCCATCCGTCGGTTTCTATACGGCGAGAGTGTTGATGCTACTCGGCCCCCCTTACTGCCGAGTTTGACTACCGCTTGCAGATAGTTAAAGATTGCCAGTTCTTGCGCGAGCCATCACTGAGAGAGACCACCAAGAGGTGGATGGCCCTGCACCTGTCAGTTGATGGAGAGGGTGCAGATTGGGTGACTGAACCAAATGGGGCCATCAAAAAGGCCAACCTCACTCTCACGGCGAAGTTCTTGTGGCTGCTTGTCCGTCACTTCCTTTCCCCCACAGCTGTAGATAATATCGTTACCTGTGATCGAGTAGTGTTGATGGCGGCGATGATAGCCGGGTTCGAGGTGGACTTCGCATGGCTTCTACAGGCAGTCATGCACGACAGGGCATTCAAGGACACTACTTCATACCCTTTCCCGTGCATGATTTTTGCTCTCAGCAGGTCCGCAGATGTGCCCATATGGCACATAGATCAGCTTAAGACCCCGCATGGCACTGTTGACGTAGGCCTCATCAGAGACGAGGCCAATGAGTGGGCTCCACGCAGAGGGCCCCGTCCAGTACTGCCCCCACTTGCTGATGATTATGCTGATATGGTAGCCCAGGCCCGCACAGCTACACAGGCGGCATCCACTAACACTACCCCGGTCGAGTCTATCCCGGGTAGTAGCACTGCCGCGAGCTCCTCTCGCACAGCCCCTCTACCGGCACTGGTCCCGCTTGCTAGGGTCCAAATACTAGAGGCGCAAATGGCCACACTTCTGCATCATATCCAGCCGTGGATGCAGAAGTCTATTACTGAGTCCGAAGAACGCCTAGAGAGGAAAATGGTCAAGTTTACAGAGCAGAAGATCGCTGAGGTTAACCAGCGCTTGGACGCCTTAGAGTTGAGGGTGCTAGACCGACCAGCCCCTCCGGTGGATGTGTCGACTCTTGAGGCTGCAGACGACAGTCTTCGTGCAGATATCGACACGATTCAAGAGGCTAGAGTGCCGGAGTCTGAGGCCCCTCCTGTCGAGCCTGCTGAGGACACAGTGTTGGCGGCCCTTTTTATCAATTCATAAATTCCACCACCTCCCCCTCGAGAGAGTGCCAAGAGGATTAGGGGTCGAGCAGAGGACGAGGCGCGAGCACGGAGGAAGGAGCGCCGAGAGATGGAGGATGCGAGGAGAGCCTCACTTGCTGAGGAGGAGGCGCACCAAATGAGAGCATCAGAGTTAGCGGCTGGGGCGTCTAGCTCCCGCACTGTGGAGATAGCAGGAGGCACTACTGATGGTGCAGTTGTTGCGGAGGACACACTTGAGGGTGTCCAGATTGCAAAGGACGTGGGTTCCGGGGAACCGGACCCACCATCTTGCTGATCGACGGCGCTTTGCGCCACAGGTTTGCTTCACCTACCACTCTAGTATTTAGATTTTTATCCATTGGGGACAATTGCATGTTTTTTTTGTTGGGGGTGGGGTAAATGGAAAGTGAGCATTAGGGTGAAGTCTGAGTAGCCCAACTCACTATCCTCTTTTGGGGTTTTCTTGCCTGTGTTCTTTTTCCCCAAAAAACTGATTACTTTTTCTGTTGAACCGGCATGTTTATATCTTTTGTACATAGTTTATTTCTGAAGCATGATGGCTAAAATGATATCTTTATAAACCGGAAAATGATGCATGACTAGGCATAGTAACTGATAATTGTGTGGCTCTAAGCATGAAATAGAGTTACACCATTGCATTACCCTAAGTCTTAAATTCGAACTAGGTGTCTGACAATCTGGTATAGTGATGAGATGTCAAGTGAGTGTGAGGAAAATTTGAATAGTCCACTATTGGTACTGAGCTAGAACTTGCCTGGTTAGTCCTGCTAAAAGTAAGCTGTAATAGACAATTAGGAAAGGATCATAGGCCCTTATTCAATATAGCACATTTCTAGCCAAAATAAAAGAAACAAAATGAAATTTATCCTTCTTTGATCCAAATAATCGGAGCTTAAAATTAGACCTTTCTTTTTCACCCCAACTAATCTTTTCTTGGAACAATGTGTTGGCCCTGGTCCCTCCTTGGACATGTGAACCTCAGCTTATGCCAAAAGCATAAGTTGAGGGTGGCAAATGCAGAAACAACCTTCGTTATGGCCCTTACCCAACTTTGGGTATTGTGTACCTTGACTCATGGCAAAGCAATGAGTTGAGGGTGGCTATTATGAGGAATGCTCTGGAAAGTGGGGTTGAAAGAACAAAGAGAGAGAAAGAACAAAAGTAAAGTGACTCAAGAATTCGTTGAAAGAAAAGTAAAGAAAAATAAAAATATAAAAGAATTACAAACAAGAAAAGAAGAGAGTCGCTTACACAAATGAAGAAAGAAGAGAAAATAGCAAGGTGAGAGAATATGAGAAACTGGGCGAGATACAATGATAGAAAGTGGAAGGTTTAGCCGATATTTCAAGGAGGGCAAAAAGTCACTAAAGTATACCTAAATACACCCTACCTGACCCTGAGCCTATGTTACTAGCTAAGAAAGTCCTATCGTGATCCTAAGGGTTGTATAGCGAACTTAAGGCAGTGAAAATAAGGGCAAGCTTATGGCAATAGGTGTGAATGAGTGTGACTTTGTTCTGAGAGCGAGTGTTGAAAAGTAATCCTTATACTCGAACTGAAATCATTGTGTGAAAAATGAGGATTTTGTTTTAAAGTGAGGACACTAGTTGCAATACCGGAATTGTTAGCACCTCAGTGAGAAATTGAAGAGGATAGGTGTTAGTGCATGGTGAGTCTGTGTCATGTTCTGATCCCACATAATTCAAGACTAATAGTGATAGCATGTATAGATTTGATGAGATTAATCGGGATTGATAGACAAATGATTGCAAAGGATAAAACATGGATACTATTGTACAAAGATTTTGTATTGAGTCATAGTGCGTCGCTTGAGGACAAACAACGAATTTAAGTTGAGGGTGTTGATATACCGTGGTTTCACGGTATAATTAATACTTTTTCCTTAAGTTTAGTGTGTCCGAAAGTCTTTTTGTGCTAATTTTTATATAAGTTTCTCATTGTTTTGCTGGAAATCTGTCCAAAGTTGAATGCGGAGATTTTGAGTGAAGAAATGCAGAAGAGACCACCTACGGAGCTAATGACGGTCTCGTGCTTGCGACGGTCCGTAGGTGGCAGCGTAGTGCAGCTGCTGAAGGAACATGGGGAAGTCTGACCAAGTGTGGGGTTACTAAGCCTGTGACGGTCCGTCGTGTCTATGACGGTCCGTCCTGCAGGTTCGTCATGAAGTTCAGAGAAGTGATCACAGTACACAGATACCAAGAGTTGAAGTGTTTTGGTACGAAGACCCTCGACGGACCGTTGTGTCTATGACGGTCCGTCATACTTGCAGTCGAGGGTGGTGAAGAGAGCAGCAGAAGAAATTGCATAAAGTATGGGACGACGGATTCCATGACGGTCCGTAGTGACCACGACGATCCGTCGCGTGGTCCGTCGCCCCAGCCGCGTTTTGGCAGATTTCCAGCAAACATAGTCCTTGTTTAATTAGGTTTTTATTTTCTATAAATAGTTCAAAAAACCCCGTTTTCGAGAGACTCTCAGATTGTTAAACTCGGTATTATAGGTTAGACACCGTATTGTAAGACATCATATTATTAGATTTTGTGTATTAGTGTTAGATTTTGAGATTCTTACAAGTGATTTGTGGTGATTAATCAAGCAAACTTTCGGATTTTACTCTTTCTCATTGAAGTAAGTACATGAATCTTATTTAATATATTTGAATATTGTGATTATGACTATGAGTAACTAAACTCCATAACTAGGGTTGTGGGAACCATAGACAAATAATGAGATAAACCCTATCAAAAATAACAATTCTAGAATAGTGTCTTGCATGTATAAATAATTCTTTCGCTAAGAAGTCTCTTTAACGGATGGCCAACGTTAGAACTCGCCTTAATGCTACTTGCCGGACCAAGGAGGTAGATAATAGGAAAAGAATTATTAACGTAGATTTAGTGTATACTATCTAATAGGTTAGTATTGATTGGTACGAGGTAATAACAAAGTCAAATATCGATTACGATGCTTGATATGAGGTAAAGATAAGGGTTAGGAAAGCAACACACGTAGCCGGACCAAGCTGCGGAGTGAGATTTTCTAGATGCCGGACCAAGGATTTAGAAATACATAACTTATCACTTTGCATGCAAGATACTAGGAAAGAATTGTTATAGTTAGAATTATCAAGTTATGAACCTGTGGGGAACACGTAAACCCTAGTTACTTTGATTAATTGATTAAAATCCAACTTTCAAAACTGTTAAGTGTCTCTTTCAATTTCGTTAGTTATTTTTACTCATTAGGAAATACAAACCCCCCTTTTTATGTTTTTACTTTCCAAGGAAGTCATCAACCGAACAATAGTAATAACAAGTTGAAGTTAAGTCTAGACTATTTTCCTCGTGGGAACGATCCCAACCTCACTAGTTGGGTTATTTACTTGACACGACCGCTTTACTTCTTATTTGAGAAGTAAGTTTGAGCGTATCAAATTTTGGCGCCGTTGCCGGGGAAAGTAGCTTTTAGATTAACTTAAACTTATTACTATAGTTTAGTTGATATTTTCTTGATTTTACTTTGTTTTATTGTTTTTGATTTGTGCAGAACCAACCTCCTTGTATGCCAAATACACGGAGAGGAAGAGAACCCTTGTTTCCCTACGATCACGAATTAGAGCGTACACTACGCAATATGAATCGAAACTTGGGAATTAACGATGATGACCCAAACCAGAACATCCCAGCTCCGGTTGATGTTCATGGTCAGTTGTTACCCGATGCTCCGGGTGAACACTAACAGAGGGGACAAAATCCCGCTCCACGGCCCCAAGCATACTACAGAGGCTATGACAACATAGCAGACTCCGATGGGCCACTTGTCTTGCCTCCTCTACCACCAGGCCACACCTTCGTGGTAACTAGTAGCCTGATGCAAATGCTCACTGCCAGAGGTTTGTTTTCAGGGCTACCTTCTGAGGATCCACATGCCCATATAGCTAAGGTAAGGGCAGTGTGTAAAAGTTGTGTGGGGAGGCCTGATTTGGATTTAGATGTAATTGGTCTCAGAGTGTTTCCTCTCTCACTGACGGGAGAGGCTGCTATTTGGTTCACTGAGCTCCCATACAACTCCATCTTTACTTGGAATCAACTAAGGGATGTCTTCTTAGCACGCTACTATCCGGTCTCCAAGAAACTAAACCACAAAGACAGAGTGAATAACTTTGTGGCACTACCAGGAGAGTCAGTTAGTAGTTCTTGGGATAGATTCACCTCATTCTTGAGAAGTGTTCCAAATCACCGTATAGATGATGAGTCACTGAAGGAATACTTCTATCGGGGACAGGATGATAACAACAAAGCGGTGTTGGACACTATAGCAGGTGGATCTTATGGAGAGTGCCCTTATGCTGAGATCGCTGAAAAATTAGAGAAAATCTCCCGGAATAACAAAGCTTGGAGTACTAGGAAGTCTGATACAGGGAGAAACACCTTCGCAGTGCAGTCCACTCACAACCCAGCCACAGATGAGATTCGTGAAGAAATGGCTCAGATGAGAACTGAGCTTGGGTTGGTACTAAAACATGTCACTGGGGGTGCAGAAAAGATAAATGCAGTCAACTACTTAGCTAAACCACCACCTCCTAGTGATGAATGCTATTATGCGGAGGACACTTATGCAGTAAAAGAGCAGACGGGGGGTTTCCGACCAAGCGCCCAAAGCTCAAATCAGTATAACTGGCGCTAAGGTCAAGGGAACCAAGGTCGAACTATGGTAACTACAACCGTGAGGGGCATTATGTCCGAGATGGAAACTACAACCGCGACAAAAACTTTAACAGGGATAACTATGCTAATAGAAACGACAGGAATGGAACCTATGTTCCTCCTCAAAATCGTGAAGTTACTCCTAGGGATGGTGGAGATAGTATGGCGCGAGTTGAGGATATGTTGCACAAAATGATGAGGAGGTTCGATGCTAGTGATAAGGACATTAAAGATTTAAGAGGTGATTTAGCTAGTATTGGGCAAAAAGTTGATACACATGGAATTTTGATTAAACGGATCGAATTGCAAATAGCCCAATTATTTGCGACAGTGAACACACGGCAACCGGGCACTCTTCCTAGCAACACTTTCCAAAATCCAAAGAATAAAGCGTACTGTATGGAAATCACAATTCGGGGTGGTAAGCAAACCATTGACCCACCTATGCCGTCTACTGAGGAAAATGTGAGAAAGGATAATGATAATGTTGTAAAGGGTAGTGGTGAAGCAGAGGAATGTAATGGAAAAGATGCAGAAGTACCAATGAAGGTTATTCCCATGCCTAGGCCACCAGCACCTTTCCCTCAGAGATTAGTGAAAAAGATCGAGGATGGTAAATACCGACATTTCATAACAATGTTGAAGCAGCTTTCTATCAATGTCCCTTTGGTAGAAGCTCTAGAACAAATGCCCGGTTATGCCAAATTTATGAAAGATCTGGTCACCAAGAAAAGATCGGTCACTTTCGAGGATGATGATAGACTGCAGCATTGTAGTGCTATTGCTACAAGATCCCTCGTACAAAAGAAAGAAGATCCTGGTGCGTTCACTATTCCTTGTACAGTTGGGTCATTACATTTTGCGAAAGCATTATGTGATCTGGGGGCAAGCATAAATCTCATGCCCCTCTCAATTTACAAGAAGTTGGGTTTGGGGGATCCAAAACCCACTGCGATGCGGCTACTGATGGCTGATCGGACAGTGAAACGGCCTATAGGGATACTCCATGATGTGCTAGTAAAAGTGGAGTCATTCATCTTTCCGGCTGATTTTGTTATTCTTGATTGTGAGGTCGATTTTGAAGTGCCTATTATTCTTGGGAGGCCATTCCTTGCTACAGGTAGAGCCTTAGTTGATATGGAGAAGGGACAGATGACATTTCGGTTGAATAATGAAGAAGCGACCTTCAACATTTGTAGGACCATGAGGCAGAGTGGTGAGCTCCAATCGGTATCTGCCACATCCCACAAAGAAAAGATGAAGAAGGAGAAAGAACAAAAAAATGCAAAACAAGAGTTTATGGTTGGGGATTTGGTGCTTGTATAAAGTTCTGGGTCGCCTTGTCTTACGGGGAAGCTCAAGTCCAAATGGACTGGCCCTTACTTGATTACCCAAGTATTCCCTCATGGAGCAATTGAGTTAAAAGCCAAGGAGGGAGTGCGGTTTAAGATTAATAGAGATCGAATAAAACTCTATTTTGGGCATAAAGCAGTGGGGAGTGAAGTGATAGAGGCATACCATCTTGATGAAGTCTGAGTAATCAAGTGTCCCCTGTCGTGCCGCAACATTAAATCAGGCGCTTGTTGGGAGGCAACCCAATACTTATAGTCTTTTTAGTAATGGTAGAATTTTTCTACTAATGAGTTTTTAAATTTGCAGGCACATCACCAGGAAATTCTGTAGAAAATCACTCTGCAGCAGTCACCGACGGATACAGTGACGGACCGTTACACCTGCGACGGACCGTCGTATGCCTCCGTCGTACCAGGTATGTCTTTCTTATATTTTCAAACTAGGGCACACATAACGGAACCAACGACGGGTCGTCACAGATGCGACGGACCGTCGTCGGGGAACCGTCGCGTGAATAATGAGGCGTACCCGACCCGACCCGGTTGGAGTTTAATATAAAGTTCCACCATTTAAACTTCCCAACCCCTCATTTCACCCCCATTCCTTCATTATTCCCCCCATTTCCCTCTCTTTTCAACTTCCCCATTCTCTCCCTCGATCATTGCTCCCCCAACAATTCTCCAAAACCCTAAAAGTGGTAATCTACTAGCCGGAGCTACTGCTGTGGGTGTCGGCCTGACCACCGAGTACTTGTCCATTTATTTTTCTCCAATTCTAAGGTATGTGTCTCTAATTTCTACTTATTTATCTTGCATTTTTGATTAATAGTTAATGTTAGCTTAGTTCTTAGTCATATGTTGTTTCTTTTATACGATTCTGTCTAACATAGGTTAATAATGTTGGAAATGCCATGTTTACAACCCTAGACATAGGTGCTTTTGCATTGCTAGTTTCCTAGGTAGTTGGGTTTGACAAATGTAGGTCCAAAACACTACAAGTTTGATTTGGGTTCATCGGGGATGCATGGGGTACCCCAGTTCTGTCACTGATCTACAGAACGAGACCCCGATGACGGACCGTCGCGCCCACGACGGACCGTAATAGGGTTCGTTCCAAAAACCCTAACTCCCCACTGTCCACTTTTTCCAAGTGTCCCCCAACGAACACATGTGACGGACCATCGTCTTCACGACGGTCCGTCCTGCACAACCGTTCTGGTTGTCAGAGACCCTGTTTCTAAGGGTCTCTCACTTTTTCTAAGTGTCCTTCAACGGACACATGTGACGGACCGTCATACCCACGACGGTCCGTCCTGCACAACCGTTCTGGTTGTCAGAGACCCTGTTTCTAAGGGTCTCTAACTTTTTCTAAGTGTCCTTCAACGGACACATGTTACGGACTGTCATACCCACGACGGTCCGTCCTGCACGACCGTCATGACGGTCAGAGACCCCTCTGCTAAGGGTCTCCATATTTTTTTTCAAGTGTCCTACGACGGACACCTACGACGGACCGTCGTACCTGTGACGGTCCGTCCTGCACATACCGTCATGCTAGTCAGAGACTCTCCTTCAGGGTTCTCTATATATACATAGTCTAAGTAAAACATGACGGACCTCATGACGGTCCGTCATAGTCACGACGAGCCATCACCAGGCCCATCGTGTGTCACTATTTCTATAGCAATGACATACTATTTTCAATGTTTTATTTCTTATGGTTTTGCTTGTCTTGTTTGCCACTACTCGTACTAATATTGATCCTTTACAGGTACTATCTACTATGGCACCCAAGTAAGACCGAATCTACGCACGCGGGCAATCAAAGTCTGTCGCCCCGTCTGCCCGCATGGTCATCGACTTTGATGATGAGCGTGACCCTGAGTGTGTGCCCCCTGGCACTTCCACACCTTCCCGTTCTGCACGTGCTCCCAGAGCCACACCCAAAACGGTGGCGTCCGGCATAGTCACTGCCTCCCAGTCTGATGAGGAGCGCACACTGACCGGTACACCCTCTGGGTCAGCCACAAATGAAGAAGGAGCGTCTGGCCCCTTAGGAGTATCATGGTCCGAGGAAGCCTCCGGCTCCTCTGAGGTTCCTGCACCCGCCACCACTGCAGCGTCGGCCTCGTCTGATGAGGCTGACAGTTCAGAATCTACATCAGGCTCACCAGTTCCGGTAACCCACCCCAGCCACTGACCAGCCCAACCGGTGGTGTGTCGACGGGCAATTTCAAGTCTACTCCGACGCCAAGTTCCTGACTGATAAAGGAGTGATGACTCAAACACTCACCTTGGAACGGCGGGTCCTTACAGGGACTCTCTCGACAATGCATGAGATCCACAATCTCTTCACCAGCCATCGCTTGGAGTGGACAGCACGTCCGTTGGGACGTTACAGTGAAGAAATAGTCCGAGAGTTCTACGCATCCTACGTAGCGACTCTCCGATCACAGATCGATAGGCGGGCTGTCCCCGCTAAAAAGGCCCCACTGGAGCAGGTCCAAGTACGTGGCGTACAGGTTGACATTTCCCTGCCAGCCATCCGTCGGTTTCTATATGGCGAGAGTGTTGATGCTACTCGGACCCCCCTTACTGCCGAGTTTGACTACCGCTGGCAGATAGTTAAAGATGGCCAGTTCTTGCGCGAGCCATCACTGAGAGAGACCACCAAGAGGTGGATGGCCCAGCACCTGTCAGTTGATGGAGAGGGTGCAGATTGGGTGACTGAGACAAAGGAGGCCATCAAAAAGGCCAACCTCACGTTCACGGCGATGTTCTTGTGGCTGCTTGTCCGTCACTGCCTTTCCCCCACAGCTATAGATAATATCGTTACCTGGGATCGAGCAGTGTTGATGGCGGCGATGATAGCCGGGTTCGAGGTGGACTTCGCATGGCTTCTACAAGCAGTCATGCACGAGAGGGCATTCAAGGTCACTACTACATACCCTTTCCCGTGCATGATCTTTGCTCTCTGCAGGTCCGCAGGTGTGCCCATATGGCACGTAGATCAGCTTAAGACCCCGCAGGGCACTGTTGACGTCGGCCTCATCAGAGATGAGGTCAATGAGTTGGCTCCACGCAGAGGGCCCCGTCCAGAGCTGCCCCCACTTGCTGATGATCTTGCTGATACGGTAGCCCAGGCCCGCACAGCTACACAGGCGGCGTCCACTGACACTACCCCGGTCGAGTCTATCCCGGCTAGTAGCACTGCCCCGAGCTCCTCTCGCACAGCCCCTCTACCGGCACTGGTCCCGCTTTCTAGGGTCCAAAAACTAGAGGCGCAAATGGTCACACTTCTGCATCATATCCATCCATGGATGCAAAAGTCTATTACTGAGTCCGAAGAACGCCTAGAGAGGAAAATGGTCCAGTTTACAGAGCAGAAGATCGCTGAGGTTAACCAGCGCTTGGACGCATTTGAGTTGAGGGTGCTAGCCCGACAAGCCCCTCCGGTGGATGTGTCGACTCTTCAGGCTGCAGTCGACAGTCTTCGTGCAGATATCGACATGATCCTAGAGGCTAGATTGCCGGAGTTTGAGGCCCTTTCTATCGAGCCTGCTGAGGACACAGTGTTGGCGGCCCTTTTTGCCACTTAAGAAGTTCCACCACCTCCCCCTCGAGAGAGTGCCAAGAGGCGTAGGGGTCGAGAAGAGGACAAGGCGCGAGCACGGAAGAAGGATCGCCGAGAGATGGAGGCTGCGAGGAGAGCCTCACTTGCTGAGGAGGAGGCGCACCAAATGAGAGTATCAGAGTTAGCGGCTGGGGCGTCTAGCTCCCGCACTGTGGAGATAGCAGGAGGCACTACTGATGGTGCAGTTGTTTCTGAGGACACCACTGAGGGTGTCCAGATTGCAAAGGACGTGGGTTTCCGGGGAACCAGACCCACCATCTTGATGATCTACGGCGCTTTGCCCCACAGGTTTGCCTCACCTACCACTCTAGTATTTAGATTTTTATGCATTGGGGACAATTGCATGTTTTTTTTGTTGGGGGTGGGGTAAATGGAAAGTGAGCATTAGGGTGAAGTCGGAGTAGCCCAACTCACTATCCTTTTTTGGGGTTTTCTTGCCTGTGTTCTTTTCCCCCAAAAGACTGATTACTTTTTCTGTTGAACCGGCATGTTTATATCTTTTGTACATAGTTTAATTCTGAAGCATGATGGCTAAAATGATATCCTGATAAACTGGAAAATGATGCATGACTAGGCATAGTAACTGATAATTGTGTGGCTCTAAGCGTGAAATAGATTTAAACCATTGCATTACCCTAAGTCTTAAATTCGAACTAGGTGTCTGATAGTCTGGTATAGTGATGAGATGTCAATTGAGTGTGAGGAAAATTTGAATAGTCCACTATTGGTACTGAGCTAGAACTTGCCTGTTAGTCCTGCTAAAAGTAAGCTGTAATAGACAATTAGGAAAATATCTTAGGCCCTTATTCAATATAGCCCATTTCTAGCCTAAATAAAAGAAACCAAATGAAATTTATCCTTCTTTGATCCAAATAATCTGAGCTTAAAATAGACCTTTCTTTTTCACCCCAACTGATCTTTTCTGGGAACGATGTGTTGGCCCTGGTCCCTCCTTGGACATGTGCACCTCAGCTTATGCCAAAAGCATAAGTTGGGGGTGGCTAATGCATAAACAACCTTCGTTATGGCCCTGACCCAACTTTGGGTGTTGTGTACCTTGACTCATGGCAAAGCCATGAGTTGAGGGTGGTTATTATGAGGAATGCTCTGGAAAGTGGGGTTGAAAGTACAAAGAGAGAGAAAGAACAAAAGTAAAGTGACTCAAGAATTCGTTGAAAGAAAAGTAAAGAAAAAGAAAAATATACAAGAATTACAAACAAGAAAAGAAGAGAGTCACTTACACAAATGAACAAAGAAGAGAAAATAGCAAGGTGAAAGAATATGAGTAACTGGGCGAGATACAATGATAGAAACTGGAAGGTTTAGCCGATATGTCAAGGAGGGCAAAAAGTCACTAAAGTATACCTAAATACACCCTACTTGACCCTGAGCCTATGTTACTAGCTAAGAAAGTCCTATCGTGATCCTAAGGGTTGTATAGCGAACTTAAGGCAGTGAAAATAAGGGCAAGCTAATGGAAATAGGTATGAATGAGTGTGACTTTGATTGAGAGCTAGTGTTGAAAAGTAATCCTTATACTCGAACTGAAATCATTGTGTGAGAAATGAGGATTTTGTTTTGAAGTGAGGACACTAGTTGCAATACCGGAATTGTTAGCACCTCGGTGAGAAATTGAAGAGGATAGGTGTTAGTGCATGGTGAGTCTGTGTCATGTTCTGATCCCACATAATTCAAGCCTAATAGTGATAGCATGCATAGATTTGATGAGATTAATCGGGATTGATAGCCAAATGATTGCAAAGGATAAAACATGGATACTATTGTACAAATATTTTGTATTGAGTCATAGTGCGTCGCTTGAGGACAAACAACGAATTTAAGTTGAGGGTGTTGATATACCGTGGTTTCACGTTATAATTAATACTTTTTCCTTAAGTTTAGTGTGTCCGAATGTCTTTTTGTGCTGATTTTATATAAGTTTCTCTTTGTTTTGCAGGAAATCTGTCCAAAGCTGAATGCGGAGATTTTGAGTGAAGAAATGCAGAAGAGACCACCTACGGAGCTTATGACGGTCCGTCGTGCTTGCTACGGTCCATAGGTGGCAGCGTAGTGCAGCTGCTGAAGGAAGATGGGGAAGTCTGACCAAATGTGGGGTTACTAAGCTTGTGACGGTCCGTCGTGTCTATGACGGTCCACCCTGCAGGTTCGTCATGAAGTTCAGAGAAGTGATCCCAGTACCAGATTCAAGAGTTGAAGTGTTTTGGAACAAAGACCCTCGACGGACCGTTGTGTCTATGACGGTCCGTCATACTTGTCGTCGAGGGTGGTGAAGAGAGCTGCAGAAGAAATTGCATAAAGTATGGGACGATGGAGTCCATGACGGTCCGTCGTGACCACGACGATCCGTCGCGTGGTCCGTCGCCACAGCCGCGTTTTGGCAGAGATCCAGCAAACAGAGTCCTTGTTTAATTAGGTTTTTATTTTCTATAAATAGTTCGAAAAACCTCGTTTTTGAGAGACTCTCGATTGTTAGACTCGGTATTATAGGTTAGACTCCGTATTGTTAGACATCATATTATTAGATTTTGTGTATTACTGTTAGATTTTGATATTCTTACAAGTGATTTGTGGTGATTAATCAAGCGAACTTTCGGATTTTACTCTTTCTCATTGAAGTAAGTACATGAATTCTTATTTAATATATTTGAATATTGTGATTATGACTATGAGTAACTAAACTCCATAACTAGGGTTGTGGGAACCATAGACAAATAATGAGATAAACCCTAACTAAAATAACAATTCTGGAATAGTGTCTTGCATGTATTAATAATTCTTTCGCTTAGAAGCCTTTTTATAGGATGGCCAACGTTAGAACTCGCCTTAATGCTACTTGCCGGACCAAGGAGGTAGATAATAGGAAAAGAATTATTAACATAGATTTAGTGTATACTATCTAATAGGCTAGTATTGATT
>NC_028642.1:34971706-35053121 GCF_001406875.1 Solanum pennellii | reverse complement strand
GATAAGGGTTAGGAAAGCAACACACGTAGCCGGACCAAGGTGCGGAGTGAGATTTTCTAGATGCCGGACCAAGGATTTAGAAATAAATAACTTATCACTTTGCATGCAAGATACTAGGAAAGAATTGTTATAGTTAGAATTATCAAGTTATGAACCTGTGGGGAACACGTAAACCCTAGTTACTTTGATTAATTGATTAAAATCCAACTGTCAAAGCTGTTAAGTGTCTCTTTCAAGTTCGTTATTTATTTTCACTCATTTAGAAATAGAAACCCCCCTTTTATTGTTTTTACTTTCCAAGGAATTCATTGACTAAACAATAGTAATAACAGGTTGAAGTTAAGTCTAGACTATTTTCCTCGTGGGAACGATCCGAACCTCACTAGTTGGGTTATTTACTTGACACGACCGCTTTACTTCTTATTTGAGAAGTAAGTTTGAGCGTATCACTTTTCTACTCCTATGTTATTTCATAGAGTAAAAGTTATGATTACTTTTTCTTCGGGTTTTCTTTGTGTTTTTAAGAAGATGAATACGAGGCGGACACCAGCTAGGAGAGTTGAGGAGAATGAGGAGTTTTCTCCTCAAGTTGAGAAAGCTTGACGAGGTGATCAAGGTGATAAAGTCCCTATTGGATGTCAAGGTAACGTGGTTTCGGTAGTTCCCCTGTAAATTACTAAAGGGGAAATTCGAGAGGCTTTACTTACATTAGCCCGATCAATGACTATCCATGTGAATATGGGTCTAGCACCTAGAATGAATGTCTGAAGATCACTATGACATCTAGATTGAGAGACTTTGTGAGGATGAGTCCTCCTATATCTATTGTCTCTAAGGTGGGAGAGGATACCCAAGAGCTCCTAGATGAGGTGTATAGGATAGTCCATGTTATGGGAGTTACTTCTAGGGAAAAAGCGTAGTTGTCTTCGTATCAATTTAAATATAATGCTCAAGTGTGGTACACACAATGGAAAGGCAATAGGCCGTTTGAGTCGTCCTATTGAGTGAAAAGAATTTAAGGAAGCTTTTCTAGAAAAGTACTTTCCACGTGAGAGGAGTGAGGTTAAGGTAGAGGAGTTTATCAATCTCAAGCAAGGAAATAGGAGTGTTGAGGAATATTCTTTTAAGTTCTCTATGTTGTCTAAATATGCTCCATCCCTTGTGTCTAATCCAAGGGATGAGATAAGTAGATTTGTGACCGGGGTCGCCAATCTAGTGAAACAAGAATGTCATATGGCAATGCTACATGATGATATTACCTTAGTTATACTTATGATGTATGCTCAATCCATAAAGGAGTCCAAACTTAAGAGGATGTCTAGAAATTTGAAGTGAAGTGGACCAAGTGAGCAAGACCGACCTAGCTTCAAGAAGAGGGCTCAAACTCAAGAAGAACCTAGGATTTCTAAGGATAAATTTGAGAGAGGAGGCGGTTCTCAAAATGAAAAGCCTATATGTGTCACTTGTAGAAACAGGCACTATGGGAAGTGTCTAGTCGGTACTAGTGGTTGCTTTGATTGTGGTAAGGATGATCATAAGGTGAAAGATTGTCCTACCATTGTGGCTAGAGGAAGAGAGGGTAAGCAAGTTGCTCCAAATGTTACAATGGATTATGCTCCAAATAAGAGGCGTTTCTATGCACTTCGGACTAGAGGAGCAAAGCCGGATGAGGATGAGGATGATGTTGGTAAGTCCTAGTAGTTCTTTTTTTTAGTGGTATAAGTTCCTTCTGAGTGGGAGAGTATTGTGAGTAAAGGAGTTTTGATTGATTGTTTCATCTCTTTCATTCAACTCAAGCTTGAGAGTAGAAATTCATAGAAGTATGTTGCATGTGCATGGTGTTTAAGGGTAGTGTTGAAATTGAATTCTTTGATTCCTTGCAGTTTGCATTTCATGAAGTTATGATAATGTTATAAGATGTGTGTATGTGGTTGTACATTGCATATTAGCATGTTTCCATCAGGAATTGCTTAAAAGTTGCATCTTTGAAATTTGGAAGCATGTTCACTGTAAAGGCTACCAATTTAATGTAAAAATTTTGAAAAATTGACTTATTCATTCATTGGTCTAAAATTATTGTAATATGGTTAGAACATATGTTTATGAGCATGATTTGATTATAAAATGAGATTTTTCTATTTGGAATGAATGATGTGATTTTTTATGGTATAATGAGTAATATAATTTATTCTAGTTTCTTGTTTTGTTGTGAGTGTCTTGAATATGTCAAATTGATGTTTATCCTTGGTTGTGTTTTGTGTAATGTGATATATGGTATGGTCATGAGTTTTAAACTGAATCTCTATTTTTGGAACTGTTCAGAGAGTGACAAGTGTCATTCAAGGATGAATGTTTTTTAAGTGGGGGAGATTGTAATACCTCAAAAATGACTTAGGTGAAGGCAGAGCATAACATGGTTGTCATGATTGTATAAGGTCCTAAAATGGTCTATTATGTTGTATTGAGGCAGTGCCTAAAAGTTTAGGTGCATTGGTAGTCAAACGTCAAGGGACGACCAAGACGTTTGACGACTAAGTCACCTATGTGTCTCTTGTGTGGTTAAATTCCTATATGTGTGTTTAATGAGGTAATAAAGTAATTATATAAATTTTTATAGTTTTTATAGACAGTCAGTGAAATTTCATGAAGTTTGGAGGTCAAACGTTAAAGAACGTCCATGACGTTCGAAAGGTTTGCCTTGAAACGGCCCTTTGTGTCTAGGCATGTTTCATCTATTTTTATGTGTTCGTTTTGGATAAAATTCATGTGGGAGGTACAAACCTCGTATTCAAACATATTTGGGTCAGAAACATCCCGGTGAAAGTCCCCAAGGACTAAACAAGGACCCATGAGGAATGACCCTTCATTTGAGACAAGGCTGTCTAGCAGGACCTAAACGACTGAGGCAAACGACGGCTCGTGGGCCAGCCGATGCACCGCCGATGGGTGTCTTGGGTCAAGACTAATCCTAGGGAGTTCTAGCTCCCGAAGGAAAGTCTCTGGACCAAACAACGAGAGGACATGACGGTCCGTTTGTAGACAAACGGTCCATCGACTACCGGTCGTCGATGGTGCTGCTTTGCAGCACAGTTCACTATAAGTTCAAAGGGTTAATTTGTAAATTCACACCACATACA
Organism: Solanum pennellii; assembly: GCF_001406875.1. NCBI lineage: Eukaryota > Viridiplantae > Streptophyta > Magnoliopsida > Solanales > Solanaceae > Solanum > Solanum pennellii. The sequence goes on along the minus strand of NC_028642.1, from coordinate 35,049,984 downwards.
AATAATAATTTGGGAGGCTACTAAAGGGTATGTTTGGTAATTTAAACATGTTTATAAGCCTTTAATAATTAGAAGAATTCATTCTTCAAAATAAAAACCCAAATCCCTTTAGAAATTCTATAGAACTCCATTGAAGCCAAAACTCAAGGAAGAGCTTGGATTGGAGATTTGAGTGGTGATTGTTCATCAAATTGGTTGAATAGAATCAATAAGGCTTGATTTTTTATTCTTCATACTCTATTCATCAAGGATCCCAACATTAAAAGAGTTCTCTAATGTTTTCAAAGATGAATTGTTCAATTTTATGATCTATCCATGGGTTCTTGCATTAAAGGTTTGAAAGCATTCAATATTGAATGATTTTTGTTAATTTGATTATTTTAACTCAATTAAATTATGAACCCATGTAATTGATGAATCCTAGTTTTTGCCTACTTTATGGGTTAAGTGATATTGACTTAATGAGTATGAATTATAGTGTTGTTTTCTATGGGCTATTGAATGATGTAATAATTGTACATAATTGATTTCTTAGTTATCTTAGATTTATGAATCTATATTTAATTGACCTTTTTCATTGAATATTATAGTTTATGTATTGAATTGATGTTCATGGTCATGTGTAAGGGATTTATGGTATTGAATGGGATGACTTACCTATGGATTGATGTGGTGAGAATGGAGTGGTGGTACTTTTCCCTGATTCTCTTTAAATTAAGTTAATTAGACTTCAATTACGTTGTGATTGGTACGGTCCACTTATGGTGGCGGTGCTATGTGCTTTACTTGCAACTGATGTGTCCTTGTCGGCGTTACTTTATGTATTATGATGATCATGGCCTTCTCGGCACTACTTGAAGTATTATTATTATTTGTATAGTTGATTTATATGAAGTATGATCAGATCTATCTATATGTGGTTCAGTGGAAGTATGTGTCCTATTGATGTTGTTAGGTGATCAGGTTACACTAGGACTATGTCTTATGTGTGTAGTCTTAGACTTGATGCATGATTATTCCTAATTAACTATATGAGTCTATGATGGTTATATTGATGATGATATAGTAATATATAGGATGACATAAAGATTATCAGGATCAATCCTAAGTCATTCAAAGAATTATATGCTATATGTAATAAAGTAAAGAGTGTTGTGTCATGTTTTTGTAGACTTGTATCCGTTACTTGATTCATGTATGGATGATATGTGAATACGAGATGTCATGAGTAGGTAGGATTTTTTCACCCTTGTAAAGTATGAATGAATTATATATGTGACATTAGATGATGTTAAAAAGGTCATGTACGTGAACCTTAAACCTAGTGGTAAGGTTATAAACTTTTAAATCGAGAGTCGTAATGGAATCCTTCATGCAAAGGATGATGGACTTAGGGTTGATTGGCTGGAACGAGATCATATAATCCTTAGGACAGTCCTGATAAGCTATTTATATTGCCATTGTAAGATAGCCTTAGTGGACCTCTTTGGTAGGGGAATGTTATTGGGTTATGATCTAGATATGAAACTTCTTTATATGATCCTTTAATGTCAATTACTCTATGAGAACAAAGGCTAGCACCGAGTCATAATGTTATGGGAAGTAGCTCTACTTGCGAAGGAGACTAGAGTACAATGTAGCTCCACTTGAGAATGAGATAGAGTACATAAAAGCCCTTCGTATTCCTTAACCATGTGCCTATATGGGATGTGTCAAAGTTCTACCCTTTGCAAGTAGAACATGCTCATCAGAGTAGGTTAGAATTCCAGATTCCATATATAGCTATCATGGTCTATGTTGGTTATTGATTATTCTCATATGGGATACCTACTAGCATTAGAGAAGTTCTATGAAGTTTAGGTGGTTGTATGGGACGCTATCTAGACATTGCACAATAGGCTTTGAAGGTGTTAGTTAGAGTCCCTAGATATAGTCCAAGACCATTACTTGAATGTCCTTATGTGATGAATGAGTTTTAAATGAACTAATTTATGTAATGACTTAAGTTAAGAAAGCATGTTAAATGAATAAGTACTCATCTAGAGTAGTTAAGGGTTGTATAGCTAATCTACGAAGCGGGCATAGGAATGGTCACTTCGTATCTTACCTAAATAAGTCTTAAGAATGACTCTAGTTAGGGAAGATGATTGATTATGTAGACATGATCTAAGAATTAGGTAGTCTTAAGGATTATTTAGGTAATCTTGTAGAGGTCAATCATGGACGTTATCTTCTTGATTTACTTAAGTAAGTCTTTTGAGAGCCTTTGGGAGGAGAATGTCATATTATCTATATGTTGTTGTACTAAGTGAGAAGGATTCTATATCAGGTAGTCTATAGGATCTCTTAAGTGTGTGTGTAAGGGATTGTATGGGATGCATCTTAACAACTCACTCAAGTGAAACTTAGAATCACCTTTTGCAGAAGAATCTCGTGTTCATATGTTTGGCGTCTTGTAAGTGTGTGTTGATCTCATTATAGGTGGTCTTAAGGATCATTTAGGTGTTCCTAGAGAGGTTGTATGGGTGGTATCTCTTTGTCTTACTTAAGTGAGTCTTAAGATATCTTTTATTGAGGGGATTACATGCTAGAAGGTTTCTAAAGAGAAGTTAAGAAACATCAAAGTAACAGTGAAGGAGTTCCGTATACAGTGAAGTAGTTCACTGGAAAGTTGTTCCTAAAAATGTGATCAATTGATTAAGTGATTTCTTATGTGTTTCTAATTTGTTAAATATTTTTATTATGATTATGTTATAATATTTAAGTAAAGAAGATGCATATTTCCAATAAATGCCCATTTTCAAGGATTTTATGTATTATGTCATACTTAGTACATTTGGTTGTACTAATATCGTGTTTTTATCTATCTCTAAAGTGATTCATAAGTGAAGGTTCTTTTGGAGATATAAGCTTGGATTAGAAGATCATTCAAGCAAGTTGAAGTTTGTCCTTATTTGACTTGAGGGCATAGATGTCTTTTATTTCCTTTATAGAAGTATTGTAATAGACTTAGTAATACTATATCTCTGTTGTGCATGGTATGTATCCCAATGTATTCTTGTCTCTAAGTTTTGATTAAATGAAACTTATTATTTCCTATGAATTTTATATGAAAGAGTTTTTAAAGACTTATAGAATGCTTATGAAACGTTGTCATTCCGCACTACTTCTAATATGTTTATATGTGATGAACGATACGGAAGGGCTTGTACAAGACCTCTGAGATGTCAAGTACGCCAATTTCACTCACGGCCATGCTATAAAATTTTAAAGGTCAAACGAGCCTCGAAGTGCGCATACCCCCCATTTTGCCAATTATTGGGTGGTATGCTCACCATCTTTGTTGGTTATCCCGATTTCCGACGTTCAGACCTTTGCTACGCAGCCATTGATGCTACCGGCCAAAATATTGCATTTTCAAGGTCAAATGAGACCCGAAGTGCGCACACCCTCATTTTGCTGATTATCGTGTGTTATTGCTCACTATATTTCTACGTGATCCGGATTTCTGACGTCCTAAATGACGAAATTTCTTGTGGACGTTCCTTAAGACCTTGGCTATGCATCCGATTGGCCCTCGCGTCCATGGCGGCAAATTTTAAAGGTCACACAAGCCTTGAAGCGCGCATAACCCCTATTTTGCCGATTATCGTATGCTATATCTCACCATTTTTTTTGTTGATCTGGATTTACAATGTCCAACATGCCAAAATTTCTCATGGACATCCATTAAGACCTTATCTATGGAGCCGGTTGGCCCTCACGGCCATACCAGCCCATTTTAATGTCAAACGAGCCTCGAAGCACTCAATCCCCATTTTGTTGATTATCATGTGCTATTTCTCACCACCTTTCTTGTTGATCCTAATTTTAGATGTCCGAAAATGTGAATTACTTGTGGACGTCCCTTAGGACCTTGTCTATGTAGACGATATATCCTCGTGGCCATGCCGGCCAATTTTCAAAGTCAAACTAGCCTCATAGAACACATGACCCCCATTTTGTCGATTATCAATGTGCCAAATCTCATAATATTTGTTGGTGATCTGGAATTCTGACGTCTAAAATGCCAAAATTTCTCATGGACATTCCCATTAAGACATTACTATGCAGCCGGATGGCCCCTCACAGCCATGCAGATGAATTTTCAAGGTCAAACAGACCCCAAAGCACGCATGACCCCTATTTTGCCGATTATGGTGTGCTATAGCTCACCATCTTTGTTGGTGATTTTGATTTCCAACGTCCAAAATTTTTAAATTTCTCCTAGACGTCCGTAAATACCTTGGCTATGCAGCCGATTGGCCCTCATGACCATGCCAATAAATTTTCAAGGTCAAACAACCCCAAACATGCATGACCCCCATTTTGCCGATTATCATGTGCAATAGTCACCATCTTTGTTGGTTATTCGTATATACGACACCTAAAATGCTGAAATTTTTTGTGGACGTCCGTTAAGACCTGGGCTATGCAGCAGGTTGGACCTGACAGCTATGCCATCCCATTTTTAAGGTCAAACGACCACTGAAGCGTGCATACCCCCCATTTTACCGATATCATATGTTATAGCACACCATCTTGTTGGTGATCCGGATTTCCAACATCCAAAATACCTAGATTTCTCATGGACGTTCGCTATGCTATGTAGCCAGTTTTCCCTCACCGACATACCGGTCTTTTTTAAAAGTAAAATGAGACCTGAAAGCGCGCATACCCCTTATTTTCTCGATTATCATGTATTATAGCTCAACATCTTTGTTGGTTATCGGGATTTCCATTGTCCAAAATGCTAAAATTTCTTATAGACGGCCGTTAAGATCTTAACTATGCGGCCAATTTGTCCTCGTGGCCATGCCAGCCAATTTTCAAGGTCAATCGATCCCCGAACCGCGCATGACCCTAATTTATACGATTATCGTGTGCTATTGCTTACCATCTTTGATGGTGATTGTCACATCCGAGTTTACCCCTAGACGTACCTAGCGTCATCGTCCTTTTCAAGGACTGAGACCAGCTTCTCAGTCTGATGTCATTACATTCAAATAGGTCATATAGGTCATACAAAAGTATAGTACTCAATTGAAAAGGAAAGAAATGAAAGAGTCACCAAGCTCATAACAAGTCTGTAAGCTAGGTTATGGCATTGCCCTCGTAAGTTCAGAACCTACCCCACTTGGATGAAAGGAAGAATCCAAGCCTTCAACAATGTCGCCTTCCAAACTCTTCAATGACCGGAACCTAAAATGTTTGGGAAAAGGGAAGAAAATGGGGTTAGTACTCCACATGTACTAAGTATGAGACCATATGTTCATATACAAACAAAACATGCTAAAAGGGACTTTTTAGTCAAAGCATGCCATTTTGTCCCTTTAGGGACCTAGTGCAAAGCTAAACAAGTCATATAAACAAACCAAACATGCTTACTATCTCCACAAGTAATACTTATCCCAACATACTTGAAACCATGATTTACTACAACCCTATCACTAAGGAATAACATCACAAGAATGAATAAGAGTCAATCATATCATGATAAGCAAGACAAGTAACTACTCACAAGTCCTTATCAAGTCAACAAGTGCAATGACCAATCAAAACCCCATAACCTTACTCAATCAAGTATCCTCAACAAGAAAACATGACCAATGTCCAAATTTACATAGGATGGCATTTAGGTTTATATTTCATCATATTTTAACATAATAACCTAAGAAATATTCATAAATGAACTAATCAACATATAGTATCAACAATGTGCCATGGTCATCATATATACATTATATATAATCATAATATAAATATATTTAAGAACCTCCTCCTAAGACTCCCCTCAAAGCTAACTGGTGCAATATTTAGGTAGAGTCCCATACCCCTACCTAGACTAGGCTAGACCCCTTAGGTTATCAAAGTTATAGTTCAAGTCCTTTCATTCGTTTTACCTTTTGGGAACATCTTGCCCTAACCGACATAGACCACATGAGCTAGTGTGGAATCCGGTGTCATACCACCCTACATCGAAAGAGGGCGGACTACTTGCCAAGGTAGTATCAAAACATGAAACATAGCAACTACGTAGATCCACTAGATAGTATTCCTATAGGGGCAACATAGTTCAAGAACTGGGAGATTTAGTTGGGACCCTCTTTATGCGCAATGCATTATAGTCGCCAATCTCAAGAGTAATGTAGTGTTCCTACCTTTCCTATGTAGGAAGGGACACTCTTTAATCTAGTTCGCTCGGTGCTAAGCTAGAGTCCCTTTTTGAAATGTCTTTAATCCTTTAATTATCAATCATAGCTTAGTTTTGGTCATAGGGTCTACCCCTTTTATAATAATCATCATCAATAGATCAATAAGAATTGTATGAGTATAAATCTTTTCATCACAATTCATATAGGTGAGGTTAACACATTAGCATTTGATAGCATATCAAGGCACATCGATAGTTTTCACCATCCATATATCACATACACCTTAATAAACCTCAAAACATAGTCAAGACATTTCAATTCAACATCATACCACCCTATAATCCTAGTATAAGGCATACTCCAATGTAATATCATGACTTAACAAGAATTAATCACAATTGGAATTAAAGATAGAGATTCTAAGACTTACCAAGTCATCCTCATATTCTATCATCAAGGTATTACCATCAACCCATAACTCAACCCAATTTGGGGAGTAACATTATCACACAATGATAACCAATAAGATAACAAGGCCAATTGCATTTGTATGACACAATTCAACACTAGATCACAACTTAAGACAAGATACATAGGCTAATTTCATATTACAATTCATAACCTAAATTACATCTCAAGAACTAACATGATAGGCCTATAATTCATCTTAATTTAATCATAATAACACCATACGATAGTAATCTAATCAATAACCAAGTCAATTTAATGATCACAATACAATAGGTCAAGATCACAAGCTAGGGTTAGGGATTGAGGATCATGTTATTCAATTTATACAAAACCATCAACAATTACCATAAACAAGTTAAATTGCATGTTTTTATATTCAATATAACCTAAAGAAATCATTAACAACTCTATTCATAACTTGAATTTCGTAATTGGATGAAACCCATAAGAAAACTCAACTTTTGAAATCTATTTTGAATGAACCCTTTGGGGAAAGATCTCAAAGGTAAATTAGATCTCATAACTTTAACGTATGGCAACAATCTGATGTTGAATTCTTCCCTTTCTAGTTCCCAAACCCTAATCCTTGCTAGTCTTCAATGGTGAGCTTAAGTAGAGAGAAAAATAAAAGAGAAGGAAGAGAGTTTATTTGTGAGTTGTATTTAGATTAATGAGGGTTGGGAGATTTATATTTGGTCATAAATCGACTTAATTATACTCCCTTAACCCCTAATTAAACAACCTAACCCCCTAACTAATTTAATGAGACCAACTTAAATTAGGCAGAAAACTCGACCCTCAAAGATGAAACCCCGATCGACGGGATGTCTGTGAGTCGATAGTGCCTCAACCCTCCGTCCTACACTCCCTCGATGAGCTCAAAGACTGTACAGGTGAGGGGCTTACATGCATTTTCTATGTGTTGGACGACGATGGTATCGACGCCCCGTCGATCCACACACGGACCGTAGCCTGCATCTTCGCATTCTGTCGAAGAGTTTAGAGGTTTTGAGGGTGAAGGGACTTTCTCAAACAGACTAAGTGTGGGACGACGGTTGTATCGGCGCCCCGTCGATCCACACATGGGCCGTCTTCTCTCCTGTCGATGCACACTGCCAGACAGTGTTGCATCAAACTACAAGGGTCCGCCTCAAGGCCCCTCGGTTGGTCCTTGGGGAGTCGTACCCGGATGTTTCAACCATGAAACAACTCAAACACCTATTAACTACCTTTCCACCATTTTTGTACATTTCAACTCCTAAAAATTAGTCAAATAGGCTAAGGCACAGTAACACCCCTTTGAACTAACTTCTCGGACGTTCTTCGATGTTTTGGTTCTTAAACCTCATAAATGACCTATATTAATTAAAATTTTACTTAGAAACAGTACTTAGACCTCTTGACACATATGTTAGGCTTTAGAATGCCTCTTGATTTTCAAGGTGTTACACCTCAAGGGTCACTAAGTGGGAGTGGTAGTATGGCATGCTACTCTTACATTGAACTTAGTGTAGCTTACCAAGTCTCTTTAGAGTGAGTTATTATGGTATTGTCTCTAATATTGTCATTCCATCTCATTAAAGTTGCTTGAAAGGTGCATTATAGAATTTGTAAGAAAGTGACACGGTGAAGCTTTGAGTTCACTATAAAGAAGTTCAAATTTTGACAAGTTCCATTTTCATGGATGATGGTTTTAATGTGTATAAAAATTATGTGTATAAGCATGTTTAATGTTGTAGAAGCTAGTTCCTTCATAAGTGAATAAATGAAATTTAGATTGAATTTGTGATGTTCTGCAAAGTTGTCTGTGTTACAGTGATGCTCACTATGAAAAACTTCATTTTTGAAAAAACATTTATTGGTCTTGAATTTCAGTAAAATGTGTGTAAATGTGTTGTATATGAGCATGTTTAATGTTGGATAAGGTAGTTCCTCCATAAGTGAAGGGTAAGGGTGAATTTTGAAAAGTGAAAGTTCTCGCAAAGTGCCTGTGTTGCAGAGTGTTTGAAAGTGTGAAATTTTTCTTCTTATTAGTTGGTGCCTTGAATATGATGTTTGAGCCTTGAATTTATTGTGTTATGTGATGCTAAGTGAGTCCTTGATGGTCTTAAAGTTTTTAGCATCATTCGAGGATGAATGTTATTCCAAGTTGGGGAGAATGTAACACCCTAAAATGAACTAAGGTGAACTACAGCTTCGTGAATTTTTCTTGAGTTAATTTGCGTTAAGGTGAGTTATATTGATTCCCTTAGGCAGTGTGTGAAGTTTCATTGAGTTTGGAGGTCAAACGTCAAAGAACGTCCATGACGTTAGCAAGGTGTGCCTCAGAAAATGCATGTATGTCTTTGTGTGTTTCAGTGAGTTTTATGTGTTTGTTTTAATCAAAATTGATGTGTGATGTTCCTATGAACTATACGACTATTTTTAGGGGTTTAACATCCGGTTACGACCACACGTAGGACTCACGAGGGTCCGTAGAAGAAGACCCCATCTCTAGGAAAGAAGTTGCAAAGCAGGGACCACACGACGCCCACAAGGGACGGTCTGTTTGTCCATCAACGGTCCATCGACCTTGGGTCTCTACTGGACCTGCAAGGGTAGAAATCCTGAACATGAGGGTGGCTAATTCCCAATCAATGGAACCCCATCAACGGGGCGGCGATTGGTAGACGGCCCGTCTGTGTGGACTCGTCATTGGTGCTGTCAAAAGCTGCAGAAAATTCTGCCTTGGCTTGGGGTGTTTGGTGAATTTACCCAAACTCTTTTATGAACCTTGAGTGATATGTTTAAGGTATTTTAGGTATATTAAGATATTTTAAACCCTAATACCTAATTTTATACTTCATAAAACCCAAAACCGCTCTCTCTTAAAAGACTCTCTCAAACCTCCATAGAAGCTACAACTTAACAAGGAGCTGGGAGGGCTGTTGGTGGACAGTTATTCATCAAAAATCAATGGGGTTTGTTAAATTTGAGGTATTATAGTCATCCTTGAATTCTGTTCCATTCAAGGAGTCCTTTCTAATGAATTTTCAAAAAGGATTTTCAAACCTAACTTCTTCTATCTTTAATTCTAAATATGGGTTTTCAATGAAAACATTTTAAATTATTTAAATATGATGTTTCGAATTTTAGTTAGTGATCTAATGCTAAATTTTCAATGAAAAAATGTTAAAGCTTTTTATCAAATGTTGACTTAAGGAATGGGTTAAACGAGCACGATTTGTAGTCTTTGAGCTTTTGTTTCTTTGGGTTGATGTTGTTATTTAGCTACTACACTAACGGCTATATTATGATACATTGTTGAAGAAATTCTTATAGGTGATGGAATCTTGGATAAAGGGGTAAGTTGGTCATGTTTTTTAGCTCTATTTATGAAACGCTCTTGAGTGGTATGGTCGACCTTCTTAGTGGTGGAATTTACTTGATGAATTTTGATATACTTGGTATGCATTGTAAGTGTGGCTTTGAAGGCCTAATGTGTGTAATGAAGTGATAATGAAGATGGTTCTTGTAATGTGTATTATGAAGCTTAAATTGTATGAATGTAAAGTCACTTGTGTATTGAGAAAGAGAAATTATGTCTAGATGAATTATATGACTAAGTGAAGCATTTTAAAGTGTGTATATGATGAACGAAGGTCTAATCATGTATAGTATTGAATGTAAATGAAATGATGCTATTCTGCAAGGTGTGCTCACATGTACACACACATACACACACTATGAATGAATGAATGAAGTTAAAGAATGTGAATGAAAAGGAGAGTTTTGGGGTGAACACTCTTCGTGAGTTTAGATGAAGTGTTTCGTAGACACCTCATTATATTCCAAGAACTTTATAAGATAGGTAGGAGGATGGATACCATTCGTGAGTTGAGATGTGGTGTCCACTAGTTATCCTTAACCTATAGTTTATAATGTTAAGAATATGTGGGGAGTTATGCCTAGCACCGAGAGGATATGAAGGAGAGGTGATTACACTTTGTGAGTTGATATGTTGTATTTAAATGTATCTCTTGAGATGAGCACTCCTCGTTAGTAGAGAATGAGTTACTTAGTAACAATCTCCTATTCCCTTAACTATGCGCCCGTATAGGTGTAGCTATTAGGAAAGCCATGTAAAAGCTAAGAGAAAAGACCTCACTCTAGGCAAGTGGGGGGGCCTTCTTCATAAGTGATGTATTGGGATTCCATGTCTAGCTCTCACGGTCTAGTTGGATAAGCTAACCCCCATAAAAGTAAAAAAACTGCTAAGTTTTCTAAAAGAGTGTACTACTTAAGGTAGGTAGTGGAATGAGACACTATCTATCCATTGCACTAGGTAGGCATTCCGAAAGGGGAGTCTTGGTGAGTCTTATATGAATTTAATGAGCTAACTCTTTTAAAAGAGTGTACTACTTATGGTAGGTGGTGGAATGGGATGACTTCTACTCATTTCTCTAAGTAGGAATTCCGAAAGGGAAGTCTTTCTGTGTTTGCTTAAGTGTTCTTCTAATGTCTAGCGTTAAGTGGGCACTCGTTCTCCCGAGGCTCGTAAGCCTACACGGGGTAGTCTTGGGGATACCTAGGTGTGTATTGAAGGAGGTGTATGGGCATTTCTTCATGTCTTACCTTGGTGAGTCTTGGGATAACCTTAGCTAAGGAAACTCCTACGGATATGAGTTCACTTACTCTTTGCTTGACCTTGGAATTTCAGTGTTTTTGAGATAAAATGATTCACTGTAATGGTAAAAGGAGTTCACTTTAATTTTGGAGATTTACTGTAAAATGGTCCTTTTGGTTAAAATTATGAAAATCTTTCTCTAAGTGTTAAATGGTGATTCTTATGTTGTTTTACATCTATATTCTTGAATGTTTTACTTAATTGACATGAAAATGTTTTTTTACTAAAATGTTGCTTTTTGCATGTTTTTTCATATGCCATACTTAGTACATTATTTGTACTAACCCATACTTTTATATACATAAAAAGTATAGGTTTTTGAAGCAAGGTTGAAGTGTACTAGGCAAAGCTTGGGATAGATTCTCTTGAGACAAAGTATGCCCTCATATTTCGAGGGCATAGTTCTTAATTCTTTTAGAGTGTGTTTGGTATGAAGGAAAACATTTTCTGGAAATTTTTTCCAATTTTCTCATATTTGGTTGAAACAAAAGTTTTGGACAATATTTTCCATATCAACTCATTTTCCTCAAAATTAAGGAAAATGACTTCCCTAAAAAAATTAAGGAAAATATTTTCCTAAACTCTCCTCTAATTTAAAAAATACATTTTTTTTGGGAAAAAACAATTTAAAAAAAAATTCAACTTCAAAATTTTATTTTTTCGCCCGATCCCTAACCCCTCCCAACCCCCCTCTTGAAAAGATTAATTTTTCTTTTTAAAAATATTTTCAAGTTTAAATTTATATTTTTGAACTCCTACTCCGTTCCGCCAGCCCCCTAACAACCTCCCCCCCCAAAAAAAAAAGTTTTTTTTTTTAAAAAATATTATCGAGTTCAAATTTTCATTTTTTCAGTCCTACCCCCTCCCCCTGCCCCCCACCCAAAAAAAAAATTTAAAAGTATTTTAAATTTCATAAATTATTTTCTACTCTAGCAAAATAAAAGATGTTTCCTAAAAACAATTTTCGTTCATAAATGAAACACTAAAAATCATTTTCGGAAATATTTTCTACTCACCAACCATACATGAGAAAATAAGTCCAAAATCTACTTGTTTTCCAGGATAACATTTTCTAGGAAAACATTTTCCTTCATACTAAATGCACCCTTAGTTTTGTATAAATTCTTATTATGTACTTCTTTCAAATGTAAAGGGGTCGTATCCCTATGATTTTTTATGTAGTTTCTTTAAGATAGATTGTGATGATGAGACTTTCTTAGTATTTATAAAAGATTCCTTTTCACATTAAATTTCGTGAAAAGTTTTAATTCCTTACTACTTTTCATGTCTTATGTAATGAAAGATAGTTAAAGGGCATGTACAAGACCCCAAAGGGTCAAGTACGCCATGTCCCGATCCAAGGGTTCTCCCTAATTTCTAGGGTGTACTTGAAGTCGTACAGGTTGTCCCTAACGACAATGCCGACCAATTTTCCAGGACAAACGAGCTCCAAAGCGTGCGTAACCCCATTTTTCTGATTATCCTATGCTATAACTCATCATCTTTGTTGGTGATAGGGATTTCCATCGTCCTAAATGCCGAAGTTTTTAGTGAACGTTCATTAGACCTTGGCTATGAAGCTGGTTGTCCTGCACGTCCTTGATAGCCTATTTCAAGGTCAAACGAGCCCGAAGCGCGCATACCTGCGATTTTGCCGATTATCGTATGCTATAGCTCACCATCTTTGTTGGTGACCCAAATTTCTGATGTGAAAAATAATGAATTTTCTCATTTTCAAGGTTAAACGAGCCCCGAAGCTCGCATACCCCCCATTTTGCCGATCATTGTGTACTATAGCTTACGATCTTTGTTGGTGATCCAGATTTCTTTCATAAAAAATTCCAAATTTTCTCGTGGACGTCCATTAAGATCTTATCTATGAAGCCAGTTGCCTGTCACGGCCATTCCTGCCAATTTTCAAGGTCAAAGTAACCCCGAAGTGTGCATACCCCCTCACTTTGCCGATTATCGTGTGTTGTAGTTCACCATATTTTTTTGTGATCCGAATTTCCGATATTCAAAATGCAAAAATTTCTCATGGACATTTGTTCAGACATTAGATATGCATTCGGTTAGTCCTCAAGACCATGCCGGCACATTTTCAAGGTCAAACGAGCATTGAAGCGCACATACGCCCCCCATTTTGCTGATTATCATGTGTTATAGCTCACAATCTTTGTTGGTGAGCCGGATCTATGATATCCAGAATGCTGAAGTTTCTTGTGCACATCCATTAGACCTTGGATATACAGTCCTTTGTCCTTCACGTCAATGCTAACCAATTTTCAAGGTCAAAAACGAGCCCCAGAGCGTGCATAACCCCCATTTTGCCGATTATCATGTGCTATAGCTCACAATCTTTGTTGGGTATTCGGATTTACGAAATCTCAAATGCCAAATTTTCTTGTGGACGTATGTTAAGACATTGTCTATGCAGCCAGATGGCCCTCACGGTCATGCCGGTGAATTATCAAGGTCAAACGAGCCCCTAAAGCGCGCATACCTCCTATCTTGCCGATTATCATGTTCTATAACTCATCATTTCTGTAGGTGATCTTGAATTTCGATGTATAAATTGCCAAATGTTCTCGTGTTCATCCGTTAATACATTAGCTATGCAGCCGATTGTACTCGCGGCCTTATCGACCAATTTTCAAGGTCAAATGAGCCCTAAAGCGCATAACACCCATTTTGCCGATTATCGTGTCACCATGTTTGTTGGTTATTCGTATTTTCGACATTTAAAATGCTGAAATTTCTCGTGGACGTCCTTTAAAACCTTTACTATGTAGCCAATTGGTCCTCGTGGCAATGCCGGACGATCTTCAATGTCAAACAAGCGTTGAAGCACGTATACCCCCAATTTTTCATATTATTGTGTGCTATAGCTCACCATCTTTGTTGGTGATCTAGATTTCTGATGTACAAAATGTCAAAATTTATCTTGGACGTTCTTTAAGACATTGTCTATGCAGTCTGTTGGACCTAGCAGCCATGTCGGTCCATTTTCAATGTCAAACGATCCCAAAAGCTCGCATATCCTCCATTTTGCGGAATAGCGTGTGCTATGGCTCACCATCTTTGTTGGTATTCAAATTTCTGACGTCAAAAATGCTGAACTTTATCGTGGAATTACGTTAAGACCTTGGCTATTTAGTCGGTTGGCCCTCACGGCCATGCTGGCCATTTTGTTGGTCAAATGAGCTCCAAAGCGTGCATACACCATTTTTGCCGATTATCATATGCTATAACTCACCAACTTTGTTGTTGAGGATTTTCGACGTCCAAAATGCCAAAGTTTTTAGTGGATATCCGTTAAGACCTTGGCTATGAAGTTTGTTGGCCCTCACGTCCATGCCGGCTCATTTTAAGGTCAAACGAGCACGAAGTGTGCATACCCCCCATTTTGCCGATTATCATGTGCTATAGCTCACCATCTTTGTTGGTGATCCGGATTTCCGATGTTCAAAATAACAATATTTCTCATTGATGTTCGCTAAGACCTTGTCAATCCAGTCGGTTGTCCTTTACGTCCATGCCAACAAATTTTCAAGGTTAAATTAGCCCCGAAGAGCGCATAACACCCATTTCGCCAATTGTCGTGTGCTATAGCTCACCATCATTTTTTGGTGATCCAGATTGATGACATCCAAAATGCCAAAATTTCTTGTGGCTGTTCGTTATGACACTGGCTATGCAGCCGATTGGCCCTCGTGGCCATATGTTCTAATTTTCAAGGTCAAACAAGCCCGAAGCGTGCATACCACCCATTTTGCCGATTAACGTGTGCTATAACTCACCATATTTGTTGGTGATATGGATTTTCAATGTTCAAAATGCAGCAGGTTTGACCTCAAGGCTATGCCGGCCAATTTTAAAGGTCAAACAAGCTCGAAAGCGTGCATACCCCCCAATTTTCTAATTATCATATGCTATAACTCATCGTATTTGTTGATAATCTGAATTTCTGACGTCCAAAATGCTGAAATTTCTAATGGATGTCCATTAAGACCTTTGCTATGCAGTTGAATGGCCCTCACAGTCATGCCGACCAGTTTTCAAGGTGAAACAAGCCCCAAAATGCACATACTTTTCATTTTGTTGATTATCGTGGGCAACATCTCACCATCTCTATTGTTGATCAGCATTTCCAATGTCTAAAATGCGGCAATTTCTTTTGGACGTCCATAAAGACCTCGGCTACGCAGCCAATTGGCCCTCGCGGCCATGCCAACCCATTTTCAAGGTCAAACGAAACTCTAAGCACGTATAACCCTCATTTTTTGGATAAGCATGTTTATAGCTCACCATCTTTATGGGTGATTCATATTTCCGACATCCTAAATTCTAAAATTTCTTGTGGACGTTCGTTAAAACCTTGGTTATTCAACCAGTGTACAATGTCCTAAAACGAAGTAAGGTTAACTAGAGCATCGTGTGTGTTTCTTAAGTTAATTAGAAGGTAAAATGAGTTACATTGGTTGTCTTAGGTAGTGTGTGATATTTGGTTAAGTTTAGAGGTCAAACATCCAAGAACGTCCATGTTGTTCCGAAGGTGTGCCTTAAAAGTGCTTGTGTGTCTTGATGTGTTTGAGTGAGTTTTACATGTTCGTTTTAATAGAAATTCATGTGGCATGTTCGTAAGACCTAGATTACTTAGTTTAGGGGTTCAACGTCCAGGTACGACTCCATCTAGGACCCACGAGGGGCCCTAGAGGAGGACCCCAACACTTAGACCAAAACTGCCAAACCAATGTCCATGCCAATTGATGGCCTGTCAAGTAGGCGACGGCTCGTCGACCTGGTACGTAGTTTGGACATGGATGCCTGCAGGTTTGGGAATTGCAGACACAACCAATGAAACCCTATCGACAAGGCGTTGGTTGACAAACGACCTGTCATTTGTGTGATGGGATGCTGCCTTCAAAAGTTGTCTCGCCTGCTGCTAGCATAGGGTGTTTTGTGTAAATTCACTCCTAGTATTTTAGGACTCTAGGATGATATTTTTAGGGTTTTAAAGTTATATCAGATTAGTTTTAAGTCGTAGACCTAGACAAGACCCCTCACTTCAAATATTCAAACTCCCTCTCTAAAGAAAACTCTATCAAAGGCACCATTGGAGCTAAGACTCGAGGGTAATAAGGGATGGTTTGGACGTGTTTCTTCACCAAAATTAGTGGGTTTCCTTATATTTGAGGTATGGTATCCATCCTTGAACCCTCTTCCATTCAAGGAGACATTTCCAAAAGATTTCCAGATAGGTTTTCAAACTCTACTTTTTTCTATCTTGGATTGTAAGTGTGGGTCTTCTTGTAAATGTCTTTTAATGATTCAAATGTTTTTCTCCTAGTATGAATTTATGATTTTAATGTCAAAACCCTAATTAAATCATGTTTATGTATATTTCAAATTTTTAGCTTACGAAATGGGTTAAATGAGCATGTTTGTGTACGGTATGAACTTTGATTTTTTGGTGTTGTTCTTATGATTTAGCTACGGCCATAAGGGCCTTATTTTGATGAAATTTTGTGAAATTTGTTATAGGTGGTGATGGCTTGGTTATATGGTGAGTTGCTTGTACTATATAATTCTTATTAAAGATTTCTCTTGAATGGTATGGTCCACCATATTGGTGGCGGTGTTTATTTAATGAAATTGATTTATTTAGTATTTATTGTGAGTGTGGCTTTGATGGCCTAATATATGAAATGAACTGATATTAATGATGGGTCTTGTATTGTGTCTTGTGAAGCTTGAATTGCATGTTTGACTTAGATTATGCCTATATAAAGGATATGATTATGTGAAGCATGTTAAGTGTGTGAATTGATGAATGTAGGTCTAAAGCATGTATAGAAGTTAATGTGAATGAGATGATGTTTATGTGCAAGATGTGCTCATATGTACACACACACGCTTAAATGAATGTATGAAGATAAGTTGAGTAAAAATGGAAGTTTTGGTGTGAACATTCTTCGTGAGTTGAAATGAAGTATTTAGTAGCAACCTCACTACCTCTTAAGAGCTTTCTACGATAGTTCGGAGGATGAATAACTTTCGTGAGTTGAGATGGGGTGTTCACTAGTTATCCTTAATCTATAGTTTATAATGTTAAGAATCCGTGGGGAGTTATGCCTAGCACCGATAGGATATGAAGAAGGGGTGGTTACACTTCGTGAGTTGAGATGTTGTATTCCAATGTACCTCGATAGATGAGTACTACTTGTTAGTAGAGAATGAGTTACTTAATATCAATCTCTTTATCCCTTAACTATGTGCCCGCATAGGTGTAGCTATTGGGAAAGCCATGTAAAAGCTAAAGAGTATGACCTTACTCTAGGCAAATGAGGATCCCTCATTCGATAGGAGTTAATATCACGATTCCATGTCTAGGTCTCATGGTCTATATCGGTTAAGAAAACTCCCAGAAAAGAATTAAATGAACTAAGTCTTCTAAAAGAAAATGATGTTAGGGTAGGTGGTGGTATGTGACACTATCTATCCATTGCACTAAGTAGGTCCTTCCTAAAGGGTAGACTTGGTGCCAATCCTTCTAAAAGAGTGTACTACATAGGGTAGGTAGTGGTATGGGATGCTATCTACCCATGTCACTAAGTAGGCATTCCAAAAAAGGGGATGTCTTTGGTGGTTTGTTGAGTGTTCTTCTAATGTCTTGTGTTTTGAGTGGTGATTTGTTCTCCCGAGTGGAGTAAGCTCCTGGTGCGTAGACTTAAGGATCCCCTTTTGTGTGTATTGAAGGAGGTGTTTAGATGTTTCCTTCATGTCATACCTTGGAGAGTCTTAGGATAACCTCGTTAGGAAACTTTTACAGAAATGAGCTCACTTCCTCATTGGAAATACCTTTGAAGTTCACTATCGTTGGAGTCTCATTAGTTCACTGTATTGTTTTGAATAGTTCATTGTAAATTTTGTTAAGTTCTTCTAAAGTGCTCAATCAAAGGGAATCAATTAGGAGCACTAAGTGGGTGTGGTAGTATGGGATGCTACTCCCAAATTTCACTTTGTGTGACCTATAAGTACTATTGGAGAAGAGTACTTGCATGAAGTACGTATGAATGAATGTTTGGAACATGTTTAACCAATAGAGTGGACTTGATTTCCTTACGATCTAAGCCTATGGTTGGTCGTGTTAAGGATCTTCTTGGTGTGCCTTAAAGGGGGTGTATAGGTGGTCCATTATTTTCTTATCTTACGGAGACTTAGGAAAATTTGGTTTGGGAAACGTCAAAGGAAAAAGGGTTCACATGACTTGGACTATACAATTCACTGTAATGTTACTGTAGTATGTTCTTTTCTTCTAAAATTGTGAAAGTTCTACTTTATATGTTAAATTATGATACTTATACTATTTCAACTCTTAATTCATCAATGTTTTACTTAATTGGCATGAAAATGTGTTTTATACTAAAATGTCCATTTTTACATGTTTTTGCGTATGTCATACTTAGTACATTGTTTTGTACTAAACCCATACTTTTCTATGCTCTGTAAGTATAGTTTGGAAGCAAATTGAAGGCTAGAAGGCAAGCTTTGGAAAGTTTCTCTCAAGGAAAAGTATGTCCTCATATCTTCGAGGGCATAGTCCTTTTCTTAGTTTATTATTTAAAGACTTATTATGTATTTTTCTTTTAATGTAAAGGGCCATGTCCCTAAGATATTATGTCGTGTCATTAAGTTAGCTTGTGACAATGAGATTCTCTAAATATTTATGAAAGACTAGTTTTAATTAAATGTCTTGAAAAGTTTTAATTCCGCACTACTTTTCATGTCTTATGTAATGAACGATATTTAAATGGCTTGTCAAGATCCGAAAGGGTCATATACACCCCGTTCACAATCCGAGGGTTCTCCTAGATTCTAGGGGGTGCTTTCAGGTCGTGACAGACCTGGTATCAGAGCATAAGGTTATGGGAAATAATTTAGGGGTCCAAAAAGTCTCACAAGCCACATCTAGCAGTATCTTCGTTATTGGTGTGAGTCGTGACACATCCATGGACAAGAGGCTCTAGGATGATAGAAATTTCACTTTCTTCTCTATTCTAATGTCGTGCCTTAGAGTTGAGTCATATAAGGTGTAACACCCCAAAAATGACTTAGGTGAAGCTAGAGCCCAACATGATTTTCGTGATGGTCTAAGGTCCTAAAATGGTTTATAGTGTGGGTTTGAGGCAGTGCCTAAGAGTTTAGGTGCTTTGGAAGTCAAACGTCAAGGGAAGACCAAGACGTTCAACGACTAAGTCACCTATGTGCCGTATATGTGGTTCTATGTTTTTTTGTGTGATTTATAAGGTTATAAGGTCCTTAAAGTAGTTATTATGGTGTATATAGGCAGCGTCTCAAGTTTTGTGAAGTTTGGAGGTCAAACGTCCAAGAACGTCCACGACATTCAAAAGGTTTGCCTTGAAATGACCTTGCATGTCTATGCATGTTTCGTTGAGTTTTACGTATTTGTTTTGGATGAAACTCATTTGGTAGGTCCTAAAATCGTATGCAAACATATATATATTGGAAACGTCCGGGTAAGACTCCAAGTAGGACCCACAAGGGGCCCTAAAGGAGGACCCCAACTTGGAGCTCAATACTTCCAGGCAATGCCAAACGACGACCCAAACAACGTCCAGTCGACCAGGAGACGTCCATGGAGCCTGCAAGACTGGAGGATGAGGAACTGCAGGAGCAAACCACGAGACCCCATTGACGGGTCGTGGTCTCACCCACGAACCGTCGATGGTAGGCCATCGATGGTGTTGTGAAGTTGCCTCCATTTTTCTTTTAGGACTTGGGGTTGGGAAATTCACCCCAAGTCTTATAAAATGTGAGGCGGTTGTTTTGAGTGTATATGGGTATTTTAAGAGTATATAAGTCATTAAAATCTCATTTAAACCCTAACAACTAAATCAAAATACTTTACCTCCCAAAGTGTCTTCAAAAACCTCCATGAGAGTTCAAGGTGAAGAGAAGATGGAGCTTGAAGATGGTTCTTCAATGGAGTTTCTTCTTCAGTTTTCTTTGGCAGCTTTTAATAAGGTATGGGAATTCTTCATCTAAGGCTTTCTATCACCTTAGAGCCAATTTCAAAAATGATTTTCAAAGTTTTCAAAAAGATGAACTATCCAATTTCTACTCTAAATCTTGGGTTCTTGCATGAAAGGTTTTCAAACGTTAAGATATGATGTTATTGATTTTTAATTGATGATTTCAATGAAATTCTCCATTAACCCTTGACATTCACAAATCTCTCAATTTGACTAAATTATGGGTTATGTGATCATACTTTTATATTGATGAATTCATGTGCCAATCGTTATGGGCATTTGATTCATGTATAAATTATGGTTAATTGATTATAGGTTGTTTCAATTTGATCAATGGAATATCATATATACTTAGATCTGTTAAATTTTAAGCTTATTGAATTGATATTGACATAATGTTTATGAATTCTTAAGTTGTTTTACATAGACTTTTGATTGATGTAATGATTATTGTAAATTGATATCTAGGTTGAATTACATTGATGAATATGTAGTAAATTGACCTAGTTTCATGAATATTGTTATAATTATGTTGAATTGTTGTTTATGGTCATGGGTAAGGGCCTCGTGATATCGAATTTTGTGATTTGGCATTGGTTTGAGGTATTGAGAAGGGAGTGGTAGTAAGCTTCCCTATTTTCCTTTATTTCATGTTAATTAGATTTCAATTATGCTGTGATTGGTATGGTCAACTTATGGTGGCGGTGCTATGGAAATTGATGTGGCCTTGTCAATGTTAGTTTATGCAATATAACGATCATGGCCTTGTCGGCACTACTTGAAATACTATAATGTTTTGTGTAGTTGTTTTATGTGAAGTATGAGTATATCTATCTATATGAGAAGTCGTGTGAAAGTATGTGTTCTTTCTATGTATGTTAGGAAATCATGTAAATTTATGATTATGTGCTTCTATGTGTAATCTTAAGGTTGATGCATGGTTGTTCCTACTTTACTATATGAGCCGATAATAGTCATATTAATTATCATATGGTAGTCTATAGGATGAATTTAAGATGATAATGGTTATTCCGAAGTGGATTAAAGAATGACTTATAATATTTGTTAAAGTGAAGTATGTGGTGTCTTGTCTTGGTTGACTTGTGTCCCTTGATTGATGTATGTCTGAAAGTGAATATGTGATGTCTTTAATTATCATGATAAAGACGCTTAGTCTTGAATCTATTAATGATATGTGACCTTGAATGATGTTAAGAGGGTCTTTATGTGAAACCCCTTAACCTAGTGGTAAGGTTATGAATATTGAAGAAGTAAGCCGTAATGGTATCCTTCAAGTAAAGGAATGATGGATTTAAGGTTGATAGGCTGGAGCGGTATCATATCAAACCTTTGGAAATTTATCATGAGCTTCTTGTCGCCATTGGAAGGTAGCCCCAAGAGGACCTCTTTGGTAGGGTAAATGTGATTGGGTTATGAACTTGATATGGAACCCTTATATATAAATCTTAAATATGAATTACTCTATGTAAATGAAGGCTAGCAACGAGTGAGTATGGTAAGGGAAGTAGTTCTAGTTAAAGAACGAGACCAGATTACAAAGCATGCCCTTCATATTCCTTAACCATGTGCCTACATGGGATGTGTCCAAGTTCTAGCATTGGAAAGTAGAACACCCTCATCGAAGTAGGTTAGAACTCTGGATTCCATGCTTTGATACCAGGTCTATGTCAGATAGTGCCTATTCGCATCGTATGGGGTACCTACTAGCATTAGAGAAGTTCTATGAGGTTTAGGTGGTGGTATAGGACGCTATCTAAACATTGCACAATAGGTTTTAAAGGTGTTAGTTAGAGTCCCTAGGTCTTGTCAAAGACCATTACTTGAATGTCCTTTATGTGATGAATGTCTCTTAATGAACTAATGAATGTAAATGACTTAAGTTAAGAAAATAAGTTAATTGAAAAAGTATGTATCTAGAGTAGTTAAGGGTTGTCTAGTTAAGGTGTGAAGGGGGCATAGGAATGGTCACTTCTTATCTTACCTAGATAAGTCTTAAGAATGACTCTAGTTAGGGAAGATGGTTGAATATGTAGACAGGATCTAAGTCTTACGTAGTCTTAAGTATTACTTAGTTAATCTTGAAGAGGCCAATCATGGATGTTATCTTCTTCATTTACTTAAATAAGTCTTTTGATAGCCTTTGGAAGGAGAATGTCATATTATCTATGTGTTGATGTATTAAGTGAGAATGATTCTACCTAGGTAGCCTATTGAACTCTTAAGAGTTTGTGTGAAACGGGTTGTATGCGTAGTCGCTTCACAACTCACTCAAGTGAACCCTAGAATCACCTTTGGTAGTAAAATCTCATGTTCATATGTTGATGTCTCGTAAATGTATGTTGATCTTATTATGGGTTGTCTTAAAGATCATATAGGTGTGCTTAGAGAGGGTGTATGGGCGGTCTCTCTTTGTATTATTTAAGTGAGTCTAGTGAGGAAATTATATGATAATAAGGTGTGACAAGTGAAGTGAAGGAACTTCACTGTACAGTGAAGTGAACTCACTGTAACATTTCCAAAAATGTGATTATTTGTTTAAATGATTTCTTATGTGTTTCTAAGTTGTTAAATGTGGTTATTATGCTTATTGTATGATGATTCAATTGAAATTCATGAAAAGCATGTTATTTACTAAATGTCCCCTTTTCATGGTTTTTGCATGGCTTTCATACTTAGTACATCTAATGTGCTAACCCATTCTTTTCCCTTTTTGATAAAGTGTACCATGGAGGATGGATATGTTTCTAAGGCTTGAAGATGAAGTATTGGTAAGTCCTCATCGATTCGAGGACAATATCCACATGTCCCTTATGTCATAGTCTTTATTTATGGTCTTGTATGGGATTAGTTCCAAGTATTATATACTCTAAAGTTTAGATGGTTCAAGTAGATGTTGTAAAGATTTAATTTTTTAAATGAAAGTCTTTCGTTTTTGTAAGGTTTATAAAATAGTTCTTCATGTGTAAACAAAATTTTAAATTCTCACTCATTTTAGTATGTTTATTATGCAATGAATGATACAAGAGGCTTAGATGAGACTTCTTGAAGTCTCATTTGCCGTGTGGTGATACAAGGACACTCTAAATTCTAGGGTGTACTTGTGGGTCGTGACTTAAGGTGTCTTTTCTAAACCTCTTCTCTTTGTGTTTATTGGACATGAATACGAGGAGATCAATCGCTAGAAGGGAGGAGGGAGGTGTAGATAATGAGAGGATCCCTCCCCATGTTGGCCAAGTTCCTATTGTTGGCCTAGAGGAAGAGAATGAGGAGGTTCATTTTCAAGAACCTCAAGTGCCTCCGGAACCTCAAGACCCTCAAGTTCCCCAAGTGCCTCCTATGCCTGAAGCTCCTTTTGTTGAGGGGGATATGACTAATGCGGAGTTGAGGGCTGCCTTAATGAATTTGAGCCAACTCATGACGGCTCAAGCTCATGTCGTCAACAATCACTTTGTTGCCCAAGCTAAACAAGGAGTTAGTACCCAACCTAATACTAGTTCTCCCGCCACTTGAATTTGGGATTTCATGAGGTTGAACCCTCCCACTTTTCATGGAACTAATGTGGATGAAGATCCACATGGTTCCATAGATGAGGTTTTCAAAGTGGTAGATGCTATTGGTGTGGACCCTAAGGAAAAAGCGGAGTTATTCGCTTATCAACTCAAACATGTGGCTCAAGTGTGGTTTGATCAATGGAGGGTTGAGAGACCCTTAGAGAGAGTTCAAGTTAATTGGGAGGAATTCAAAGAGGCTTTACTATATAGGCTATTTCCCCTAGAGTGGAGGGAGAAGAAGATGGTTAAATTCATGAACCTTCGTCAAGGGGGAATGAGTGTGCAAGAGTACTCTCTCAAATTCATCCAACTCTCTAAGTATGCCCCGACCATGGTAGCCAACCCTACGGCTAGAATGACCAAATTTGTGATGGGAGTGTCTACCTTGGATGAGAAAGAGTGTAGTACGGCAATGCTTCTTAATGACATGGATATCTCTAGGCTCATGGTCTATGCACAACAAATTAAGGAGTCCAAAATTATGGAGATAAAGCGAGAACGTAAGAGGCCTAGGTCGGATGATTCTAGTAACCAAAAACATGTTAAGGACAAGGCTCTAAACCAAAATTCCCAAGGTGATGGCCATACTTTTTAGAGAAATAGGTGCCCTACTTGTGGGAAGCAATTTTTGGGTAGGTAGGTGTCTTGTCGGAAAGTATGGTTGTTTTGTATGTGGTAATAAGTGTCACAAGACGAGGGACTTCCCTAACATCAAAGCAAGAGGGAAAGAGGTCAATCAAACTTCCCTAGATCCTAATGCTCCAAAGAAGAACCCTCCCTATAGTTTAAGAGTTAGGAAGGACAACTAATTCGGAGATGATGGTCTTGGTAAGTCTTAACCCTTTATAATTGTTGTTTTTATGTTATGAAATGAGTTTATATGGTTTTATAGTTCATTTGATCATGTCATCTTGACGAATTGCTCAAAGAATGGATGTTTTAAAAAACAAATTGGCATGCTTAACAGTGAATAAAGTGAATGCTCACTGTAAAAATTCTCATTTTTGGAGAAAATTGTTTTGTCTTGAATTGAAGTTTCAATGTGTGTAAAAATGTTGTATATAAGTATGTTTAATGATGGTGAAGGTAGTTCCTCCATAAAAGAAGGTTAAGGGGTGAGTTTTGAAAATTATAAAGTTTGGTAAGAGTTGTATGTGTTGCGAAGTGTTTCAAAGTGTGAAATGATGCTCTTTGATAGTTAATGATTTAATTTTGAGTTTTTGATAATGATTGTAAGGTTTTATGTGATTCTAAGTGAGTACTTTTTGTTCTGGAAGTTTTCGTGTCATTCCAGGGCGAATGTTGTTCTAAGTGGGGAAGAATGTATTGCCCCCAAAAAAAACTATGGTGAACTAGAGACTCGTGAGTTTTTCTTGAGTTAATTTAGAGGTAAAATGAGTTACTTTAGTTTTATTAGGCAGTGTTTGAAATTTGGTTAAGTTTGGAAGTCAAACGTCCTAGAACGTCCATGACATGCGGAAGGTGTGCCTTAGAAAGTACTTGTGTGTCTTGATGTGTTTGAGTGAGTTTTACGTGTTCGTTTTAATTGAAACTGATGTGTGATGTTACTAAGACCTATATGACTTAGTTTAGGGGTTTAAAGGTTGGGTACGACTCCATCTAGTGCACATGAGGGGCCCTTGAAGAGGACTCCAACACTTAGACAAAAACTGCCAAACCAGTGTCCATCGACGAGCCAATCGATGACCAGTCAACCAGGCGACGACTCGTAGAACTGGTCCGTCGTTCGGACATGGATGACTGAAGGTTTGGAGTTTTGTACACAACCAACGAAACCCCATCGACGGGGCATTGGTTTACAAATGTCCCGTCGTATGTGAGTCGTGGATGCTGCCAGCAAAAGCTGTCTCGCCTGCTGCCAGCTTGGGGGATTTAGTGTAAATTTTCCCAAAGTTTATTAAGACCATAGGATGATGTTTTTAGAGTTTTTAAGTTATATTAGATTATTTTGAAGTCCTAGACCTATACAAGACCCATCAATTCAAATATTCAAACTCCGTCTCTAAAGAAAACACTATCAAAGTCACCATTGGAGCTAAGACTCAAGAAGGGAAAGAAGGGCTGGTATGGACGTGTTTCTTCACCAAAATTAGTGTGTTTCCTTCTCTTTGAGGTATGGTATAAATACTTGAACCCTCTTCCATTCAAGGAGTCATTTCCAAAATATTTCAAAAAGGGTTTTCAAACTCTACGTTCTTCTATCTTTGATTTTAAGCATGGGTCTTCTTGTAAAAGTGTTTTGATGATTCAAATGTGTCTATACTAGTATGAATAGATTATTTTAATTTCAAAAACCTAATGAACTCATTTTTATGCATATTTAAAAATTTTAACTTAAGAAATGGGTTAAATGAGCATGTTTGTGTAGGGTATGAACTTTCATTTTCTTGTGTTGTTATTATGATTTAGCTACTGTCCTAAGGGACTTATTTTGATGAAATATTGAGAAATTGATATAGGTGGTGATGGCTTGGTTATATGGTGAGTTGCTTGTACTATATAATTCTTATTATAGATTGCTTTTTAGTGGTATGGTCCACCTTGTTGGTGGCGGTGTTTACTAGGAGTGTGCCTTTGAAGGCCTAATATGTGAAATCAAGTGATATTAACATGGGTCTTGTATTGTGTTTTATGAATCTTGAATTGCATGTTTGACTTAGATTATGCCTAAATAAAGGATATGATTATGTGAAGCATGTAAAGTGTGTGAGTTGATGAATGTAGGTCTAAAGCATGTATAGAAGTTAATGTGAATGAGATGATGTTTATGTGCAAGATGTGCTCACATGTACACACACACACTTAAATGAATGTATGAAGCTAAGTTGAGTAAAAATGGGAGTTTTGAGGTTAACAATCTTCGTGAGTTGAGATGAAGTGTTTTGTAGCAACCTCACTACCTCCCAAGAGCTTTCAAAGATAGGTCGGAGGATGAATATCCTTCGTGAGTTTAGATGGGGTGTTCACTAGTTATCCTTAACCTATAGTTTATAATGTTAAGAATCCGTGGGGAGTTATGCCTAGCACCGAGAGGATATAAAGAAGGGGTGGTTACACTTCGTGAGTTGAGATGTCGTATTTCAATGTACCTCTTGAGATGAGTACTCCTTCTTAGTAGAGAATGAGTTACTTAGTATCAATCTCCTTATCCCTTAACTATGAGCCCGCATAGGCGTAGCTATTGGGAAAGCCATGTAAAAGCTAAGAAGTATGACCTTACTCTAGGAAAGTAAATACCCCTCATTCGATAGGGGTTAATATTGGGATTCCATGTCTAGCTCTTATGGTGTATGTCGGTTAAGCTAACTCCCACAAAGAAATTGAATGAACTAAGTAATCTAAAAGAACGTGCTACTTAGAGTAGGTGGTGGTCTAGGATGTTATCTATCCATTGCACTAAGTAGGACCTTCCGAAAGGCAAGACTTGGTGCCAAACCTTCTAAAAGAGTGTACTGCTTAGGGTAGGTGGTGGTATGGGACACTATCTATCCATTGCACTAAGTAGGCATTCTGAAGGGGAAGTCTTTGGTGGTCTGTTGAGTGTTCTTCTAATGTCTTGTGTTTTGAGTGGTGACTTGTTCTCCCGAGTGGAGTAAGCTCTTGGTGAGTAGTCTTAGGGATTGCCTTTGTTGTGTATTGAAGGAGGTTTTTAGATGTTTCCTTCATGTCATACCGTGGAGAGTCTTAGGATAACCTCGGTTAGGAAACTTCTACTAAAATAAGCTCACTTCCTCATTGGCAATACCTTGGTAGTTCACTATTTTTGGAGTCTCATTAGTTCACTGTAATGTTTTGAATAGTAATTCACTGTAATTTTAGTTAAGTTCTGTAAAGTGGTCAATCCAAGGGAATCTATTAGGAACACTAAATGGCAGTGTAGAATGGGATGCTACTCTCACATTGCACTTAGTGTGACCTATAAGTACTATTGAAGAAGAGTATTCACATGAAGTTCGTATGAATGAATATTTGGCACATGTTTAACCAAGAGCGTGGATTTGATTTCTATACGAGGTAAGCCTATGGTTTGTCGTCTTAAGGATCGCTTTTGTGTGCCTTGAAGGCGGTGTGTGGGCGGTCCCTTCTTGTCCTCACGACCATGCCATCCCATTTTCCAGGTCAAACGAGCTCTGAAGTTAGCAGACCTCCATTTTGCCAATTATCGTATGCTATAATTCACAATCTTTATTGGTGATTTGGATTTCTGACGTCCAAAATGCTGAAATTTCTTGAAGACGTCCTTTAAGACCTTTTCAATTTAATGGTTCGCCCTCGAAACCATGCCAGCCCATTTTCAAGGTGAAAGAGCCATGAAGCGCGGATCCCCCCATTTTTTAAATTATTTAGTGCTACAACTCACCATCTTTGTTAGTGACCCGAATTTCTAATGTCCAAAATGCCAAAATTTTAGACCTTGGCTATGTAGCCAGTTTTCCCTCACGGACATGTCGGCCTATTCTAAAGGTCAAACTAGCCCACAAGTGCGCGTACCTCCGATGTTCTTGATTATCGTGTGTCTCACTATGTTTGTTGGTGATAAGGATTTTCGACGTCAATAATACTGAAATTTCATATGGAAGTCCGTCAAGACCTTGTCTATGCATCCTGTTGGTCCTCACTACCACACCGGCCCATTTTCAAGGTAAAAGAAACCCCGAGTGCACATACATACCATGTTGTCCATTATCGTATGCTATAGCTCCACCATCTTTGTTGGTGATCCGGATTTCCGATGTCTATAGTGCCAAAATTTCTCGTGGGAATCCGTTAAGACCTTTGCTATGCATCCAGTAAGCCCTCAAGGCCATGCCGGCCCATTTTAAAGGTCTAACGAGCCCTGAAGCGCATATCCCTATTTTGCTAATTATACTGTGCTATTGCTTACCATCTCTGTTGGTGATTCAGAATTCCGATGTCCAAAATGATGAAATGTCTCATAGACGTCCTTTCCAACGTTTTCTATGAAGCTAGTTGGCCCTCGTGGCCATGGCAACCAATCTTTAAGGTCGAACGAGTGCCGAAGCATGCATACCCTCCATTTTCCCTATTATCGTGTACGCTCACCTTCTTTGTTAGTGTTTTGGATTTCCGGTGTCTAAAATGCCAAAATTTCTCATGGACATCCGATACGACCTTGTCTATGAATCCAATTGGCCTTGCAGCCATGCAAGTCCATTTTCATGGTCAAACGAGCTCCGAAGCACCCATACCCCCATTTTGCCAATTATCGTGTGCTTTAACTCACCATCTTTTATGGTGATCCAGATTTTCGACGTCCAAAATGATGAAATTTATCATGGACGTCCATTAATACCTTGGCTATTGTAACGACCCACAAGTACACCCTAGAAGTTAGAGCATCCTTGTATTGCCTCACGGCAAATGAGACTTCAAGAAGTCTCATCAAAGCCACTCATATAATTCATTGCACACTAAGCATTCTAAAATGAGTAAGAATTTAAAACTATCTTCACACACGAAGAACTCTTTCCATACTCAATACGCAAGTGGAAGTCTTTCACTTAAAACATTAAATCTTTACAACATCTCACTGAACCATCTAAGCTTTGGAGTACACAATACTTGGGACAAAGCCCATACAAGACATAAAATAAAGACTAAGACATAAAGGAACATGTGGATATTGTACTCGGATCGATGAGGAATCACAAATGCTTTATCTTCAACCCTTAGAAACCTATCCATCATCCATGGCATATCAAGACTTTCAATTCCCTACACTTTAGTCAAAAAGGGAAAAGAAGGGGTTACCACATTTGATGCACTAAGGCCTCATTTGTTTCTATAAAGATTAAGAGGTCTAAATCTGAATACACATCTGAATATTAAGATTTGCATTAAGATCTTAGTGTTTCATTTGAATAAATCTGAACACTAAATAATTAATGATGTTCGTTTTCAATATCTCAATATAAAATTTTCATTTCACAAAATATATCAGCTTTGATAAAAAAAATTTAAGTTTTTTAATAATCATGATTTGAACTACTATTTTTCATTTAAAAACCTTGATAAACAACAGTACACTAAAAATATCATTGGAACCAATGTTCTTGACACACATCAATATAATAAAATTATTAGTATAAAAAAAATACTTGAAAGGATTTATGCAAACTTATCAATTGGGAAAAAATGGTGTTTGATTGAGAAAAAATAGAAATTATTTTATACTTATGAGACAAAAAAGACATGCCCAAAGAAGAGAAGCTATGATTTATTATTTGATAACTTATTAAATGAGTGTGAATGTTGTTAAGAGTCTCCTGCAGATCCGATTCGTTTAGACCTCTTCAGACCCATTCAAAGATTTTCTATAAATTTAGACAAATGAACTTAATGGGCTGAATCTAAATAATTCAAATTCAGACTTAAAAATTAAACGCACTCAATGGGCTGGATCTGAATGATAAATATTAAGACCTCCATTAAGTGCAAACAAATTATTCCTAAGTATGGAATCCATGCAAATACTATGAAAAAGGGACATTTAGTAAATAACATGATTTTCATGAATTTTGATTAAAACATCATACTATAATCATACGAACAACATTTAACAACTTACAAACACATAAGGAATCATTTGATCAATTTATGATAATTTTAGAGAAGACATTACAGTGAACTACTTCACTATTACAGTGAAGTTTCTTAACTTCACTCTAGACACCTTGAGCATATAGTCCCCTCAATAAAAGTTATCCAAAGACTCACTTAATTAAGAGAAAGAGAGGCCGCCCATACAACCTCTCTAGGCATACCTTAATGATCCTTAAGACCACCTATAATGAGATACACACCAAGAACATAAACATGAGATCCTCCTAGCAAAGGTGATTCTAAAGTTCACTTGAGTGAGTTGTGAAGAGACCGCCCATACAATACCTTACACACACACTTAAGAGATCTTATAGACTACCTAATATAGAATCATTCTCACTTAATACATCAACACATAGATAATATGAAATTCTCCTTCTAAAGGCTATCAAAAGACTTAATTAAATCAAGAAGATAAAGTCCATGATTGACCCCTTCAAGATTACCTAAATAATCCTTAAGATTACCTAAGGCTTAGATCATGTCTACATCATCAATTATATTCCCTAACTAGAGTCATTCTTAAGACGTATCTAGATAAGATACGAAGTGACCAATCCTATGCCCCCTTCACAATTTAACTAGATAACCCTTAAATACTCTAGATAAGTACTTATTCATTTAACATACTTTCTTGACTCAAGTTATTACATTACTTAGTTGATATAAGACTCATTCATCACATAAAGACACTCAAGTAATGGTCTTGGACAAGACCTAGGGACTCTAACTAACACCTTCAAATCCTATTGTGCAATGTCTAGATAACATCCCATACCACCACCTAGACTTCATAGAACTTCTCTAATGCTAGTAGTTATCCCATATTATAATAATAGGCAATAACCTACATAGACCATGATAGATAGACATAAAATCCGGAGTTCTAACCTACTCAAATGAGGGTGTTCTACTTGCCAAGGGTAGAACTTGGGCACATCCCATGTAGGCACATGGTTAAGGAATATGACGGGCTTTTATGCACTCTAGTTTCATACTCAAGTAGAGCTACGTTGTACTCTAGTCTCCTTCTCAAGTAGACCTACTCCCTATACATAGTCACTCCGTGTTAGCCTTTGTTCTCATAGAGTAATTGACATTAAATGATCACATGAAGGGGTTCCATATCATGTTCATAACCCAATCACATTCACCTTACCAAAGAATTCCACAAGGGCGACCTTTCAATGGCGACTAAGATAGCTCATCATGACATTCCTAAGGATGACATGATGTCGTTCCAGCCAACCAACCCTAAGTCCATCATCATTTACATGAAGGATACCATTACGGCTCTTCGACTTCATATTCATAACATAATATTACCACTAGGTTTAATGTTCCAGATACGTCACCTTCTTAACATCATCTAATGTCTCATATATAATTCATTCATAAACGACAAGGGTGCACTAAGCCTACCTACTCAAGACATCTCGTATTCACATATCATCCATACATGTATCAAGTAAGGGACACAAGTCTACAAAAACATGACACAACATTCTATACTTTATCACATATAGCATATCGTTCTTTGAAGTACTTAGGAATGACCCTTATCAAATTTATGTCATCCTATACCTTAATATATCATAATCAGTATAACCATGACAACTCATATGGTCAAGTAGGAACAATCATGTATCAACATCTAAGACTACACATAGAAGCACATAGTCATAGTCTAACATGATCTCCTAAAATACATAGAAGAACACATACTTTCACATTGATGAATTGTAGATACATATGCTCATACTTCCCATAAATCAAATAAACTAATATGTTAATACTCCAAGTAGTGCCGACAAGGCCATGATCATCATAATACATAATGTAAAACCGACAAGGCCACATCAATTCACATAGCACCACAACCATTAGTGGACCATACCAATCATCATTGTTATACAAAATATATGCATAATATTAATAGAGTTAGGGAAACATACCACCCATTCAATCTCACCACTTCAATCCAAAGTCAAATCATCCCATTCAATACCATAAGGCCCTTAACCATTGCCATAACCAATAATTCAATACAATTATAACAACAATCAATGAATCTAGATCAATTCAATATAGATTTATCAATCTAAGACCAATTAGACATCAATTAAATACAATTCTTAAATCATTCAATAGCCCATAGAAAACTACATTAGAATTCGTAAGCATTAAGTCAATATCAATTCAATATGCTTAATATTCAATAGATCTAAGAATATGCCATACTCAATTAATCAAATTGAAACAGACTATAAACCATACAATCATAATTTGTACATGAATCAAAAGCCCATAAAAAACTACACATGAATTCATTAACATCAAATCATGATCTCATAACCCATATTTTTGTCAAATTGAGAGATTTGAGAAGGTCAAGGGTTCATGGAAATTTTTTTTGGAAAATATCAATTATGCAACAATAATATGATAACTTAATGTTTGAAAACGTTTCATGCAAGAACCCAAGACTTAGAGTTGAAATTGGACTTTTTCATCTCTTTGAAATCTTTGAAATTGACTCCAAGGTGATAGAAACCCTTAAATCAAAAACTCTCATACCTTATTAGAAAAATCCAATGATAATTGAAGAAGAAACTCCATTTAAGATCCTTCTTCAAGCTCTATCATCACCTTGAGCTCTCATGGAGGTTTTTGAAGAAACTTTGGGAGGGAATGGGTGTTGATTTAGGTGATAGGGTTTAAATGATAGTTTTATGAGTTAAGTACTCTTAAAATACCCATAAATACCCAAAATAATTGTCCTATTTTTTAAGACTTGGGGTGAATTTCCCAAAAAAACCCAAGGTAACAGAAAAACTGGAAGATTGCAGCACCATCAATGCCCGAGAATCGATGGTCTGTGGGTGAGACTACGCCCCGTCGATGGGGTCTCGTTGGTTGCTCCGGGTGCTCCTCAACCTGCAGACTTGCAGGATCCATCTACGCCCCAAGTTGATGAGTTGTCGTTCCATTGACTGGCCATCATTTGGGTCGTCGTTTGGCACTGCATGCAAGCTGTCATGCAGCTTCAAGTCTTTAGTTGGGGTCCTCCTCTAGGGCCCTTTTTGTGGGTCATACGTGGAGTTGTACCCGGATATTAAACCTCTAAACAAGCACCTCTAGGTATTGGGAACTTCTCCAAGAAAATTCGCCATGAAGCAAGCCACACAGCATGCTAAAACACATCCAAACTCACAAGGACGTCTAAAGTCTATCTTTTAAACGTCACCGGACGTTCTTGGATGTTCGACCTCCAAACCTTACTAAACTCAACCTTATGACTCTAAATACTATTATCAACCATATAAGGACCTCATAAACTCATAACTCATTCATAATAACATGAAAATACACAAGGCACATAGGTAACTAGTCGTCGAACATCTTGGTCGTCCTTTGACATTTGACTTCAAACTTAACCCATATCTTGAGACACTGCCTCAAAGATCATTTTAAACATTCTTAGGACTTCAATACCTCATGTCACACACATTAGGATCTAGTTTCACCTAAGTCATTTTCAGAGGTGTTATATTCTCCCCCACTTGGACAACATTCGTCCTCGAATGACACTTGTCACCCTCTGAACACTTCGAAGGTTAGAGGCTCAACTTAACAGCTCATGAAAATACAATACAACACATTATAAAACAAATCATCATGCAAAAACATCAATTTCACATAAATAAGAGAATCACAACACAACAAGAAACTAGAATAAATTCTACAAGTCATAATGGCATAAGACTCACATCCTTCATTCCAACTAGAAAAAACTCATTTTATGTTCATTATTATGCTAATATTAATCAGTTCAAACTATATTACCACAATTGTCCATAAAAGAATGAATTAGTCAATTCTTGCAAATAAATGCTTAACAAAGTTGTAAGACCTTGAAAATGACTTAGGTGAGATAAGCCTAACATGGTTTTATTGATGATATAGGTCCTAAATAGGTCTAAAATATGGTATTGATACAATGTTTAAGAGTTTAGATGCATTGAAAGTCAAACATCAAGGGACGATTATGATTTTCGATGACTAAGTCACTTATGTGCCGCATATGTGGTTCTATGTGTTTATGTGTGATTAATGAGGTTTTAAGGTCCTTAAATGAGTTATTATATCAAATATAGGTAGTGTGTAAAGTTTCATGGAGTTTGGAGGTTAAACGTCCAAGAACGTCCATGATGTTTGAAAGGTTTGCCTTGAAACGACCTTGTGTGTCTAAGCATATTTTGTCGAGTTTTACGTGTTCATTTTGGATGAAATTCATATGATAGGTGCTAAAATTGTATATGGTCATATTTGGGTTGGAAACATCCGTGCAAAAATTCCCCAAGGACCATCCAAGGATCCTTGAGAAAGGGCCCAAAATTGGTGCCAAGGCTGCCCAAGACAGCCCAAACCACGAAGGCAGTCGACATCCATTGGGTCAATAGACGCCCCGTTGGTTGGGTCTCGTCGATTGAGACTTAGCCTGGGGAAAGGAGGTACCAATCACAAGCCTCAATCCCAAACTGCGGACCAACAGGACGGTCCATTGGTCAAGGGACGGTTCATTTTTGGTCATTCCGTTGATGGGTCTGTGTTATGCGCAGGTTCACTGTAAGTTGAGGGGTGAACTTGTAATTTCACCCCACTTCCAAATAGTATTATTGGCGGTTCCTAAGGGTAATTTAGGTATTTTAAGTGTGTATATAAGTCATTAACACTTAGAAGATTTCATTCTTCCAAATCAAATCCCCAAAATCCCTTAGAAATTCCTTAAGATTCCATTGAAGTCAAAAGTCAAGGAAGAGCTTGAATTGTTGAATTGAGTGGAGATTGATTATCAAAGTGAAGAATTAAAAGCTTGAATTGTTGAACTGAATGTAGATTGATTATCAAAGTGAAGAATTATCTTTATAAAGGTATGGATTTATATCCTTGAAACTCTTGAAGGAACCCAACTCTCAAGAAGTTTTCTAAAGTTTTCAAAGTTGATTTGTCCAATTTCATGATTCTACAATGGGTTGTTGCAGCAATTGTTTTTAAACGTTTATTATCGATTAAACTGTTGTTGTATTGATTATTTTAATCAAAATTACCTATGAACCCATGAATTGGATGAACCCTAGTTTTTGATGAATTCTTATGTAGTTTTATATAGGCTATTGATTGATGTAATAATTGTAATAAATTGATATGTAGGATGTACTGGATTGATGAATATGTATTATTTGACCTAGATTCATAAATATTGTTATAATAATGTTGAATTGCTGGTTATGGCCATGTGTAAGGGCCTTGTGATATCGAATGTGATGATTTGACATTGGATAGAGGTGTTGAGGATGATGTGGTGGTATGCTTCCCTACTTCCTTTATTTTGATGTTTGTTAGACTTCAATTATATTGTGATTTGTATGGTCCACTTATGGTGGCGGTGTTATGTGCTTTACTTGCAATTGATGTGGCCTTGTCGGTGTTACTTTATCTGATATGATGTTCATGGCCTTGTTGTCACTAATTGAAGTAATGTGGATATTTGTGTAGTTGATTATGTGAAGCATGACAATATCAATCTACATGTGAAGTCATATATGTGTTCTTCTATTAATGCTAGTTAGTTGATCATGTTAGACTATGACTTTGGCCTTGTAAGTATAGTTTTAGGGTTGACTCTTTGTTATTCTTAATTTACTATATGTTTCTATGATGGTCATAATTATGTTTATATGATAGTATATAGGATGACTTGAAGATGGTAAGGGTTATTTGTATGTGCTTCTAGAATGACATATATTATCGGTTAAAATGAAGTATGTGGTGTCTTGTCTTGGTTGACTTGTGTCCCTTGCTTGATGATTGTATGAATGTGAATAACTGTTATCTTAACTTAGGATGCTAGATGCATGAATAACATGTGACCTTAAATGAAGTTAGGAGGGTCTTTTATGTGAAACCTTGATCCTAGTGGTAAGGTTATGAATTTTGAAGTCCTAAGCCGTAATGGTATCTTTCAAAGTAAATAAATGGTGGACTTAAGATTAATTGGTTGGAACGACATCATATGAATCCTTAAGAAAGTCATCATGAGCTTCTTGTCGCCATTGGGTGGTATCCCTAGTTGACTTTTGTTTGGTAGGTTAAATGTGATTGGGTTATGAACTTGTTATGGAACCCTCAAATATGAACCTTAAGTGTGAATTATTCTATGAGAAAGAAGGCTAGCACCGAGTGAGTATGGTAAGGCATATTCCTTAACCATATGCCTATACGAGATGTGTCTAAGTTCTACCATTGGCAAGTAGAACAACCTCATCGGAGTAGGATAGAACTCCGAAGTCCATGTCTTGCTATCATGGTCTATGTCGAATATCTATTAGCATTAGAGAAGTTCTATGAGGTTTAGGTGGTTTTATGGGACTCTATCTAGACATTAAACAATAGGCTTTGAAGGTGTTACTTGGAGTTCCTAGGTCTTGTCCAAAACCATTACTTGAATGTCCTTTATGTGTTGAATGTCTCCTCAAACATTATTTTAAACCTTCTTAGGACTTCAAGACTTCTTGTCACACAGATTAGGACCTATTTCACATAAGTCATTTTTAGAGGTGTTATAGCTATGCAGCTGGTTGGCCCTCATGACCATGTCAGCCAATTTTCAAGGTCAAACGAGCCCCAAAGCGCACATACCCCCCCCCTATTTTGCCAATTATCGTGTGCTATAGATCACAATCTTTGTTGAGGATCCAGATATGCGACAACCAAAATGCCGAAATTTCTCACGCATGTCTGTTAGTACCTTGGCTATGCCGCCTGTCAGCCGTTACAGCCATGCCAGCACATTTTCCTTGTCAAACGAGCTCTGAAGCACATATACCCCTAATTTTCTGATTATCGTATGCTATAACTCACCATCTTTGTAGGACATCCGGATTTCCGACGTCTAAAATGACGATATTTCCCGTGCATGTCCGTTAAGACCTTGTCTCTAAAAACAAGTTTAACCTCACGACAAACCCACCCATTTTTAAGGTCAAACAAGCCCCGTAGCACGCATAACCCTAATTTTGCAGATTAGTGTGCTATTATTGATCACCATATTTATTGGTGATTCAAATTTACGACGCCAAAATGCTGAAATTTCTTGTGGACGTCTGTTAAGACCTTGGATATGCAGCCGGTTGGGCCTCACGGCCATGACGGCCAATTTTAAATGTCAAACGAGCCCTGAAGCGTGCATACCTCCCATGTTGCTGATTATCGTGTGCTATAGCTCACCATCTTTGTTGGTGAAACCTTATACACTAAACCCTAAACCCTAAATGCTAACCCTAAACCCTAAACCCGATCTTGATTTCCGATGTCCAAAATGCCAAAATTTCTCTTTGACATCCGTTAAGACCTTCCATGCAGCCAGTTATCCCTCACGGTCATGTTGACTTATTTTAAAGGTCAAACGAGCCCTGAAGGGCATAGCCCCCTTTTTTGCCGATTATCGTGTTCTATAGCTTACCATCATTGTGGGTGATCTGTATTTACAATATCCAAAATGATGAAAATTTCTTGAGGATATACTTTAATACCTTAGTTGTGTGGCCGGTTGTCCCTCGCAGCCATGCCGGCCAATCTTCAAGGTCAAACGAGCACCTGAATCGCGCATACCCACCATTTTTCCTATTGTCGTGTGCTATAGCTCCCTATCTTTGTAGGTGATCCATATTTCTGTCTTAAATGACAAAATTTCTCATGGATGTCCATAAAGACCTTGGCTATGAAGTTGAATGACCCTCACGGCAACGCTGGCCAATTTTCAAGGTCAAATGATCCCTGAAGTGCGCATACCCCTATTTTCCTACTATCGTGTGCTATAGCTCACAATCTTTATGCACGTGCATTAAGACATTATCTATTCATCTGGTTGGACCTCGCGGCCATCACGGGCAATTTTTAGGGTCAAACGAACCCCTAAGCGTGCAGACCCCCAATTTTTTCAATTATCATGTGCTATAGCTCACCATCTTTATTGGGGATCCAGATTTCTAACGTTCAAAATGCCTAAATTTACCGTGCATGTCCAGTTAGACCTTGTTTCTACAAAAAGTCAGACCTCACAGCCATGCCAGCCCATTTTCAAGGTCAAACTAGCTCCGAAGCGTGCATACCTTCAATTTTTCCAATTATCGTGTACTACAACTCACCATCTTTTTTGGTTATCCAGATTTCCAACGTCCAAAATGACAAAATTTCTCATCGACATCTATTAAGACCTTGAGTGTGCATCTGGTAGGCCCTCTGGGCCATGCCATCCAATTTTCAAGGTCAAAAGATCCCCGAAGCTCGCATACCTCCCATTCCGCCGATTATCGTGTAACTCACCATATTTGTTGGGGATTCATATTTCAAATGTCAAAAAGGCCATAATTTCTCGTGGAAATTAGCAAAGACCTTCTCTTTATATCCAGTTCGCCATCACGGCAATGACAGCCCATTTTAAAGGTCAAACGAGACCTGAAGAGCATAGCCCCGTTTTTGTTGATTATTTTGTGCTATAGCTTACCATATTTGTTGGTGATCCAATCTCCAATGTCCAAATTGATGAAATTTCTGATGGACGTCCTTTAATATCTTTGCTATGCAGTCGGTTTGCCGTTGCGTCCATGAAAGACAATCTTCAAATTCAAACGAGTGTCGAAGCGTCTACACCCCCCATTTTGCCTATTATCGTGTGCTGTAGCTCCCCATCTTTGTTGGTGATCCAGATTTCCGATATCCAAAATGTCGAAATTTCACATGGAGATCCATTAAGACCTTGGCTATGCATCCTATTGGATGTCGCAGACATGCCAACCAATTTTCAAGGCCAAACGAGCCCCGAAGTGCGCATTACCCCCATTTTGCCGATTATTGTGTTCTACACCTCGCCATCTTCTTTGGTGATCCGGATTTCCAATGTCAAAAATGCCGAAATTTCTCATGGACGTCTGTTAAGACCTTGGCTGGGAAGCCAGTTGGCCCTCGCGGCCATGCCGGCCCATTTTCAAGGTCAAACTAGCTCCAAAGCGTGCATACCCCCCATTTTTCCAATTATGGTTTGCTATAACTCACCATATTTGTTGGTGATCCATATTTCCAACGTCCATGTCACGATCAGAATCCAGACCCTAGATGAGACCGGCGTCATTGACCTCTCAGAGGTCGCAGACAAGCTACATATGTCATTCTTACTTCATCTAGGTTAATTTTAGCGGAAAATTTGAAACTTTTTATTTCTTAACATGCTTACTAAACATTCTACTACATACGTAAGTTCACCATCAACCATCTAACAGTAAGATCATCAAATGGAAGAAACAGTTTAATATATTGATAAAGATGTACTTACCAAAATGGAACCAATACAATGTCTGGAAAAAAATGGGAAAGAAACGCTAGTGGAACATACTCCACTAGCTAAATCCTACAACTAAGCTAGAATTTAAATGGGCAAGCATCCTCGAAAGCATGAGGGCCTACCATGTCCGGATCAATGCTCGACGTTCGGATAACTGCATCATTGATCCTGTAGATCTGGCGTCTATCTACGCCTGCACCTAAAAGTTTAGAGTTGTATAGGGTTAGTACACACTTGTACTAAGTGTGTGTATATGCAAGAACACACCAAGGACATGCATAAGTAAGATTATATCTTTCCTAACAACATGATTATAGAAGGTCAAGTCAGTGGACTTGCCAAATTGAGATTAGGAAAGTGAGTGAGCTTTCCAAATTTGAAATAGGAATGTTTATGAGCTTTCCAAATTTGGATTAGGAAATTTATGCCATGAGAGTAACATGCATCATCATACTTAACATTTTGCACACAGCACAATACAGCGTACACATAACACATATCATAATTCCCATAACACATAACGTTTTTCATATCATTCAATCGGATGCCATGAGACCTCGGAATCATGGACTTGACATTAAGACTTACAAAAAATGAGGGCTCAACATATGGGACCTCAACTAGGGAGTCTGCTTTAGCAAACACAGAGTCTATTTTGTTCATTCATACGTACTTCATTTCATTTTATTCATGGGCCAGTGTAAACACCAGCTATACCTAGGATGTAGTTTAAGACTTTCATTGGGTTCCTTGTGCAATGACCAAGAATGACCTAATGTCATTACTTTAATCTAATTCACCTCTTGATTATCCTATCCTACCACCTTTGGTATCATTCGTTTCATTATGTGCATCATTTGAGGCTGACCTCATTCATTCATTGGGAACTTTAACTTTAACATAGATCATGTGAGCATCATAAAATCCAATGTCATGAAACCCCACACCGAAAAGAAGTGGAATAACCGACCAAAGTGACCAAAAACATGCTAGCGTACATCGGAATTGAACCCCGCCAGATCCCTATATTGGCAGTATAGGTTCGAAGACTAGGAGATATAAAAAGACCCATACCCGACATGCTAACATTCTCATCTCATGAGAGTTACGTTAACCTCTGCCCTTCCCGAAAGAAGGCATCACCGCTCATAGCTAGTCTATCGGTGCTCAGTATAAAGTTCCATTACATTCAACCCATACAACTTGGAAGCTGGCTTCTAATATGAGGACATTATAGCTTTATAGATGATTTCTCATCTCATCATTAGTATTGAGTATGTTAATCTCAATACTTTCCTTAAAGTGTTCATAGAGACTGGTCTTTTCATTGACTTTAGACTCTCATAGGTGAGTACGTTTTGGTAACATTTACTTAGGCTGATTTGACATTGCTCTCATCTTTTACATTAGCCTCATACTTACCCCTTTTTACATGAATGTTCATTTTATTATATGCCAATGCCCTTGGCCATTTGTGTGTTTCACAGTCTTACTTAACCCTTCTAGGGTTTCATCATTTCATTACATAATAGTCATTTCATTGTATGCAAATGCACTTGGCCATTTAGTGTGTTTTACACTCGTACTTAACCCTTCTAGGGTTACATCATTTCATTATATACATCTTAGGTTCACTTATTTTTAAACGTATGCTAGACTTATGGGTCTATACATACAAGCCATGAGGCTTCATTCATAGTTCATTTAAGTGATTCATATCTTCCTAAGATTATGTAGTACAAGACTTATGCATCTTGTATGTATTCCAAGATCTCGATTTCGATCTAAGTAGGCAGAATTATTTTTGAAGATTTAATTCACGTATGACTTATGCATCTATACGGAATTTGGGTAAGAGAACCCAATTTCGAATCCCTTAGACAATACTTAAATTTTTTTCATTTATTGTATTTTGGTCCACATGACATTGGGACCCTAGATCGATCCCCAACATCAACATTTCCTCTTTATTTTCTCCTTTGAATTACCTCTTACTTGGCCGAGGGGTTGTGGGATCAAACCCCCACAGCCCCTTTTATTTTTTTTTTATCTATTTCTCCATGTCTATTTTGAGTTGACTATGAGGTTGTGGGATCAAACCCCCACAACCTCTCTTTATTTTTCTTTTATTCTCCTCCTTAAATCTGCCTAAGAGGTCGTGGGTTCGATTCCCACACGCCTCCCCCTTTATTTTTCTTTTATTCTCCTCCTTAAATCTTCCTAAGAGGTCGTGGGTTCGATTGCCACACGCCTCCCTCTTTATTTTTCTTTTATTCACCTCCTTAATCTGCCCTAAGAGGTCGTGGTTTCGATTCCCACACGCCTCCCCCTTTGGTATCTTTTATTCTCCTCCTTAATCTGCCTAAGAAGTTCAATTCCCACACACCTCCCCCTTTATTTTTCTTTTATTCTCATCATTAAATCTCATTAAGAGGTGGTGGGTTCGAACCCCACTCCTCTCATTTTTTTTTAAGTTACATTTTCCAGCCAATACCATGGTTCGAATCCGCTTCACCACATTTCTCTTTACTTCTTTAATTTCATGGTTTTTAACATGGTGAGGTCACGGGTTCAATCTTCCATGACCTCACTTGTTTTAACTCATTTTTTCAACACTTTGAACCCTCTTTGCTGACCGAAATTCATCACTAGAAGCTGGAAATTTTCTTTTAGTTTTTCAACATCCTTTCATCAAGTTACGCCTTAGTTCTTAGGGGAATTCGTAGTGCATTTAGAACGTTTTAGGTGCGTTTTGATGGATTCGTTTAGACAAGAGATTATCCCTCAAATCAGACACATTTCAACTCATATGAACATCACATTTACATCAAAATGTGTACATGAAATATAAAGAACTATCATGCCATTTCAAGTCCTAAACCATGAACAATAGCCACGACAACAAACACATACACACGTAGTTACATTTTTGGAAACATCAACATAAGTCACATAATTCCAAACATACATATAAACACATAATTATCACGAAAACAAGTTTCATCCCTAGTTTTCTACCAGCAAAAATAACCAACTTATGATTCAATGGGAACTAGTGACAGGGACATGCAACGGGGAATAATCCTAGTTTTTGAAATAGATTCTTCTGAACCTTAGGGGTCTATTGGGAAAGGGACCAAGATAGAAGGGAACCCATACCTTTTTTACGTTCAAACCTAGACTTGCTTCCCAAAGAACTCCTCCAAACACACGTCCAACACCAAAAGTTCAACACCAAACTCAACCAAAAACCTTCTCTTTGCCTACGTGATTGATTAACGTTTGTTTTTCTTATATTTTCGTGTGAGTTCTTCAAGTGTGAAGAACTTTTGTTTACCTACTGTTTTTGAAGTTATTTTGGCAGAGAAAACGTGAATTAGAGTGATAGAGACGTGAGTGAGAGATGAGCCTGGGAGAGAAGAGTTTTCTTAGGCTTAGGAGTCTAGTTTAGGACTTAGTCAAATAAGGTTTTATTTAATTATTACAAATCTGATTTGTTTTTATTTTAAATCAGCTAATAACTAATAAATATAAAATAATTACATTAATTTACCAACTTAAATTAA
The DNA here is from genome assembly GCF_001406875.1 of Solanum pennellii. Lineage (NCBI taxonomy): Eukaryota > Viridiplantae > Streptophyta > Magnoliopsida > Solanales > Solanaceae > Solanum > Solanum pennellii. Next base: position 35,006,411 of record NC_028642.1, on the reverse strand, counting down.
AAATAATTTAATTCATTGCTTCCAACGAACCCGGTGGAGCAAGACTTCACTTCAAGAGCCCAATTTTGGCCCTCTCTCCCTAAAATGCCCCTCCACCTTATTAATTAAATAATTAAGAGTCTTGTTTATAACGTGAAATGAGCCACGCTATAAATAGAAAGCTATTCGGTGCTAGGAAACGTTTCACTTTTTCATTCATCTAGTCGTGCCTAAGAGCTTTGGATAAGGTGCCTTTCCCTTGTTTTCCTTATGTGTTGGTCCCTTGAGGGCTTTACGAAGTTTGGGTTGAGGTAAAGAAGAGATGAGATATGACTTGTTGGATGATGTGTGAAAGATGGTGTTGATGACCTTAGGTTTTCTTAGTTACCTTTTGAAGGGTAGTTAAGTTTGAAGGAATGGTAAGGTATAGTGTGAGGATGTGAAGGAGTGGTTGTTGAGGTGGCTTGAATTTGTTTAAGACCCAACCATAGAAAGGAAGGGGATGAGATTGGAAAGAGTAAAAGTGAGTTCTCCTAGTAAGGAAAATGTAGTGGTTAGATGATGAGACTTTTGAGAGTCTTTAGTTTCCATGATATTGACTTTGGTGATAAAGTATTAGTAAGGTTTAAGGTGCCTTAAGGGAGTCCATTATAGTGGATGTTATGTTGACCTTAGAATTGGTTTCTCCTAAGTGGGGGACTATAGTGAAAAGTATGGTTATAGGGAGTGAGATGCCCTTAACTTTTCTTTATGTGTTTATTCAAGCCTACAACAAAGATTTCTTGGTAACTTGAGTTAAGTAGGAGTCTTTTGTGGAAGATGAATTCCAAACATTCTACTTATGATATATATGAATGTTTTGGTTTGAAGTTTTGTTGACTGAGAAAATGAGTTTTCATGTATTGTATCTTCCTTATAATTTGTAACACCTTGGAAAAAAATTCCAAGACTCACGAAAAAAAGCCTAACATAGGTGTCTTAAAGTCTAAACATTGTTTCTAAGTCCATTTTAAAGAATATAGGTTATTTAGATGGTTTAAGAACCAAATGTCCAAAGACGTCGGGAAGTTGGTTCAAAAATGTGTTAGTGTGCCTTAGACTTTTTTACTAACTTTTAGAAGTCGGAAATGTATGGAAATGACTGAAAAGGTAGCTAATGGGTGTTGGAAGTGGTTTCATGATTGAAACGTCTGGGTGCGACTCCCCAAGGACAAACCAAGGGACCTCGAGAAGAACCCCTACAGTTTGATGCAGCACTAACTGGCAGTGTGCATCGGTGGGGAAGACGATGGGGCACATGGGTCTGACTAGGCGTCGAAGGCCACTGTCGTCCCTCACATAGAAAGATTATAAAGGACCTTGTTTATCTAGCTATTGTTACAGTCGACGGAAGGGGACGATGGGGCGTCATGGGCTCGACGGGGAGTCGAGGTCACCATCATCCCATACATAGATAAATTAGAGGAAGCATCGCCTGAAAACTCTCTGATAGAGACGATGGAAGTGCTGGACGGAGGGGGGGTGTTCGTCGACCCACCGACGGACTGTCCACGGGGTCTCGTCGGTGAGGGTCGAATTTCATTGATGGATTTTAATGATTTCATTTAAAATAATTAAATGGTTTAGGGGTAAGATAGTGAATAAAGGGAAACTAATTAACTTAATTATGCCCCTCTAAAAATACGCTTAACCCTCATTAACCTAAAGCCAACTCTCAAAATAAATTCTCTTCCTTCTCTCTTATTTCTCTCTCTACAAGAACTCACCATTGAAGGTTAGCAAGAACTAGGGTTTTGGGGCTGGAAAAGGGTGGACTCTTCCTCAAATTGTTGAGAAACATTCAGTATGGGTTCTATTCACCTTTGAGATTCTTTCCTCAAAGGGTTCCTTCAAAAATGCATTTAAAAAAAGTTGAGTTTTCTTATGGGTTTCATTCAATTACGAAATTGAAGTTATGGATTGTTTTGTTAGTGAATTATTAGGGTTATAATTAGTAGATTTACATGTAATTCAACTTGTTTATGATAATTGTTGATGGTTTGGTCAAATTGAAGAACATGATCCTCTATCTATAACCCTAGGTAGTGATCTTGACTTATAATTGTATATTGATCATTCAATTGAGTTGGTTGTTGATTAGATTACTATTTTATGGTGCTATTATGGTTGAATTAATATGAACTATAGGCCTATCATGCTAGTTCTTGAGATGTAATTTAGGTTATGGATTATAATGTGAAATTAGCCTATGTATCTTGTCTCAAGTTGTTATCTAAAGATGAATTGTGTTATAGAGATGCAATTTGCCTTGTTATTTTATTGATTATTCTTTTGTTATGATGTTACTCCCCAAGTTGGGTTGAGTTATGGCTTGATGGTAAGACCTTGATAATAGACTATGAGAAAGATGTGGCAAGTCTTAGAATCTTTATCTTTATTTCCAATTGTGATTAATGGTTGTTAACCTATGATATTACATTGGGGTATACCTTATATTAAGATTATAGGATGGTATGATGTTGAATTGAAATGTCTTGACTATGTTGTGAGGTTGGTTAAGGTGTATGTGCTATAAGGATGGTGAAAATTATCAATGTGCCTTAAAAAGTTATGAAATGCTAAAGTGTTAATTTCACCTATATGAATTGTGATGAAAGGACTTAAACTCATACAATTCCTATTAAGATGATGATGATTATACAAGGGGTAGACCCTATCGCCTAAATTAAGTTATGATTGATAATTAAAGGCTTAAAGACATTTCAAAAAAGGGACTCTAGCTTAGAACCGAGTGAACTATATAGAGGAGTGTCGCTTTCCACATAGGAAAGGTAGGAGCACTACACCACTCTTGAGATTCGGAGATCATAATGCATGGCGCATAAAGAAGATCCCAACTAAATCTCCTAGTTCTTGAACTATATTTCCCCCATAGGAATACTAGCTAGTGGATCCATATAGTTGCTATGTTTTATGTTCTGGTACTACCTTGGCAAGTAGTCCGCCTTCTTTCGGTGTAGGGTTTTATGACACCGGATTCCACACTAGCTCATGTGGTCTATGTCGGTTAGGGCAAGATGTTCCCAAAAGTTAAAATGAATTAAAGGACTTGAACTCTAACGTAGATAACCTAAGGGATCTAGCTTAGTCTAGGTATGGGTATGGGACTCTAATTAGACACTACACTAGTTATTCTTGAGGGGAGTCTTAGGAAGAGGTTCTTATATGTTTATGTTATGATGATATATATATATATATATATATATATATATATATAAGATTACGCACCGTAGGTTCATGAGACTTAGTGTTTTGAGGCGAAAGGCCCTCCCGGTACTATATAAAATGACGTCCCACCTTTTAAANATGGGGCTTTGCTTGGTCATTGCACTTGTTGACTTATAAGAACTTGTGAGTAGTGTCTTGCTTATTATGATATGCTCAACTCTTATTCATTCTTGTGATATTATTCCTTGAAGCTAGGGTTGTAGTATCTCATGATTTTAAGTTTGTTGGGATAACTGTTACTTGTTGGGATAGTGAGCACATTTTGTTGATTAGTATGATTTACATGATTTTGCATTAAGCCCAAAAAGAGGTAAAATAGCATGTTTGAATAAAAAGTCCTTTTTTGCATGTTTTGTTTGTGTATGTGCATAATATCTCATACTTAGTACATGTGGAGTACTAACCCCATTTTCTTCCCTTGTCCCAAAAATTTTAGGTTCCGGTCGGTGAAGTTGACTTGAGGTGATTTGAAGGAGACTTGGACATTCTATCATCCAAGTGGTGGGTCCTCATTTTACCCGAGGACGATGCCAATATTATTTTTGCGAAGTTACTTAGTTACTACAACTTTTGTATTGACTCTATTTCCTATTTGAGAGAAAGTTGTATAAAGCCTATATACGGCTTACTTTTATTGATGTTGAAAAATGCCCAATATTATTTTCCTCATTTAGATTGTTTATGAAACGAATTTATGATTCTATTTCTCTACTATACAAGTGTGTGAAATAAAAGTAGAATACTATGCAATCTTCTTATACGAACGAGTCTATTTACACTCAATATTATTATGATTATGTGTATGTAGAGGTCTATGTAAAACTCCGATTTGAAGTAGTTGAAAAGTTTTAAATTCTTCCGTATTTGTAATCGATGAATGCAATCATGTAAGACTAAGAGGCTTGTCGTAGTCCACAAAGAGGATGACGACGCCGGTTATGTCTAAGGGGTAACCCCGGATGTGACATACTTGGTATCAGAGCATGAGGTTGAATATCATTGAGTTATGTCTCTCTCTACCACGTCTATGGAGGTTTGTATTCATAATTGTGAATCGCACCACATTTATGACTGGGAACCTATATGATGCTTAGGAATCACTCTCTTTCTTGGAAATCTTATATCATGCCAATAGAGTATACTTATGGTGTGCTTTTGCATCTAATACTATTGTTGTGCTTATAGGAAACATGAACACTCGAAGGAATGCGGCTCGAAGACTAGAGGATGAAGTTGCTAATGTGGGAGCTCCTCCCCATGGTGAGCAAGTTCCTCCACTTGAGGAAAATGCAAATATTGATAAAGCCCCATCTAAACTTCACCTATGATGAGGCGGAGATGAGGGTTATTCTTACTCAAATGGCACAAGCAATGACTACCCAAGCACAAGCCGCAATTGTTCAAGCCCAAGTTATGACGGCTCAAGCCAACTGGGATGTTGCTCCTCGTCCTCATCAACAAGTAACTACTATGGCATCCCGTCTACGGGACTTCACTCGGATGAACCCTCCTACTTTCTATGGGTCTAAGGTTGATGAAGACCCTCAAGAATTCTTGGATAAGGTCTAAAACGTATTATACGCTATGGGGGTGACTTCAAGTGAGAAGGCCGAGTTGGCCTCATATCAACTCAAGGATGTGAACAAAACTTGGTATATGCATTGGAGGGACAATAGGCCGTTGAGGGGTGGTCCGGTAACTTGGGAGGTCTTCAAGGCACCGTTTCTAGATTTGTTATTACCTAGAGAGATGAGGGAGGAGAAGGTGAAAGAGTTCATCAATCGTTGACAAGGAGGGAGGAGTGTTCATGAGTATTCTTTGGAAGTTGTCCAAATATTCGCCTTCCTTAATCTCCGATCCTAGAGAAGAAATGAGTCGTTTTGTAATGGGGTGTCAGAGGACTTACAAGAGGAGTGCCAATCGGCCATGCTACATGACAACATGAACATTTCCCGTCTTATGGTCAACGCAAGAAGGGTTGAGGAGGCAAGAGCTAAGAGAAAAAGTAGAGATGCTAAGAGTGCTAGGTCATTTGATGGAGGCTCCACAAAGAATAGGCTTGAGATACAAGATAAGCCTAAATTTAAGAAGCGGGATTCAAATCAAGTCCCAACCAAATTCCAAGAGCTAGTGGTCATAGGGTGTCTAACCCTAAATTTAAGAAGGAAAAAGGTTCAAATTCACCAAAAGAGAAGCCAACTTGTGGAAAGTGTGGTAAAAAGCACTAAGGTGAGTGCTTTAAGGGGACGTATAATTGCTTTAGTAGTGGCAAGAGTGGTCACAAAATGAGAGAATTTCCAAACTTGAAGATTCATGACAAGGGTAGTGGCCAAGATCAAGCAAGTGGTTCTAGTGATGCTCCCAATAAGAACCGCTTCTATGCTCTCTGCTCTAGGGCTGAGCAAAAGACCTCTCCTGATATGGTGACCGGTATGTTAAAAATCTTTACTCTTGATGTGGATGCTTTACTTGATCCGGGTGCTACATTGTCCTTTTTTACTCCACTAGTATCTAAAAAGTTTGATGTTTTACCCGATATTTGCATGAGCCTTTTTTTGTATCTACTCTGAGGGAGAGTCGGTTGTTGCTAAAAGAGTCTATCGAAATTGTCCTATTTCATTTCCCAATAGAGTTTCTTATGTTGATTGTAGGACAAGAGTGGTGAGGTTTAACTTCCCAAATGAACCCGTTATTGAATGGATGGGGGGAATTCTATTCCTAGAGGTCGCATTATAGCTTGTCTAAAAGCATGTAAAATGATCTCAAAGGGTTGTCTTTATCATATATTAAGAGTCCAAGATTTGGATCCCGAAATTCCTCCTATAGAGTCGATCCCCGTAGTGAGAGAATTTCCGTAGGTTTTTCCTAATGACCTTCCCGGTATTCCTCCCGAACGAGAAATTGGTTGTGGTATCGATTTACTACCGGAAATTAACCCCATTTCAATCCCGCCATATCAGATGGCTCCAGCCGAATTGAAAGAGTTGAAACTAGAGTGGTGCTCCTTTCTATGTTCTTCTTGAAAGGAGAGGCTAAGATAATATCTTTTCTATAAGGAATTTTTAATCCTTCAAGAGGAGGGGTAATACTTTCTACAACCTGGTTTTTGGTATGCCACTCATTGACTAGAACTTGGAGTGATGATTGTGTATCATCTATTTGTCAAGAGCATTCAAACCATTTTAATATTTAACTTCGGTTTTGAATCTTTTCATATCAATAAATCATTTGTCTCTAAAGAAAATTCTTTTGGATAATGGGTATGTAGCTATGATACCATATAACAGTGAACTAAAGTGTGGGAATCAAAAGTGCGGAAATAATAAAAGGACTCACAGAATAGGCAAAACTTCTTTATTGATCTTCCAACATTTTACAGCAAGAGAAACATTTATAGAGAAAAGAGAATTCTATCAAAAAATTTCCGAATGCTCTCTTTCTTGATTTACAAACACTTAAATATAAGAGAAAAGAAAAGAGGAATCTAGTTCCTTGTCTGTGATTGGTCGAGGCCCAGATTTTCTTGATAAGGTCTGGTCCGCTTTTGAAGAGATAAGATTAGTGGGGTCCACTACTTTTCTTCTTTTACAAATAGTCCAAAAGATTTTCGGTGGTGGTAGGGTCCATCTGATTTATCGATAAAGATTCCGTCTCTTTGAGACTTCTTTATCTCTTTCTAGATAATTCCGTTCTTTTGATCTCTATCTGAAAGATTAATTATTCCAATTTTTAATAACCTCAATTAAGATTAATCAAATGGATTCAAATAGGACTTTGCAAGGGCCTTAGGATTCATCATATCTCTATTGTCATCACTTTGTGACGAAGCTTCATCAAGAAGTTGCATAATAGCAGCTTCATCCGGATCATTATATAATTCTGATAATGCCTTTTCCAGTTTTTTCGTTAGTTCACTCTTTGATGGTGAAGGCCTGGTTTGAGTATTTTTGGATGAAGATGATGGAGATTCCTTTCTAGCTGGAGACCAGCCTTTGACTCAGATTTCTTTTGAAAGAAATTTGATCCTTTCAAAATCTGCAATAACAAATGTCCAACTAATAATATAAGAAAATTTACAGAGATTAATATTCTCTGAGAGAGTTGATATGCCTTCGTCAATTTGAAATTGAGGATATTTATCTGCAAATTGCTTCTGCATAACTTTTTCAGTTCCACCAAAACTCTCTAAATATTTCTCTTGCTGTAAAATGTTGGAAGATCAATAAAGAAGTTTTGCCTATTCTGTGAGTCCTTTTATTATTTCAGCACTTGCAATTCCGCCGCTTTAGTTCACTCTTATATGGTATCAGAGCCATGTTTAGATTAAGCATGCATACCTAAATTATTCTCTGTCCAAGAAGTTAATATACTTTGAATAATAATAGAATTGTTATATAGTTAGATATTGTTATTATAAACTTGAGGTTTTGAATGCCTGTTGAAATGAGGTTGTCAAGTAATGTTAACTTTAAGTAGGGTAGCCAGAAGGGGATCGCTGTAAGACCAGAGGGGCGAGCTAGATGCAAGGCGTTCCTACTACCAAGACCTCTCAACTATTTCAAGTAAAATCCAAGATAGTTAAATCTTATAATTCTTTAGAAAGACTTATTGTAAGCATGATTCTAATATCTATGTATATTTCAAGTCTGTAATTATTCATTGTATAGTAACTTCCAAGGACAGAAATTTTTAAAATGAATTCTAATACTGTTAACTCTGTTAATGTTTCTATTTAAAAAATAGAAAATGACTTGCAAAATTGGGACATCCCTAAGGAGTCCATTGAAAAGATTTACCAACTAGGTAATTTTTCCATGTTCAAAAGGTATAATGTTAAAACCTTTGAATCTACTATTGCTAAAAATAATAGTCTAGAAATTATTAAATTATTGATTGCTGCTGACATCGTCGTTACAAAAAAGAGTTTAACTTTCTTCATATTGGGTTAGTGCAACTTGCTGTCAAACCTCTATTCCGTAAAGGTTTAAATATTCCTATTTGTTTGATACTCAGAGTATAGACAGTTAAACTTTGATGACTCTCTGCTAGGAGTCTTAGAAAATAACCTCGCCAATGGCCCGATCTACTTTAACTATTATCCCAATTTCTCGGTGGATTTATATGACCCCAACATTATGGATACCCTGACGCTTAACGTCAAAACCAACAGTATGAATAGTAAGATAGACACCAGAGAAATAGTTGTAATATATAGGATATATATTACAAGCTGCTAAGAACCACTGTAGCCCCAAAGGCTAGTGCTAAAGGATTTACCATGCTCATGGAAGCAAACCAAGAACATAGTACCACCTTTGCTCCTAGGTTATTAAAATGGAATGACATTCTTTCTGACGAAGAATGGAACTCCACTCGATAACTAATCCTTTACCTGTGCAAGCCGAGAAATTTCAGCTTGACCGAGTAATTCAATTTCTAGATGGATCTGTTAACCTTAAGTTGTCAAGATCCGACTCGTTCAACCAAGCCTCGTCATGCAGAAGAATGTCTTCGGACCTTCTTCTTTTTGTTCCCAGGAAAGTGTGGAACCAATTCCAATTGAAAAAGGGAAGCTTCGTGGTGTCGATTTTTCCGAAAATATTCCTAAAGTTTATTATGAAGACTCTGGAAGTCCTACACCCGGTGATATAAAACCAGACGAATCTAGCATAGATTCTATCGGAGTTCTTACAGAAGAAGAATTCAAGCCTGTTAAAAAACTCCTTAATAAATGGTGGAAACTTCTAGAACATAAGCAAAAGGTAGACTGGTACAAAGCTACATACCCATTATCCAAAAGAATGTCCTTTAGAGATAAATGGTTTATTGATATGAAAAGATTCAAAATCGAAGTTGAATTCTTCAAATGGTTTGAATGCTCTGGACAAATAAATGATACGTAATCATCTCTCCAAGTTCTAGTCAATAAGTGACATATTAAAAACCAGGAGATTTTTTGAGTTTATTCTCGTAGATACAGGGTCTATCGAGATTGAACATGAACTCGCTGATAAGTCAGATCCGGAAAGCATTGAGAGTGGCAAGTCGACCACTTACAAACTCCTATCAACTTTTCAAAACGTTTTAACCCAAAAACATATAATTGGTATGATTATAAAAATGCTTGGACTAACTTCTGATATGTTAGCCCAACCACTCATACTTGGTTTGTGAAATACTGTCCAGAAGTAGCAACTTCCGTTTCCCAAGATGGTTCTACAATGGTGGAGCTGTTTTGGTAAAACTAAACAAGTTATGCCTAAGCAATTTGCAGATAAATATCCTCAATTTCAAATTGACGAAGGCATATCAACTCTCCCAGGGAATATTAAGCTCTGTAAATATTTTATTAAGAAACGTCTTTCTTATATTATTAGCTGGACATTTGTTATTGCAGATTTTGACAGGATCAAATTTCTTTCAAAAGAAATCCGAGTCAAAGGCTGGTCTCCAACTAAAAAGGAATCTCCATCATCTTCATCCAAGAAGACTCAAACCAGGCCTTCACCATCAAAGAGTGAAATGAAGAAATAATTGGTAAAGGCATTATCAGAATTAGATAATGATCCAGATGAAGCTTCTATTATGCAACTTCTTGATGAAGCTTCGTCACAAAGTGAAGAAAATGGAGATATGATGAATCCTAAGGCCCTAGTAAGATCCTATTTGAATCCATTTGATTAATCTTAGTTTAGGTTATATACAAACATGAGTAATTAATCTTTCAGATAGAGATCAAAAGATGGGAATTATCCAAATAGAGATCAAGGAGTTTCAAAGAGACGGAATCTTTATCGATAAATCAGATGGACCCTACCACCACCGAAAGTCTTTTGGACTATTCGGAAAAGAAGAAAAGTAGTGGACTCCAATTATCTTATCTCTTCAAAAGCGGACCAAACCTTATCAAGAAAATTTGGGCCTCGACAAATCGCAGACAAGGAACTAGATTCCTCTTTTCTTTTATCTTCTATTTAAGACTTTGTAAATCAAGAAAGAGAGCATTCGGAATACTTTCGATATAAATGTCTTTTCTCTCTAAATATTTCTCTTGCTGTAAAATGTTGGAAGATAATTAAAGAAGTTTTGCCTATTCTGTGAGTCCTTTTATTATTTCCGCACTTTCAATTCCCTTACATTAGTTCACTCTTATATGGTATCGGAGCCATGTTTAGATTAAGCATGCTTAGCTAAATTATTCTCTGTCCAGGAAGTTAATATACTTTGAATAATAATAGAATTGTTATATAGTTAGATATTGTTATCATAACTACATTATCTCTTTGTCGAGAACTATAAAATTATAAACTTGAGGTTTTGAATGCCTGTTGAAATGAGGTTGTCAAGTAATGTTGACTTTAAGTAGGGTAGCCAGAAGGGGATTGGTATAAGAACAGAGGGGCGAGCTAGATCCAGGGCGTTCCTACTACCAAGACCTTTCAACGATTTCAAGTAAAATCCAAGATAGTTAAATCTTATAATTGTTTAGAAAGACTTACTGTAAGCATGATTCTAATATCTATGTATATTTGAGGTCTTGAATTATTCATTGTATAGTAACTTCGATAGGACAAAATTTTTTAAATGAATTCTAATACTATTAGCTCTGTTAATGTTTCTATTTAAAAAATAGAAAATGACTTGCAAAATTGGGACATCCTAAGAAGTCCATTGAAAAGATTTACCAACTAGGTAATTTTCCCTGTTTGTAAGGTTTAATATTAAAACCTGTGAATCTAGTATTGCTATTAACAATAGTCTAGAAACTATTAAAAGATTGATTGCTGCTGACATTGATCGTTACAAAAAAGAGTTTAACTTTCTTCATATTGGTTTAGTGCAACTTGCTTTCAAACCTCTATTCCGTAAAGGTTTAAATATTCCTATTTGTTTGTTACTTAGATATTATAGACTGTAAAACATTGATGACTCTCTGCTAGGAGTCTTAGAAAGTAACCTCGCCAACGGCCCGGTCTACATTAACTGTTATCCCAATTTCTCGGTGGATATCCATGACCCCAACATTATGGATACCCTGACGCTTAACGTCAAAACCAACAGTATGAATAGTAAGATAGACACCAGAGAAATAGCTGTAATATATAGGGTATATACTACAAGCTGCTAAGAACCACTGTAGCCCCAAAGGCTAGTGCTAAAGGATTTACCATGCTCATGGAAGCAAACCAAGAACATAGTACCACCTTTGTTTCTAGGTTATTAAAATGGAATGACATTCTTACTGACGAAGAATGGAACTTCCACTCGATAACTAATCCTTTACCTGTGCAAGCCGAGAAATTTCAGCTTGACCGAGTAATTCAATTTCTAGATGGATCTGTTAACCTTATGTTTTCAAGATCCGACTCGTTCAATCAAGCCTCTTAAAGAAGAGGAATGTCTTCGGCTAGACCTTCTTCTTTTTGTTCCCAGGAAGGTGAGGAACCAATTCCTATTAGAAAAGGGAAGCTTCGTGGCGTCGATTTTTCCCAAAATATTCCTATTGTTTATTACGAAGACTCTGGAAGTCCTACACCCAGCGATATAAAACCAGACGAATCTAGCATAGATTCTATCGGAGTTCTTACAGAAGAAGAATTCAAGCCTGATAAAAAACTCCTTAATAAATGGTGGAAACTTCTAGAACATAAGCAAAAGGTAGACTGGTACAAAGCTACATACCCATTATCCAAAAGAATGTCCTTTAGAGACAAATGGTTTATTGATATGAAAAGATTCAAAATTTAAGTTGAATTCTTCAAATGGTTTGAATGCTCTGGACAAATAGATGATACGTAATCATCTCTCTAAGATCTAGTCAATAAGTGGCACATTAAAAACCAATAGATTTTTTGAGTTTATTCTCGTAGATACAGGGTCTATCAAGATTGAACATGAACTCGCTGATAAGTCAGATCCGGAAAGCATTGCCTATTCCAAATTTACTATTAAAAAGATTTTTTCTCCATTTGAGTGGCAAGTCGACCACTAAAAAACTCCTACCAACTTTTCCAAACGTTTTAACCCAAAAACATATAATTGGTATGATTATAAAAATGCTTAGACTAACTTCTTATATGTTAGGCCAACCACTCATACTTAGTTAGTGAAATACTGTCCAGAAGTAGCAACTTCCGTTATCCCAAGATGGTTCTACGAATGGTGGAGATGTTTTGGTGGAACTGAACAAGTTATGCCTAAGCAATTTGCAGATAAATATCCTTAATTTCAAGTTGACGAAGTCATATCAACTCATCTAGAGAATATTAAGCTCTGTAAATATTTTATTAAGAAACGTCTTTCTTATATTATTAGTTGGACATTTGTTATTGCAGATTTTGACAGGATCAAATTTCTTTCAAAAGAAATCCGAGTCAAAGGCTGGTCTCCAACTAAAAAGGAATCTCCATCATCTTCATCCAAGAAGACTCAAACCAGGCCTTCACCATCAAAGAGTGAACTAAAGAAAAAATTGGAAAAGGCATTATCAGAATTGGATAATGATCCGGATGAAGCTGCTATTATGCAACTTCTTGGTGAAGCTTCGTCACAAAGTGAAGACAATGGAGATATGATGAATCCTAAGTCCCTAGTAAGGTACTATTTGAATCCATTTGATTATTCTTAATTGAGGTTATTAAAAACCGGAATAATTAATCTTTCAGATAGAGATCAACAGATGGGAATTATCCAGAAAGAGATAAAGGAGTCTCAAAGAGACGGAATCTTTATCGATAAGTCAGATGGACCCTACCACCACCGAAAGTCTTTTGGACTATTCGGAAAAGAAGAAAAGCAGTGGACCCCACTTATCTTATCTCTTCAAAAGAGGACCAGAGCTTATCAAGAAAATCTGGGCCTCGACCAATCACAGACAAGGAACTAGATTCCTCTTATCGTTTCTCTTCTATTTAAGACTTTGTAAATCAAGAAAGAGAGCATTCGGAAAATTTTTGATAGAACTCTCTTTTCTCTCTAAATATTTCTCCTGCATTAAAATGTTGGAAGATCAATTTTCCAAACTTGAAGATTCAGGACAAGGGTAGTGGCCAAGCTAAAGCAAGTGGTTCTAGTGATGCTCCCAAGAAGAACCACTCTCCTCTCTAGGGGTGAGCAAGAGACCTCTCCTTATGTGGTGACCGGTATGTTAAAAATCTTTACTCTTGATGCGTATGCTTTACTTGATCCGGGTGCTACCTTTTCCTTTGTTACTTCACTAGTAGCTAAAAAGTTTGATGTTTTACCCGATATTTTGCATGAGCCTTTTTTTGTATCTACTCTGGTGGGAGAGTCGGTTGTTGCTAAAAGAGTCTATCGAAATTGTCCTATTTCATTTCCCAATAGAGTTTCTTATGTTGATGTAGTAGAACTTGATATGCTTGATTTTGATATTATATTGGGTATGGATTGGTTACATGCATGTTTTACATCCCTAGATTGTAGGACAAGAGTAGTGAAGTTTAACTTTCCAAATGAACCCATTATTAAATGGAAGAGGGGAAATTCTATTCCTAGAGGTCGCATAATATCTTGTCTAAAAGCATGTAAAATGATATCAAAGGGTTCTCTTTATCATATATTAAGAGTCCAAGATTTGGATCCCGAAATCCCTCATATTGAGTCGATCCCCGTAGTGAGAGAATTTTCGTAGGTTTTTCCTAATGACCTTCCCGGTATTCCTCCCGAACGGGAAATTGGTTTTGGTATCGATTTACTATCGGAAACTAACCCCATTTCAATCCCTCTATATCGGATGGATACAGCCGAATTGAAAGAGTTTAAGGCTAACTCAAGGATTTGCTTGACAAAGGCTTAAGGCCTAGTATATCTCTATGGGGTGCTCCGGTGTTGTTTGTCAAAAAGAAGGATGGGTCGTTGAGAATATGTATTGACTACCGCCAACTCAACAAGGTCACCATTAAGAATAAGTACCCTCTCCCTCGGATTGATGACTTATTTGACCAACTCCAAGGGGCGAATTACTTTTCAAAGATAGACTTGAGGTCGGGGTATCATCAACTCAGGATGAGAGGGGAGCATGTACCGAAGACGACCTTTCGGACTAGGTATGGGCATTATGAGTTCTTGGTCATGTCTTTCGGTCTCACTAATTCTCCAGCGGCATTTATGGACCTAATGAATAGAGTATTTCGAAATTTCCTTAATTTGTTTGTCATTGTCTTCATTGACGATATCTTGGTATATTTGAAGAATGAAGATGATCATATGGGTCATTTGAGGGTAGTGTTGCAAAATCTTAAAGAACATCAATTGTATGCCAAATATATTAAGTGTGAGTTTTGGTGGAGATTGATTACTTTTCTTGGGCACATCATTTCCAGTAATGGAGTTAAAGACCATTGACTCCGACTGACATTAGGAGTTTCTTGGGTTTAGCGGGCTACTACCGGAGGTTCTTGGATGGTTTTGCGTCCATTGCATCTCCTTTGACTACTTTGACCCATAAGAGTAAAAAGTTTGAGTGGTTAGGGGCATGTGAGAAGAGATTCCAATTGTTGAAAGATAAGCTTACTTCCGCTCTGGTGTTGACCTTACCGGAGGGTACAAAGGGTTTTGTGGTGTATTGTGACGCATCCTGAGTGGGTTTGAGGTGTGTGCTTATGCAAAACGGTAAGGTGATAGATTATGTCTCAAGTCAACTAAAGGTACATGAGAAGAATTACCCCACTCATGACCTTGAATTAGCGGCCGTGGTATTTGCTTTGAAAATTTGGAGGCATTATTTGTATGGGGTATGGATGTTTTTACCGATTATAAGAGTCTCCAATATGTGTTTACTCAAAAGGAGTTCAATCTCCAACAAAGAAGGTCGCTTGAGTTGTTGAAAGATTATGATATGAGTGTCCTTTATCACCTCCAAAAGGCTAATGTATTTGCGGATGCCCCAAGTCAGAATACTATGGATGGTGTATCCCATCTTGATGAAGCCAAAAAGGACCTAGCAAGGGAAGTGCATATGTTGGATAGGTTTGGGGTGAGGTTGGAGAGCGCTCAAGATGGGGGTCCCTTAGTTCATTATAACTCTGAGCCATCGTTAGTGGTTGAGGTGAAGTCCAAACAACACCTTGACTTAGCCTTGAAGGAGTTGAAAGAATCATTCTTGGCATGATGAATGAATCATTCTCCCTAGGGCGGGATAGTGTGTTAAAGTACCAAGGGAGATTGTGTGTTCCCGATGTAGATGGGTTGAGGGTTCAGATTGTGTGTTCCCGATGTAGATGGCTTGAGGGTTCAGATCTTAGCAGAAGTACACGGGTCCCGCTACTCAATTCATCCAGGGTCGACAAAAATGTACCATGACATAAGAGAAATATATTGGTGGGAAAGTCTAAAAAGGGACATAGCGGAATTTGTTGTTAAGTGCCCGAATTGTCAACAAGTAAAGGCCGAACACCTAAAGCCGGGTGGCTTACTAGAAGAGATCCGA
Source organism: Solanum pennellii (assembly GCF_001406875.1). Lineage (NCBI taxonomy): Eukaryota > Viridiplantae > Streptophyta > Magnoliopsida > Solanales > Solanaceae > Solanum > Solanum pennellii. The sequence goes on along the minus strand of NC_028642.1, from coordinate 34,990,696 downwards.
ATTCCAACTTGGAAGTGGGAAGACATCGATATGGACTTTTTAGTACGTTTACCCCGGACCCAAAATTCCTATGATTCCATATGGGTGGTTGTGGACCGATTAACTAAATCCTCTCGCTTTATCCCCATTAAGTCTACATATTTGGCGGGGGATTATGCAAGAATCTTCCTAGATGATATTGTGTTGTCGCCATGGCATTACATTATCCATCATATCGGATCGGGGTCTACAATTCACATGTAGATTTCGGAGGTCGTTCCAAAAAGGGTTAGGTACTGCAGTGAAGTTTAGCACCGCTTTTCATCCTCAAACGGATGGTCAAGCGGAGCGTACGATACAAACCCTTGAAGATATGCCTAGAGCTTGCATTATTGATTTTAAAGGGAGTTGGATAGGCCTTTACCTTTAGTGGAGTTATCCTACAACAATAGTTTTCATTCATCCATTTCCATGGCTCCCTATGAAGCCTTGTATGGTAGGAGGTGTAGGTCTCCTATTGGATGGTTTGAAGTGGGTGAGTCATCACTACTTGGTTCTGAGTTGATTTATAAGACTTTGGAAAAGGTTCATATCATAAGGAACCGGTTGCAAACGGCCTACAGTCAGCAAAAGTCTTATGCCGATAATAGGAGAAGGGATTTGGAGTTTGAAGAAGGTGATAAGGTGTATTTAAAAATTTCACCAATGAAAGGGGTGGTTAGGTTTGGCAAGAAGGGAAATTGAGTCCTTGTTATGTGGTTCCCTATGAAATCTTGCAAAGGGTTGGTAAAATTGCCTATGAATTGAAACTACCTGGTGAATTGGCTTTGATTCATCCGGTTTTCCATGTTTCTATGTTGAAAAAGTGTATCGGTGATGCCGAGTCCATTCTTCCTATTGAGGGTCTTGTTGTCAAGGATAACCTCTCTTATAAGGAAGTCCTGGTTCAAATTCTTTATAGGCAAGTCAAAAAGTTGAGGAATAAAGAGGTGGTATCCGTGAAAGTGTTATGGAAAAATCAATTAATTGAGGGTGCTACATAGGAGGCCGACGCCGATATGAAATCCTGTTATCCTCATCTTTTTGGGAATTAAGGTTATCCATTCTTTTTAATCATATAATTATGTCAAAGATTTGAGTTTCTTGATTTTGGGGTGAAATTTTGCAAAAAGAAATGACATTTTTGAAAGCCTCACATTAAGTCGAATTCACTATAGTATTGGTATTAAAAACTTGAAATTTTGTTTTTGCATGTTTTGACTTATGTTGTGCATTCAGATATGGTGAGTCTTCATGAAATGATAGGTAGCATGCTGTTAAGATGAACTTTGTGCTAATTGACCCATATGATGTATGTTGAGATCATAAGTGTTGTGAGAAGGAAATGCCTCATGATGAAGTGTTTTGAGCCATAGGTGTGGTAATATGAGTTTTGGTAATTGCCTTGTTGAAGTGTCATGATTTATGTTAAATGGATATTGTTGATTTGTTGGGCTGCTAGTCTTGGGTCTATTCCCTCCTTTTAAAGAGTTTTAGTGTCATTCGGGGACGAATGTTCCTAAGGGGGGGATAATGTAACACCTTGGAAAAAAATCAGGGACTCATGAAAAAAGCCTTATATAGGTGTCATAAAGTCTAAACATTGTTTCTAAGTCCATTTTTAAAGAATATAGGTTATTTAGAAGGTTTAAGAACCAAATGTCCAAAGACGTCCGGGAAGTTGGTTCAAAGAGATGTTAGTGTGACTTAGCCTTTTTTACTAACTATTAGAAGTAAAACATGTATGGAAATGAGTGAAAAGATAGCTAATGGGTGTTGGGGTGGTTTCATAATTGAAACATCTGGGTGCAACTCCCCAAGGACCAACCAAGGATCCTCGAGAAGAAACCCCTACAGTTTGATGCAACACTGTTTGGCAGTGTGCATCGACGGGGAAGACGACGGGGCGTCATGGGCTTGACGAGACATCGAAGGCCACCGTCATCCCTCACTTATAAAGATTGTGAAGGCCCTTGTTTATCTAGCTACTGTTACACTCGACGGAAGGGGACGACGGGGCGTCATGGGCTCGACGGGGCGTCGAGGTCACTGTCATACCATACATAGAAAAAGTGGAGGAATCCTCTCCTGCACAGTCTCTGATAGAGACGACGGAAGTGCAGGACGGAGGGGGGGTGTCCGTTGACCCACCAACAGACTGTCGATGGGGTTTCGTCGGTGAGGGTCGAATTTCATTGATGGATTTTAATGATTTCATTTAAAATAATTAAATAGTTTTGGGGTTAGATAGTGATTAAAGGGAAACTAATGATCTTAATTAAGCCCCTCTATAAATACCCTTAACCATCATTAACCTAAAGCCAACTCTAAAAATCAACTCTCTTCCTTCGATCTTATTTCTCTCTCGACAAGAACTCACCATTGAAGGTTAGCAAGAACTAGTTCTTGAGATGTAATTTAGTTTACGGATTATAATGTGAAATTAGCCTATGTATCTTGTCTCAAGTTGTGATCTAAAGATGAATTGTGTTATAGAGATGCAATTGGACTTGTTATTCTATTTATTATTTTTTTGTTATGATGTTACTCTCCAAGTTGGGTTGAGTTATGGTTTGATGGTAAGACCTTGATAATAGACTATGAGAATGATGTTGTAAGTCTTAGAATGTATTCCAATTGTGATTAATTGTTGTTAAGATATGATATTACATATTAAGATTATAGGATGGTATGATGTTGAAATAAAATGTCTTGACAATGTTGTGAGGTTAATTAAGGTGTATGTGCTATAAGGATGGTGAAAACTATCAATATGTCTTAAATGTTATGAAATGCTAAAGTGTTAACCTCACCTATAGGAATTGTGATGAAAGGACTTAAACTCATACAACTCCTATTGAGCTATTGATGATGATGAGTATACAAGGGGTAAACCGTATGGCCTAAATTAAGTTATGATTGATAATTAAAGGCTTAAAGACATTTAAAAAAAGGGACTCTAGCTTAGCACCGAGTGAACTAGATAGAGGAGCGTCCCTTTTCACATAGGAAAGGTAGGATCACTACACCACTCTTGAGATTTGGAGATCATAATGCATGACGCATAAAGAGGATCCCAACTAAATCTCCTAGTTATTGAACTATGTTGCCCCCATATGAATACTAGCTAGTGGATCCACGTAGTTGCTATGTTTTATGTTCTGGTACAACCTTGGCAAGTAGTCCGCCTTCTTTTGGTGTAGGGTTTTATGACACCGGATTCCACACTAGCTCATGTGGTCTATGTCGGTTAGGGTAAGATGTTCCCACAAGTTAAAACGAATTAAAGGACTTGAACTCTCACTTGGATAATTTAAGGGTCTAGCTTAGTCTAGGTAGGGGTATGGGACTCTACTTAGACATTGCACTGGTTAGTCTTGAGGGGAGTCTTAGGAGGAGTTTCTTATATGTTTATGTTATGATAATATATGATGTGTGTGTGTGTGTGTGTGTGTGTATATATATATATATATATATATATATATATATGATGACCATGTTATATTCTTGATACGATATGTTTATTCGTTCATTTATGAAAATGCCTTGGGTTATTATTTTAATATAAGATGAAGTTGTAAGCCTAAATTCCATGAAATGTAAAGTTGGACAGTGGTCATGTTTTCTTGTCGATACTTTATTTAGTAAGGTTTTGGGGCTTTGCTTGGTCATTGCCCTTGCTGACTTAATAAGAACTTGTGAGTAGTGTCTTGCTTATTATGATATGCTCAACTCTTATTCATTCTTGTGATATTATTCCTTTATGCTAGGGTTGTAGTATCTCATGATTTTAAGTGTGTTGGGATAGTGAGCATGTTTAGTTGATTTGTATGATTTACTTGACTTTGCATTAAGCCCAAAAAGGGGAAAAATTGCATGTTTTAGTAAAAAGTCTCTTTTTAGCATGTTTTGTTTGTGTATGTGCATAAGATCTCACACTTAGTACATGTGGTACTAACCCCATTTTCTTCCCTTGTCCCAAATATTTTAGGTTCCGGTCATTGAAGTTGATTTGAGGTGATTTGAAGGAAGACTTGGACTTTCTATTATCCAAGTGGTAGGTCCTCATTTTACCCCAGGACGATGCCATTATTCTCTTTGTGAAGTTACATAGTTACTACAACTTTTGTATTGTCTCTATTTCCTATTTGAGACAAAGTTGTATAAAGCCTATATACTTCTTACTTTTATTGATGTAGAGCTATGCCCAATATTATTGTCCTCCTTTAGATGGTTTATGAGACGAGACGAATTTATGACTCTATTTCTTTACTATACCAGTGTGTGAAATAAAAGTAGAAGACTATGCAATCTTATTATACAAACGAGTCTATGTACACTCGATATTATTATGATTATGTGTATGTAGAGGTCTATGTAAACCTCCAATTTGAAGTAGTTTAAAAGTTTTAAATTTTTCCATATTTAATCGATGAATGCAATGATGTAAGACTAAGAGGCTTGTCTTATTCCTCAAAGAGGATAACGACGCCGGCTACGTCTAGGGGGTAAACCCGGATGTAACATGATTCATGTGCCTCTAGCATAGGTTGCTAATTGATTTAAGTTGTTATATGATATTGATTTGTAGAGCATTTATAAAGAGTTTCATATGTGTTGCATTGTTAAAAATTCTGAAGCATGTTCACTGTAAGTATTGCCTGCTCAATGTAAAAATTTTGCGAAAAAATTGACTATTTTATTTTTGTTTAAAATTGTTGAAATGTGGTTATAATTGATGTATATAAGCATGATATTGAATATAAAATGAGTTTTTTCCATTCGGAATGAAGCATATGAGTTTTATAGCTTAATGGGCTATAGAATTGTATTCTAGTTTCTTGTTGTGTTGTGAATCTCTTGATTATGTGAAATTGATGTTCTCCTAGATGTTTGTATTGTATGAGATTTTATATGGTATGGTCATAAGTTTCTAATTGAGTCTTTACAATTGGGAGTGTTCAGAGAGTGGCAAGAGTCATTCGAGGACGAATTTTGTCCAAGTGGGAGAGAATGTAAGCCCCCGACAATGACTTAGGTAAAGCTAGAGCCTAATGGTTGTAATTGTTGTCTAAGGTCCTAAATGGTCAATAATATTGTATAGAGGCAGTGTCTAAGAGTTTAGGTGCATTGGAAGTCAAAAGTCACAGGACGACTAAGACTTTTGACGACTAAGTCATCTATTTGCCTCATATGTTGTTTTATGTGTTTATATGTGATTAATGAGGTCATAAGGTCCTTATATGAGTTATTATGGTGTATATAGGTTGTGTATCAAGTTCCATGAAGATTGGAGGTTAAACGTCCAAGAACATCCATGATGTTCGAAAGGATTGCCTTGAAACGACCTTGTGTGTATGCATGTTATGTCAAGTTTTACATGTTTGTTTTGGATAAAATTGATGTGGTAGGTCTAAAACTCATATACGAACATATTTCGTTGACTTCCAGGTACGACTTCATGTAAGACCCGCAGGGGGACCTAGAAGGAGTACCCCAACTTGGAGCTCAAGACTGCCAGGCAGGAGGGCCAAAGGACTACAAAAACGACGACCAATCGACCAGGCAATGTCCCATCGATGGGTGGAACCGATGGAGCCTGAAATATTGCAGGCTGAGGAGAAGCAGGAGAAAACCACGAGAGCCCAATGACAGGGCGTCGTCTCATCCACAGACCGTCGATGGTGGGGCATCGATGGTGCTGCCAGTTTTTGTTAAGGCTTAGGTTTTGGAAAATTCACCCCGTCTTATAAAATGTGAGGATGGTTGTTTTGAGTTTTTATGGGTATTTTAAGTGTATATAGTTCATTAAACTCTCATTTAAACACTAACACCTAAATCAAGACCACGTCCCGTCGATGGTGGGGCGTCGATGGTGCTGCCAGTTTTTTGTTAGGGGCTTGGGTTTTTGTAAAATTCACCCCAAGTCTTCTAAAATATGAGGACGGTTATTTTGAGTTTTTATGGGTATTTTAAGTGTATATAAGTCATTAAACTCTCATTTAAACCCTAACACCTAAATTAAAACACATTCGCTCCCAACGTTTCTCCAAAAACCTCCATGAGAGTTCAAGGTGAAGATGGAGCTTGAAGATGGTTCTTCAATAGAGTTTTTTCTTCAATTATCATTGGGTTATTCTAATAAGGTTTGTGAGTTCTTAATTTAAGGCTTTCTATCACCTTAGAGCCAATTTTAGAGATGATTTTCAAAGATTTCAAAAAGATGAAAAGTCCAATTTCTACTCTAAGTCTTTGGTTCTTGCATGATAGGTTTTCAAATTAAGATATGATGTTATTGATGTTGAATTGATGTTTTCCAATTAAATTCTTCATGAAACCTTGACATTCACAAATCTCTCAATTTGAAAAAAATATGGGTTATGGGATCATGCTTTGATATTGACGAATTCAAGTGTATATTGTTATGGGCTTTTGATTCATGCATAGATTATGATTGATTGGTTTATAGGCTGTTTCAATTCGATTAATTCATTATTGAATATTCTTAGATCTGTTGAATATTAGGCTTATTGAATTGATATTGACTTAAGACTTGTGATTTCTAATTTAATATTTTATTGGATATTGATTGATGTGATAATTGTAGTAAATTGATATCTAGGTTTTATTAGATTGATGAGTATGTAATGAATTGACCTTGTTTCATTAATTATTGATATAATTTTATTGAATTATTGGTTATGGCCATGGGTAAGCACTTATGATATTGAATAGGATGATTTAGCCTTGAAATCGAAGTGGTAAGAAGGAGCGGGGTATGCTTCCCTAATTCTTTTTATTTTACCTTAGTTAGACTTTAATTATGTTGCGATTGGTATGGTCCACTTATGGTGGCGGTACTATGTGAATTGATGTGCCTTGTCGACATTACTTTATGCAATATGATAATCATGGCCTTTCGGTACTACTTGAAGTAAAATAATTATTTTTGTAGTTGATTTATGTGGAGTATGATCACATCTATCTAGATGTGATTAACTGAAAGTATTTGTTCTTCTATTTATGTTAGGTGATAATGTTAGCCTATGACTATGCGCTTATGAGTATAGTCTTAGAGTTGATGCATGATTGTTCCTATTTGACTATATGAGTCTATGATAGTTATATTAATGATGTTATTGTAATGTATAGGATTAAATAAAAATGATAAAGTTCATTCCTAAGTGATTAAAAGAATGATATGATATATGTGATAAAGTAAAAAATGTTGTGTCATGTTTGGTAGACTTGTGTCCCTTACTTGATATATGTATGAATGAATTATAATAAGAGATGTCTTGACTTGGTAGGCAGAGTGCACCCTTGTCATTTATGAATGAGTGATATGTGATACCTTAAATGATATTAAGAAGGTCATGTACGTGGAAAAGGTTATGTTACGATTTTAAAGTCGAAGAGTTGTAATGGTATCCTTCATATAAAGGATGATGGACTTAGGGTTTATTGGCTGGAACGGCATCATATCATCCTTAGGAAAATCATAACGAGCTATCTAAGTCGCCATTGAAAGGTAGCCCTAGTGGACCTATTTCGTAGGGTGAATGTGATTGGTTGTGAACTAGATAAGGAACCTCTTCATGTGATCCTTTAGTGTCAATTACTCTATGTGATCAAAGGCTAGCACCGAGTGATTATGTCGAGGGAAGTAGCTCTACATGAGAAGGAGACTAGAGTACAATATAGGCTCTACTTGATAATGAGCCTAGAGTGCATAAAAGCCCTTCATATTCCTTAACCATGTGCCTACATGGGATGTGTCCTAGTTCTACCCTTGTCAAGTAGAACACCCTCATCGGAGTAGGTTAGAACTCCAGATTCCTTGTCTAGCTATCATGGCCTATGTCGATTATTGCCTATTCTTGTCAAGTGGGACACCTACTAGCATTAGAGACGTTCTATGAAGTCTAGGTGGTGGAATGGGACACTATCTTGACATTGCCCAATAGTCTTTGAAGATGTTAGTTAGAGTCCGTATGTCTTTTCTAAGACCATTACTTGAATGTCCTTATGTTATGAATGAGCCTTAAATGAACTAATGAAGTAATGACTTAAGTTAAGAAAGTATGTTAAATGAAGTGGTACTTATCTAGAATAGTTAAGGGTTGTCTAGTTAAGGTGTGAAGGGGCATAGGAATGGTCACTTATTATCTTACCAAGATATGTCTAAGAATGACTCTAGTTAGCGAAGTTGGTTGATTATGTAGACATGATCTAAGACTTAGGTATTCTTAAGGATTACTTAGGTAATCTTGAAGAGGTTAATTATGGACGTTATCTTCTTGATTTACATAAGTAAGTCTTTTGATATCCTTTGGAAGGGGAATGTCATATCATCTATATGCTAATGTGTTAAGTGAGAATGATTCTATCTTAGGTAGTCTTTAGGATATGCTAAGTGTGTGTAAGCGATTGTATAGGCGGTCGCTTCAGAACTCACTCAAGTGAACCTTAGAGTCACCTCTGGTAGGAGGATCTCATGTTCATGTGATTGATTTATTTGTAAGTATGTGTATCTCATTATAAGTGGTCTTAAGGATAATTTAGGTGTGCCTAGAGAGGGTATATGGGTGGTCTCTCTTTGTCTCACTTAAGTGAGTCTTAGAATAGCTTAAAGTGAGGGAATTATATGCTAAAAGTTGTGTAGATTGAAGCTAAGAAACTTCACTGTACAGTGAAGGACTTCACTGTGACAGTGAAGTAAGTTCATTGTAATGTTTTCCAAAAATGTTATAATTGCTTAAATGATTTCGTATATGTTTCTATGTTTTTAAATGTTGTTCTTATGATTATAGTATGATATTTTAATCAAAATTCATGAAAAGCATGCTATTTACTAGATGTCCTTTTTTCATGGTCTTTGCATGGCTTCCATACTCAGTACATCTAATGTGCTAACCCCTTCATTTCCCTTTTTTACTATAGTGTAGGGAATTGGATGTCTTGATGTGCCATGGAGGATGGATAGGTTTCTAAGACTTTGAAAAAGATGATGTATTAATGAGTCCTCATCGATTCGAATACAATGTCCACAAGTTCTTTATGTCTTAGTCTTTACTTTTATGTCTTTTATGGGCATAGACCCAAGTGTTGTAAACTCAAAAGTTTAGATGGTTCAATAAGATTGTTGTAAAAGGTTTAATGTTTTAAATGAAAGTCTTCCGCTTGCGTATTTTTTTAAAAGAGTTCTTCATGTCTGAAGAAAGTTTTAAATTTTTACTCATTTTAGAATATTTATTATGCAATGAAGGATATGAGTGGCATAGATGAGACTTCTTGAAGTCCCATTTGCCGTGTGGCGACACAAGTATACACTAACTTCTAAGGTGTACTTGTGGGTCATGACAGTTTAATCTTTTGGTTCAATTTACCTTTTGGGAACATCTTGCCTAACCAACACAGACCACATGAGCTAGTGTGGAATCCGGTGTCATAAAACCCTAAACCGAAGGAAGGCGGACTACTTGGCAAGGTAGTACCAAAACATAAAACATAGCAACTACGTGGATCCACTAGCTAGTATTCCTATGGGGGCAACATAGTTCAAGAACTAGGAGATATAGTTAGGACCCTCTTTATACTATATGCATTGTAGTCTCCAATCTCAAGAGTACTATAGTGATCCTACCCTCCCTAGGTGGGAAGGGACACTCCTTACTCTAGTTCACTCAGTGCTAAGCTCGAGTCCCCTTTTGAAATTTCTTTAACCCTTTAATTATCAATCATAGCTTAGTTTAGGTCATAGTGTATAACCCTTGAATAAGATCATCATCATCATAGATCAATAAGAATTGCATGAGTATAAGTCCTTTAATTACAATTCATATATGTGAGGATAGAACACTAGCATTTCACATAACGATAAGTACAAAGTTCATAAGACATACCAAGTCTTTTTCATAGTTCATCATCAAGATCTTACCAAAAACCCACAATTCAACCAAATTTGGTGATACATCATCATAAATCAATAATCAACATGATAACCATGCTAGGAGAATCACTACATCACATTTTAATACTAGATAATAGCTTCAGATAAGATACTTAGGTAAATTCAATTCCTAACCTAGATCACCTTTCCAAGAACTAGCATAAAAGAATACAAAACACTCTAATTTTTTCATGATTAATATAACAACATCTAATACAAATTCAACCAATAACAAAGTCAATCAAAACAATTACAACCTAATTCATATCAAGATCAAACCTAGGGCTAAGGGTTAAGGGTCATCATCTACAAACTAGACCAAACCATAAAAATATATCATAATTAAGTTATAATACATTCTAATATACTTATATCATCCAATACAAAACATAAACAAACCAATTAATAACATAATTTTCAAAATTGAGAAGAACCCACATGAAAACCCAACTTTTGAAAATACTTTGAAGGAACCCTTTGAGGAAAGAGGTCTCAGAGGTGAATTAGATCTCATACCTCATAGTTTTATGAAGAATTTATGGTGAAATCGTCCCTTTTCAGCCCCCATATCCCTCCCCTATTTTGTCTTCAATGGTGTCTTCCAATAGAGAGAGAAAAAAGAGAGTAGGAAGAAAGTTTTGTTTTAAGTGTTGTAATTAGACTAATGGGATTGGGGTCTTTATATGGGGGGTTAATTAAGTTAATTAGTCTTCCCTTAATCCCTAACTAACAACCAAACCCTTTAATTAATTATTTAAGACCATCTTAAATACGTGCAGGAAAATGGACCCTCAAAGACGAGACCGCGATCGATGGTCCATCTGTGAGTCGACGGTCACTGTACCCTTCCATGCTGCACATCTGTCGTTCTTGCCAGAGACTGTGCAGGTTAGGGCCTCCAACAAATTGGATAAGTGTTGGCCGACAGATGGCATCGATGCCCCGTCGATCAAAACACGCCTCGTCGATAGCCCTTTTGTGGGTGCACAGTGCCCAGGCATTGTTGACTCCTACATGCAAGGGTCCTCCTCAAGGACCCTTGGTTGGTCCTTGGGGAGTCGTACCCGGAATTTTTGACTATGAATTAACCTAAACACGTGTTAGACACCCTTCCACCAATTTTCACCATTTTTATACTCCTAATAGCTAGTCGAATAGGCTTAGACACACTAGTACCTCGTAGAACTAGTTTTCAAACGTTATGGACGTTCTTGGACGTTTTGGTTCCTAGACTTCCTAAATGACTTATAAACATTAAAATAGGACTTAAAACAGTGTCAAGACCTTATGACAGTTATTTTAGGCTTTAAGACACGTCTTGGATCTTTGAAGTTTTACATTATCCCCCCTTAGGAACATTAGTCCCCGAATGACACTAAAATTCTTTTGAAGGAAGGAATACACTCAAGACTAGCAGCCCAACCAACAACAATTCAAAACAACATCAACTATATCCAGATGCACAAGACAATGCAAAACTTCAATTACCCCCACACAAGGCTCAAATATGACATTACGAGGAATTTTCTTCTCACAACAACAACATGATAGTCACGACCCGAAAGTACCCCCTAGAAGTTAGGAGGAACCCTCATTTTGTGACTGGGCATACTTGACCCTTTTGGGTCTTGTACAAGCCCTTTAACTAGCATTCATTACATAATACATAAAAAATAGTGGGGAATTAAAACTTATTCACGAATGAATTAATAAAAAGGAAATCTTTCATAAATATTTAATAAATCTCATCATCACAAACCAAACAAAAAGACACGACATAAATAACTTAGGGACACGACCCTTTACAATGAAATAAAATACATAATAAGTCTTAACATAAAGAAACTAAGAATATAGGAATTATGCCCTTGAATAAATAAGGACACATTTTATCTAGAGAGGAACTTTCCCAAGCTTTTCCTTCTAAACTTCAACCTTGTTTCCAACCTATATTTAGATAGTATAGAAAAGTATGGGGTTAGTACAAATAATGTACTAAGTATGGCATATGCAAAAACATGGGCAAAGGGACATTTTAGTAAAATACCATTTCACGCCAATTCAGTAAAACATTCATGGATTTAGAAGCGAAACATCATAAAAAATCATTTCACTTAGATAAGATTTTCCATAATTTTAAACCAAAAGAGACCATACGGTGAACTCAAATCTAACATTACAATGAACTAATTAAGCCTTTACAGTGAAATCATTTGAGCATTTACAATAAATCATTTAAAGAATTCACAATGAATTTAACTTGACCAATTACAATGAAATATCCCATACCATCACCTACCCTAAGTAGATCATTCTTTTAGAAGGTTTGGCACCAAGTCTTCCCTTTTGGAAGGTCCTACTTAGTGAAATGGATAGATAGCATCCCGTACCACCACCTACCCTAAGTAGTACGTTCTTTTAGAAGACTTAGTTCATTCAATTCAAATAAGTCACACCAAGACTCCCCTTTCGGATTTCCTACCCAGTGCAATGGATAAACAGCGTCTCATTCCACTACCTACCCTAAGTAGAACACTCCTTTAGAAGACTTAGCACGTTCATTTCTTTTGTGGGAGTTAGATTAACCAACATAATCCATGAGAGCTAGACATTGAATCCCGATATTAACCCCTATTGGATGAGGGATCCTCACTTTTCTAGAATGAGGTCATTCTCTTAGCATTTACATGGCTCTCCCAATAGATACACACCTATGCGAGTGCATAGTTAAGGGATAAGGGGATTTCTACTATGTAACTCATTCTCTACTAACGAGGAGTACTCATCTTAAGAGGTACATTGGAATACAACATCTCAAATAACAAAGTGCAATCCACCTCTCCTTCATAACCTCTCGGATCTAGGCATAACTTCCCACGGATTCCTAACATTATAGACTATAGGTTAAGGAGTACTAGTGAACACCACATCTCAACTCACGAAGGGCATTCATCATACAACCTATCTTCGAAAGTGCATGGGATGTAGTGGTGTTGCTACTAAACACTTCATCTCAACTCACGACGAGTGTTCTCCCCAAAACTCCCCTTTTTGACTTAACTTAGCTTCATTCATTCATTCAATTGTGAGTGTGTATGTACATGTGAGAACACCTTTTGCATAAGCTTCACTTCATTCATATTTAACTTCAATAATACATGCTTAGACCTTCATTCATGACATCACACATCTTACATGCTTCACATAATCATATAAGTCCTTTATACATAATCCTTAACATATTTCTCATAACAAGCTTGATAAAACACTGAACAAGAATGTCTTCATTTAAACATACTCTCTAGCCTATATCACATAATAGCTTCATAAGGCACATTTGACAAGAATAGCATACTTTTCATCTTACTTCACATATAAAGCCTTCATAGACTCATTCACAATAAACTAGTCACTTTACATTCATACAATCCAAGTAAACACCGCCACCAAGAAGGTGGACCATACCACTCAATAGCAGTTTGAAATCAAAGATAAACATCATAATTAACTTACCCTTTAATCCAAGCTTTCATAACCGATAACATTTTCTAAACATTTCATCATAATGTAGCCCTTAGGGCAGTAGCTAAACAACAATAACAAAACAAGAGCTCATTCTCTACACAAACATGCTCATTTAACCCATTTCTTAAGCCAACATTTGAAGAAAAGCTTTGACATGATTTCATTAAAGTTTTAATATTAAAATAATCAACTAACATTAGGAATACCATTATTAAGTCATTAGAAACATTTTCATGCAAGACCCATATTTAGATTTGAAGATAGAGAAACTAGGGTTGAAAACTCATTTTGAAAATTCATTAGAAGGGACTCCTTGAATGGAAGAGAGTTCTAGGATGGATACTATACCTTAAATTAATGAAATACCAAAGATTTTTTGATGGACAAACGACCACCAACATCCCTCCTAGCATTTCTTGACTTCTAGCTTCCATGATTACTTGCGATAGTCTTCTAAGAGAGAGGGGTTTTTGGTTTTAGGAAGAGGGGACTAAATGGGGTCTTAGAGTTTAGAACACTAAAAATATCAGACTAGGGTTCCAAAAGACATTGGGAAAATTTACACAAAACACCCCAAGTAGGCAGCAACGTGCAACAGCTTTTAGCAGGTGCCAATCGACAACCCAAGCTACTGGGTGTGGATTGATCGACGGCCCGTGCTGCTGGGCATCGGTGGCATCAGAGACTGGATCAAGGGATGGCTGAGTTTCACACCAAGTATGGGACGACGCCCCTCATTCGACGGGGCGTCGATGGGCCTACGCCCTGTAGACTGCTCCGTCATTTGGGCATTGTTCTAAGACTTGTCCAATTCTTGGGCCCTTCATTTAGGGCCCCTTGTGGAACCTATGTGGGGTCGTGCCCGGACGTTAAACCCCTAATCTAAGTCGTCTAGGTCTTAGTCACATCTCAAGAAAGTTTCAAGCAAAACTAACACATCAAACTCACTCAAACACCTCAAGACACACAAGCGCTACCTAGGGCACACCTTCCGAACGTCATGGACGTTCTTGAGCGTTTCACCTCCAAACTTAACCAAACTTTATACACTGTCTAAGAACACTATAGTAACTCATTTTAAATTAAATTATTTCAATAAACAACCACGAGGCTCTAGTTCACCTTAGTTCGTTTTGGGGCGTTACAATGATCTCAATATGCTTTACATGAGTAATCTATGCCAAAGTTAAACTTACCAACATACTACAAATCATTTCACAAAGACTCATCATATCAAAATGCACAAGATAACTCAAACAAGCCAAAGAGCAAAATTTTGAAATTCAATGGTAAAACTTCACTGTAAATCATTGTAGAGCTACTCAAAAATGAATATTTTGCAAGACTTAAAAAAAAACCAAAGAAACATCAATTTTTGGTCATTATTTTCATTATTATTAAGAACTACAAACCTTAATTATCAAATAAATTAGGGTAACGGAACTTTAATGTCGGCCTCGGCCTCCCATATTTCACCCTCAACTAGGTAATTTTTCTTTAACACCTTTACGGAAGCCACCTCTTTATTCCTTAACTTCTTGACTTGCCTATCAAGAATTATAACTGTAACTTCCTTATAAGAGAGGCTATCTTTGACACCAAGACCCTCAATTGGAAGAATGGACTCGGGATCACCACTAAACTTTGTAAGCATGGAAAATGGAAAACTGGATGAACCGAAGCCAATTCACTAGTAAGTTTCAAATCATAGGCAACCTTACCAACCCTTTGGTAGATTTCATAGGGACCCACATAACGAGGACTCAACTTCTCTTTCTTTCCAAATCTAACCACCCCTTTCATAGGTGAAATTTTCAAATACACCTTATCACATTCTTCAAATTCCAAATCCCTTCTCTTATGATCGGCATAAGACTTTTGACGACTGTAGGCCATTTGCAACCGATTTCTTATGATATTAACTTTCTCCAAATTCTTATAAATCAAATCGGGACCAAGAATCGAAGGCTCTACCAATTAATACCTTCCAATAGGAGACCTACACCTCCTACCATAAAAGGTTTTATAAGGAGCCATGGAAATGGATGAATGAAAGCTATTATTATAAGCAAACTCCACCAAAGACAAATTCTTATCCCAATTTCCCTTGAAATCAATAATACAAGCCCTAAACATATCCTCAAGGGTTTGAATAGTATGCTCCGCTTGACCATTCGTTTGGGGATGAAAAGTGGCACTCAACTTCACCTAAGTACCCAACCCTTCGTGGCATTACCTCCAAAACCTAGAGGTAAATTGTGCACCCCGATCCGATATGATAGATAATGGAATACCATGGAGGCACACAATCTCATCTATGAAGATCCTACATAATCTTCTGCCGAATAAGTAGATTTGACGGGAATAAAATGAGCGAACTTGGTCAACCTATCCACAACAACCCATATAGAGACATATTACCTTTGAGTCTGAGGTAAACCCACTACAAAATCCATTTTGATGTCTTCCCTTTTTTAAGCAATAACTTAAATTTCTCGTAGTAAGCCACCCGACTTTTGATGTTCGGATTTTACTTGTTGGCAATTCGGACACTTAGCAACAAACTCCGCTATATCCTTCTTCAAACCTTCCCACCAAAATACTTGCCTAAGGTGATGTACATTTTTGTCAAACCCGGATGAATGGTGTAGAGGGACCCATGGACTTCCTCCAGGATTCGGTTCCTCAACTCATCTTCCTTGGGAACACATAATCTTCCTTAGTACCTCAAAATACCATCCCCCACCCCTATGGAGAACGCCTCATTAATCATGTGAAAGACCGATTCAGTCAACTCCATCAATAATTTATCAAGGTGTTGTTTGGACTTCAGCTAAACTATCAATGATGACTCGGAGTTATGATGGACCATGAATCCACCATTCAGAGAATCTTCCAATCTCACACCTAACTAGCTAACCTATGAACATCCTTCACTAGGTCTTTATTGGCTTCATCTATGTGTGACACACTACCCATAGTCATACGACTTAGAGCATCCACAACCAAGTTTGCCTTGTCGGGGTGATAGAGGACACTCATGTCGTAATCTTTCAACAATTCTAATCACCTTCTTTGTGGAGATTCAACTACTTTTGGGTAAACACATATTGGAGACTCTTAACGTGGGTATAGACATCAACATGGACACCATACAAGGAATGCCTCCATATTTTCAAGGCAAAAACTACGGCCGCTAACTCAAGGTCATGAGTTGGATAGTTTCTCTCATGCACCATAAGTTTCCTAGAAGCATAGGCTATCACCTTCCCATTTTGCATAAACACACATCCTAAACACACTTGGGATGCGTCACAATACACAACAAAACCCTTTATACCCTCTGGTAAAGTCAACACCAAAGCAGAAGTAAGCCTATCTTTCAACATCTGAAAACTTCTCTCACAAACCTTCGACCACTCGAATTTCTTACACTTTTGGTTCAAAGTAGTCAAATGAGATTTAATGGATGCAAAACCATCCACAAAACTCCGATAATAACCGGATAAACCCAAGAAACTCCTAATGTCGTTAGGAGTCAATGGTCTAGGCCAATTTTTTAACGCCTCCGTTTTCCTTAGATAAACCTCAACTCCCTCAACTAGAGATTATATGACAAAGAAATGTCACCGACCTCAACCAAAACTCACATTTGCTAATACTTGGCAAATAATTGATGCTCTTTAAGTACTTGCAGAACAACCCTCAAATGGTTCATATGATCACCCTCATTTTTCGAATATACCAAAGATGTCGCCAATGAAGACAATGACAAATGAATCTAGGTAAATTAGAAACACCCTATTCAATAGATCCATAAACGCTGCCGGAGCATTAGTGAGACCAAAGGACATTACTAAGAACTCATAATGTCCATATCTAGTACGAAAGGCCTTCTTTGGTATATCCTCACCTCTCACCCTAAGTTGGTGATACCCCGACCTCAAGTCGATCTAAGAAAAGTAGCTTTCCCCTTGGAGTTGATCAAACAAGCCATCAATTTGAAGGATACCCATCATTCTTCTTCACAAACAAAATTGGAGCACCCCATGGATAAATATTAGGTCTAATGAAGACTTTTTCTAGTAAATCTTTGAGTTGTGCCTTCAACTCTTTCAATTCGGTCGGAGCCATCTGATAAGGACGAATTGAAATGGGATATTTGTATGTGGTAGCAAATTGATACCAACATCAATTTTCCATTCGGGAGGGATATCGGGAAGATTATTTGGAAAGACCTCCGAAAATTCACTCACTATGGGGACCGACTCAATGGGAGGAATTTCAGAGTCTAGATCTTGGACTCTTACTATATGGTCTAGACAACCTATTAAGAAAATTTTGCATGCATTTATACAAGATATGATACGACCTCTATGAATAGAGTTTACCCTTCCACTCTACAAAAGGTTCATTTGGAAAGTTAAACATCACCACCCTTGTTCTACAATAAATAGAGGCAAAAAAAGCATGCAACAAATCCATACACAAAATAATATCATAATCAAGCATATCAAGTTCTACTAGTTCAACATAAGAAACTCTATTGGGAAACATTATAGGACAACTCTATACACCCTTTTTGCAACAACTGACTCACCCATTGGAGTAGACACTAAAAATGGTTCATGCAAAATATCGGACAAAATGTCAAACTTTTTGGCTACTGGTACACTCAAACTTATTTCTCAAATAAGAAGTAAAGCGGTCGTGTCAAGTAAATAACTCAACTAGTGAGGTTGGGATCGTTCCCACGAGGAAAATAGTCTAGACTTCACTTCAACCTGTTATTACTATTGTTTGGTCAATGACTTCCTTGGAAAGTAAAAACATAAAAAGGGGGGTTTCGATTTCTAAATGAGTGAAAATAAATAACGAACTTGAAAGAGACACTTAATAGCTTTGACAGTTGGATTTTAATCAATTAATCAAAGTAACTAGGGTTTACGTGTTCCCCACAGGTTCATAGCTTGATAATTCTAACTATAACAATTCTTTCCTAGTATCTTGCATGCAAAGTGATAAGTTATGTATTTTTAAATCCTTGGTCCGGCATCTAGAAAATCTCACTCCGCACCTTGGTCCGGCTACGTGTGTTGCTATCCTAACCCTTATCCTTACCTCATATTAAGCATCGTATTCGATATTTGACTAAGTAATTACCTCGTACCAATCAATACTAGCCTATTAGATAGTATACACTAAATCTATGTTAATAATTCTTTTCCTATTATCTACCTCCTTGGTCCGGCAAGTAGCATTAAGGCGAGTTCTAACGTTGGTCATCCGTTAAAAAGACTTCTAAGCGAAAGAATTATTAATACATGCAAGACACTATTCTAGAATTGTTATTTTAGTTAGGGTTTATCTCATTATTTGTCTATGGTTCCCACAACCATAGTTATGGAGTTTAGTTACTCATGGCCATAAACACAATATTCAAATATATTAAATAAGAATTCATGTACTTACTTCAATGAGAAAGAATAAAATCC
>NC_028642.1:34970558-34971258 GCF_001406875.1 Solanum pennellii | reverse complement strand
TAGTTATGGAGTTTAGTTACTCATGGCCATAAACACAATATTCAAATATATTAAATAAGAATTCATGTACTTACTTCAATGAGAAAGAGTAAAATCTGAAAGTTTGCTTGATTAATCACCAAAAATCACTTGCAAGAATCTCAAAATCTAACACTAATACACAAAATCTAATAATATGATGTCTAAGAATACGGAGTCTAACCTATATTACCGAGTCTAACTAACACCGTGTCTCTCAATCTAAGAGTCTCACGTCTAACAGAGTCTAACCTCAAAAACGAGGTTTTTTGAACTATTTATAAAAAATAAAAACCTAATTAAACAAGGACTCTATTTGCTAGAAATCTGCCAATACTCGACTGGGTCGACGGACCTCACGACGGATCGTCGTGGTCACGACGAACCGTCATGGACTCCGTCGTCCCATACTTGTGAAATTTCTTCTGCTGCTCTCTTCACCACCCTCGACGGCAAGTATGACGGACCGTCATAGGCACAACGGTCCGTGAGGGTCTTCGTTTCAAAACACTTTCAACTCTTGGAATCTGGGTACTGGGATTACTTCTCTGAACTCCATGACGAACTGCAAGACTGACCGTCATAAGCACGACGGACCGTCACAAGCTTAGTAACCCCACACTTGGTCAGACTTCCCCATCTTCCTTCAGCAGCTGCACTACGCTGCCACCTACGGACCGTC
>NC_028642.1:34966237-34970395 GCF_001406875.1 Solanum pennellii | reverse complement strand
CCCCAATGCATAAAAATCTAAATACTAGAGTGGTAGGTGAAGCAAACCTTTGGCGCAAAGCGCCGTCGATCAGCAAGATAGTGGGTCCGGTTCACCGGAACCCACGTCCTCTAAAATCCGGACACCCTCAGTGGTGTCCTCAGCAACAATTGCACCATCAGTAGTGCCTCCTGCTATCTCTACAGTGCGGGATCTAGACGCCCCAGCCGCTAACTCTGATGCTCTCATCTGGTGCGCCGCCTCCTCAGCAAGTGAGGCTCTCCTCGCAGCCTCCATCTCTCGGCGCTCCTTCTTCCGTGCTCGCGCCTCGTCTTCTGCTCGGCCCCTACGCCTCTTGGCACTCTCTCGAGGGGGAGGTGGTGGAATTTCTGAAGTGGCAAAAAGGGCCGCCAACACTGTGTCCTCAGCAGGCTCGACAGAAGGCCTCAGAATCCGGCACCTTAGCCTCTAAGATCGTGTCGATATCTGCACGAAGACTGTCGACTGCAGCCTGAAGGGTCGACACATCCACCGGAGGGGCTGGTCGGGCTAGCACCCTCAACTCAAAGGCGTCCAAGCGCTGGTTAACCTCAGCGATCTTCCGCTCTGTAAACTGCACCATTTTCCTCTCTAGGCGCTCTTCGGACTCAGTAATCGACTTCTGCATCCACGGCTCGATATGATGTAGAAGAGTGGCCATTTATGCCTCTAGTTTTTGGACCCTAGTGAGCGGGACCAGTGCCGGTAGAGGGGCTGTGCGAGAGGAGCTCGGGGCAGTGCTACTACCTGGGATAGACTCGACCGGGGTAGTGTCAGTGGACGCCGCCTGTGTAGCTATGCGGGCCTGGGCTACCGTATCAGCAAGATCATCAGCAAGTGGGAGCAACTCTGGACGGGGCCCTCTGCGTGGAGCCAACTCATTGGCCTCGTCTCTGATGAGGCTGAAGTCAACAGTGCCCTGCGGGGTCTTATGCTGATCTACATGCCATATGGGCACACCTGCGGACCTGCAGAGGGCAAAGATCATGCACGGAAAAGGGTAGGTAGTAGTGACCTTGAATGCCCTCTCGTGCATGACTGCCTGGAGAAGCCATGCGAAGTCCACCTCGAATCCGGCTATCATCGCCGCCATCAACACTGCTCGATCCCAGGAAACGATGTTATCAGCAGCTGAGGGGGAAAGGCAGTGACGGACAAGCAGCCACAAGAACTTTGTTGTGAACGTGAGGTTGGCCTTCTTGATGGCCCCCTTCGGTTCAGTCACCCAATCGGCACCCTCTCCATCTACTGACAGGTGCAGGGCCATCCACCTCTTGGTGGTCTCTCTCAGTGATGGCTCGCGCAAGAACTGTCCATCCTTAACTATCTGCCAGCGGTAGTCAAACTCGGCAGTGAGGGGGTCCAAGTAGCATCAACACTCTCGCCGTATAGAAACCGGCGGATGGCTGGCAGGGAAATGTCAACCTGTACGCCCCGTACTCGGACCTGCTCCAGTGGGGCCTGTTTAGCGGGGGCAGCCCGTCTAATTATCTGTGATCGGAGAGTCGCTACGTAAGATGCGTAGAACTCTCGGACCAATTCTTCACTGTATCGTCCCAACGGACGTTCTGTCCACTCCAAGCGATGCCTGATGAAGAGATTATGGATCTCAGGCATCGTCGGGAGACTCCCTGTAAGGACCCGCCGCTCCAAGGTGAGTGTTCGAGTCATCACTCCTTTATCAGTCAGGAACTTGGCGTCGGAGTAGACTTGGAATTGCCCGTCGACACACCACCGGTTGGGCTGGTCAGTGGCTGGGGTGGGGCCCTGAACTGGTGAGCCTGATGTAGAGTCTGAACTGTCAGCCTCATCAGACGAGGCCGACGCTGCAGCTGTGGCGGGTGCGGGAACCTCAGCAGAGCCGGAGGTTTCCTCGGACCATGATACTCCTAACGAGCCAGACGCTCCTTCTTCATTTGTGGCTGACCCAGAGGGTGTGCCGGTCAGTGTGCGCTCCTCATCAGACCGGGAGGCAGTGACTACGCCGGACGCCACCCTTTTGGGTGTGGCTCTGGGAGCACGTGCAGCACGGGAAGGTGTGGAAGTGCCTGGGGGCACATACTCAGGGTCACGCTCATCATCAGAGCCGATGACCATGCGGGCAGACGGGGCGAAAGACTTTGATCGCCCGCGTGCGTAGATTCGGTCTTGCTTGGGTGCCATAGTAGATAGTACCTGTGAAGGATCAATATTAGTACGAGTAGTGGCAAACAAGACAAGCAAAACCATACGAAATAAAACATTGAAAATAGTATGTCATTGTTATAGAAACAGTATCACACGACAGGCCTGGTGACGGCTCGTCGTGACTATGACGGACCGTCATGAGGTCCGTCGTGTCTTACTTGGACTATGAATATATAGAGAACCCTGAAGGAGAGTCTCTGACTAGCATGACGGTATGTGTAGGATGGACCGTCACAGGTACGACGGTCCGTCGTAGAAGTCTGTCGTATGACACTTCAAAAAAAATATGGAGACCCTTAGCAGAGGGGTCTCTGACCGTCATGACGGTCATGCAGAACGGACCGTCGTGGGTATGACGGTCCGTCACATGTGTCCGTTGAAGGACACTTATAAAAAGTGAGAGACCCTTAGAAACCGGGTCTCTGACAACCAGAACGGTTGTGCAGGACGGACCGTCGTGAATACGATGGTACGTCACATGTGTCCGTTGAAGGACACTTAGCACAAAATGAGAGACCCTTAGAAACAGGGTCTCTGTCAACCAGAACGGTTGTGCAGGACGGACCGTTGTGAAGACGACGGTCTGTCACATGTGTCTAACCCAACTACCTAGGAAACTAGCAATGCAAAAGCACCTATGTCTAGGGTTGTCAACATGGAAATTTCGAACATTTTGAACCTAGGTCAGACATAATCATATAAAGGAAACAACATACGACGAAGAACTAAGCTAATACTAACTAATAAATAAAAATGCAAGATAAATGAGTAAAATTAGAGACACATACCATAGAAATGGAGAAAAACAAATAGACAAGTACTCGGTGGCCATGCAGACACCCACAGCAGCAACTCCGACTAGTAGATTAACACTTTTAGGGCTTTGGGATTGTGGGGGGCAATGATCGGTGGTTGATAGAGGAATAGATTGTGGAAGTTGAAAAAGAGAGAGTAATGGGAGAAATAATGCAGTAATGGGGGTGAAATGAGGGGTTGGGGAGTTTAAATGATGAAAGTTTATATTAAACTCCAACCGGGTCGGGTCGGGTATGCCTCATTAATCACGCGACATTCCCCGACGACGATCCGTCGTAGTTGTGACGGCCCGTCGTTGGTTCCGTCGTGTGTGCCCTAGTTTGAAACTAACAGAAAAAACGTACCTGGTACGACGGAGGCATACGACGGTCCGTCGCAGGCGCAACGGTCCGTCGATGTATCCGTCAGTGACTGCTGCAGAGTAATTTTCTGCAGAATTTCCTAGTAATGTGCCTGCAAATTTAAAAACCCATTAGTAGAAAAATGCTACCATTACTAAAAAAACGACAAGTATTGGGTTGCCTCCCAACAAGTGCCTGATTTAATGTCGCGGCACGACTGGGGACACTTGATTACTCAGACTTCATCAAGATGGTATGCCTCGATCACTTCATTCGCCGATTCAGCATGCCCGAAATAGATTTTTATGCGCTATCCATTCACCTTGAACCGCACAACCTCCTTTGTTTCCAACTCAACTGCTCCATGAGGGAATAGTTGGGTAACCAAGTAAGGACCAGTCCATTTGGACTTGAGCTTGCCTGGAAACAACCGCAACCTGGAATTGAATAAAAGCACCAAATCCCCGACCATAAACTCTCGTTTTTCAATTTTGTTGTCATGGTACTTCTTCATCTTTTCTTTGTATTGTGCTGAGCTTTCATAGGCTTTCAGGCAAAATTCATCAAGTTCATTCAACCCATTTAACCGTTGCTCTGCAGCTTCGCTCCAATCCATTTTTAACTTCTTCATAGCCGTTGCTCTGCAGCTTCGCTCCAAAATTTGATACGCTCAAACTTACTTCTCAAATAAGAAGTAAAGCGGTCGTGTCAAGTAAATAACCCAACTAGTGAGGTTGGGATCGTTCCCACGAGGAAAATAGTCTAGACTTAACTTCAACCTGTTATTACTATTGTT
>NC_028642.1:34960587-34965936 GCF_001406875.1 Solanum pennellii | reverse complement strand
GACACTATTCTAGAATTGTTATTTTAGTTAGGGTTTATCTCATTATTTGCCTATGGTTCCCACAACCCTAGTTATGGAGTTTAGTTACTCATGGCCATAAACACAATATTCAAATATATTAAATAAGAATTCATGTACTTACTTCAATGAGAAAGAGTCAAATCCGAAAGTTTGCTTGATTGATCACAAAAAATCACTTGCAAGAATCTCAAAATCTAACACTAATACACAAAATCTAATAATATGATGTCTAACAATACGGAGTCTAACCTATATTACCGAGTCTAACTAATACCGAGTCTCTCAATCTAAGAGTCTCACGTCTAACAGAGTCTAACCTCAAAAACGAGGTTTTTCGAACTATTTATAAAAAAATAAAAACCTAATTAAACAAGGACTCTATTTGCTGGAAATGTGCCAAAACGCGGCTGGGTCGACGGACCTCACGACGGATCGTCGTGGTCACGACGGACCGTCATGGACTCCGTCGTCCCATACTTGTGCAATTTCTTCTGCTACTCTCTTCACCACCCTCGACGGCAAGTATGACGGACCGTCATAGGCACAACGGTCCGTCGAGGGTCTTCGTTTCAAAACACTTTCAACTCTTGGAATCTGGGTACTGGGATAACTTCTCTGAACTCCATGATGAACTGTAGGACGGACCGTTATAAGCACGACGGACCGTCACAAGCTTCGTAACCCCACAAAGATAAATTCTAAGCCTGCACATAAGTGCGCCTACTGTATACTTTACTACCACTAATATTTACTGTGACTTAAAATAAAAACTTTACAAATAGCCGCTATACATTGGCTAATAAAAAGTAAAATCTTATCTACAAAGTAATCTTATCTTTGAAAAATCTTATCTTTGCTTTTACATTTCAACAATTCTATCTCTTTGTCGGCCATCTTCTTTATGTCTTTTTCTTCTTTTATCTTGTCATCATAGCTTTTTATCTTATCTTGCTTATCTCTTCCGTTTTTACTCCAAATCAACATCTGGTATAACATTATCTTCTCCATTTCATTTGGAACATCTGTGATCTGGGTATTTGTGTCCAATAAGTTTACAATATCTGATTAATAAGTCTTGTAAGATAAACTCTTTCTTTAATGCTCTTGTTGTAGGTTGTTCCTCTGGCTTTAATAATGATAAAAATCATCGCTGGACTTCATCCATATCTGCTCTTCTTAATTCTCTTGAGTTTGAATATATCATACCTTGGTCTCTTGCATAGTAACTCCAAATAGCATTGCCGTTTAAATAATTGTTAGCTAGTTCTTGTATAACTGTTGATATATCAATTATCCTTTTATTTGCATAAAAGTTTGGTATTTCTATCTTTGGTATTTCAGCCTGTTTTTATATATCTTCTGGTATTATCATATCCTTGGTCAAACCTATCTTTATAACTTGAATTGGTGACTTGATTTCTTCATATAATATCTCAGCTGGCGCTGTATAAAACTTAATATAAAATAAATTTCCTTTGGTAAGTCTTTTGTATATGACGAACGCTTTGTATAATTCTTGTATTCCACTTATTTCTTCTCCATCATATGTGTATACGGTACTTAGTAATCCATAACTGTAACATGTTTTAACTAAGTTTGAACTAGTTTTAGGTTGTGCAATCAATCTATTATATCCTTGTAGTTTTTGTGTTATATAATCTTCATTTGGGTTTTTGGTTTGTGTGGATCTGGGGTTTAAATTTAAAAATGTTTGGATCTTATATATGTTTTCAATATACGATTGTGTGATGTAATTGTATCTCTTTTTATCACTTTGTGTATTAACTGCGTATGTAGAAGTTTGTGGTTCTGTGGGTATTTGTTTTTGTGTATTTTGGGTAAATGGTTTTATAAATAATTGGTTTAAATTTGTATTTCGTGGTTTTTCACTAACTTTTCTGCTTGTACCTGCAGCTGTATTTAAACAAACATTATGAGTTTTAGGGAGTTTCCCATCGTCTCCTTTTATCTCTGGAATTTTACCGTCTTTCGATCGACGTAGCTCCGCATTTTTATAGTCATGCTGCTGACTTATATTAGCTTTAGACTACAGGTTATCTTCATTAGTCTTTAGCTTTTGTATCTCATTCTCCGTACTGTCCACTTTAGTACAAAGTGTAGTAATGGCTTTGAGTAGCTCTTCAATTGTATCTTCGCTTTTGTTCTCAGTCTGAGTAGCTTTGTCTTGATAAGTAGTCTGCAACATCATTCTTATTAATCTTTATTACTTCAATTGTAAATGTAAAGTTTAATATATTCAATACCAATCTTCTAATTTCTTTCGTTGTTATTGAATCTTGTATTTTTCTTGTTAACCACTATTTTACTTGTGTATTATCTGTTCTTACAATAAATTTGTTATATCCAATATATGGCTCAAATGCTAATAAACATTTATATACTGAAAATAATTCTTTCCTATTTATTTCCCAGTTTATTTTCGTATTTGTATATGTGCCTGAATAATATCTACAGTGATATTCTATATTATTATTATTATATTTATATTTCAATACTCCTCTATAACTTTTCTCACATGCATCAGTTTCTACTATATAAACAAATTTTTTATCTTCATCCGGAAAATATAATTTCTGTAATGTTTTACATAATAATTTTATCTTTTGTATTTGTGTTTGATCTCTATTATCAAAATGATATTCTACATCTTTCTTTAGTTTTTGTCGTAATGGTTTTAAATTTTCTGCTAATTTTGGTATAGATTCTCTTACTTGGTTAACTAATCCTAAAAAGGATTGTAATTTCTTTTTTTGTATCTAATTGTTCATTCGAGGTTATTATTTTTTGTACAATATGCGTTTGCATTTTTATTCCATTTTTATCTATTTGTATGCCTAGGAATTCTATTTGTTTTTTCATTATTTCTGCTTTCTTTTTACTTAAACTTATTCCTGAGTGTTGTATTATACGTATAAATTTTTCTAATAATTTTATGTGTTCATCTTGTGTTTTAGAATATAATAATATATCATCAATATATACTACACAATTTTCTAGTTGTTTAAAATAGTTGTCCATAAAATGTTGGAATCTACCTGGTGCATTTTTATATCGAAATGGTAATACATTCCATTCATAAAATCCTTGTGGTACTGTGAATGTTGTAAGTTTTTTAGATTCCTCTTCTAATTTCAAATGATAAAATCCTGATTTCAATCAAATTTGCTAAAATAATTATATCCTTGTATTTGTCTTATCTTTAATATTTTATTTGGTATTGGATAATTATATGTTTTAGTTTTTGCATTTATATTTCTATAATCAATAACCATTCTACTTTTTTCTCTTTTTTGTTCACTATATTTGTTAACAATAAATGCCGGACTTGTATGGTTACTATTACTTTCTTGTATATATCCATTTTTTAGTAATTCACTTATATGTATTTTAAATTCCCTTAAATCATTAAAATTATATTTTAATGGTTTTTGTGTTATTATACTATTTTCATCAATTAGTTCAATTTTAACTTCTGTTTTATGTTTTTCCCATCCTTGTAAAGGATCTTCGTCATACAATAATTCCAATTTTTCTTGGATTATTTTTACTTTATCTATGGAAAATATAATTAATTCTATTCTAGGGTCTTCTTCTTTTATATTTTCTAATTTTTGTGTAATTTTTTCACTGCCTTTAATTTATTCTGTTGTTTTTCTTCTTTTGTTACCTACTCTTCTTGCTCCTATCTTTTGTTTACATGGTGTTATGAACCACCAGTGTGTTTTTGTTATTATATGTGGATATAATTTTTCTACAA
Organism: Solanum pennellii; assembly: GCF_001406875.1. Taxonomy (NCBI): domain Eukaryota; kingdom Viridiplantae; phylum Streptophyta; class Magnoliopsida; order Solanales; family Solanaceae; genus Solanum; species Solanum pennellii. The sequence goes on along the minus strand of NC_028642.1, from coordinate 34,962,137 downwards.
ATGGCATTCCTAATAACATATCCTTTGTTGTTAGTTCAAAATTATATATTTCGTTTACAGTTAATATTTTATCCCATATTTGTATTTTTATATTTTTTGCCTTGTACATCATACTTCCTTCATTATTAAATCCTGTTACTATTATTGGTGTTTTTAATTTTTCCCATTTTTCTTCTGGTAAACAATTGTATTTACATATATTAGCCTCTGCTCCTGTATCTATCATTGGTGTATAATATCTGTTATAATATCCTTCTATTATTATCTTCGCGAGTATATATATTATCATATATTTTTTATATTAAAGTCCTTTTTATTATGACTTTTCTATTTTGATAATTTATCGTTAGTTGTTTATCCTCTATATTATATGGTTTTACTTGTTCTAGCCATTTTATTCTTAATGTTATATTTTCATTTCCTTGATATATTTTAAACTTTATTATCATTGGTATACCTCCAACTATTATTTCTTGTTCCGTTGTCTCTTCAATATTTATTAATACTTTTGGTAACTTTGGACATGAGTGTTCCGTAGTTATTATTTTATCTTCCATTACTAACTCTCTTGTGATATAGCTTTCTTCTTGTCCTGTATTTATTAGTATTAAATATTTTCTTTGTTCCATTATTCCTGTTATATAATAATGGTGTGGTTTTATTTCTTCTTCTATTAATTTTTGTGAAATTATATTTATTCTTTTGGAACTATTTGAAGTACTCATTTTTGGTGATGTTTGTGGTATATCATTATTATTTATTCTTTTTGATGTGCTTACTCTTTCTTGTACTATCTTTAAATCTTCTTCTATATCAATTTCGTTATAACTATAGTCATTATTATCTATAACCGTAACTAATTTTTTCAAAAGGGTTTTCTATTTTTATTTTATTTATTTTATTTTTTGCTGTTATTTTATGTTTTGTTGTTAAAACATATAAATTCTTACATCTGGCTGTAAATATTTTACTTTCAGGTGCTAGCTCTATTCCTGACATTTTCCAATATAGTACTAATGATTTATCTATGTTTCTGTCATTAATTGCTACTGAGTAATTAGAACTTATTATAAATTTAAATTTTTTGTATATTAAATTACCTTTTTGTCACGACCCAAAACGGGTCGCGAGTGGCACCCACACTTATCCTACTATGTAAGCGAACCAACCAACCTAAACCCCAACATTTCAACCATAATAAACAAAATATAATGCGGAAGACTTAAAACTCATTAACGGAATCAATTAATAACTTCAAAACTTAATACTTATCATTTCCAAAATCTGGAAGTCATCACCACAAGAACATCTATCCTCAAATTACTAAATCTAAGAATATCTAGGAAGCTAAAATAAATAAACAGCTAGTCCATGCCGGAACTTCAAGGCATCAAGACATGAAGAAGAAGATCCAGTCCAAGCTAGAAGCAATAGCTCACCCTGAGATCTGACGTGATGAAGACTGGCTAGAGTTGCGGTTGAGTTGAAGACGATGGCACGTTTGCTGCACTCCACAATTAACAAAGAAAAACAAATACAAGTAGGGGTCA
>NC_028642.1:34952003-34955347 GCF_001406875.1 Solanum pennellii | reverse complement strand
TGACACCCGATCCATTAACCTCATTCTTTTAGTTCATCAAGTCTTCTTTTATGCCAAGACATCATCATTAACGAAGAGGTTTTATGGTTTTAAGATATCAAAAGCCTCATCATGCTAATTCATCACAATTATATAATCACATCATGCATGCACGCAATTAAGCATATAGGAGACTTTACAATACTACCCAATATATATCATTCGCTATTAAGAGTTTACTATCGAATAGCATAAACCATAACCTACCTCCACCGAAGAATTCGTGATCACACAAGGTACTCCTCAAAATCTTCGCTTTCCTCTTCGTTCTCTCTTCTCTCGCTCGTTTCTCCCTCTCTCTCTGTTCTTTCTATTTTTCTTATTCAAACTCTTTTTCTTTTACCCTAATTGTCATATATTTAAGTATAAAAGATGGTAAAAATAACCCACTATTTATTTCAAGGTTATCTCCTTTAACCCCCAAGTAATTGAATTATTAATATTAACCCACTAACTTTATAATTATAAGCACGAATAGTCCAAAACGCCCCTTTAAAAACTTTCGCAGAATTCTGACCCAGTCAGGGTTACGCAGCCTGTGACGGTCCGTCATGACTGTGACGGTCCGTCCTGCCATTCCGTCGTGAATTTCAGAGAGTCGATCTCAGTACCCAAATTTTCAGAATCTAAGTGTTTTGGAACGAGACCCCCTCGACGGTCCGTCGTGGGATCCGTCGACCCTGACAGTTATTTACCAGAGTAAACTCTACTGCTCAAAACGACTAAACAGGTCGTTTCACTTTTACTGCACTTATTATATTTTTTTCTATAGGTTGTATAATTCAATCATCTGCTAAATATATTTCTATAAGCGTATCTATTCCTTCTCTAAAACATGTTTTTATTAATATTTCAGTTCCTCCTAAATGTACATATTTAATTGGGTTTTTTGCATTTATTTCTTGTATTTCATTATTAATTATTCTCTTATTTATTATTGGTATTTTAGCTTTTCCTTTGGTATACTTACAATCTATGCTATGTTCTCTTTGGCTTACTACATAATATTCTTCTTTTTGTCTTTTAAACCAATTTGTTATTTTTGGTACTTCTAATATTTTTTCTACACTTAGATCTAATTCTTTTCCTTTTATTTGTTCAAATATACTATTATCAAATATTATTTTTTGTTCTAAAGTTTCTTCATCTTGACATTCTTCTTTATTTATTATTTGTATATCTGCTTCAGTCATCTATATTATAAAGTTCATTATCTGATTCTAATTCTATGATTATCTATTTCATTTTCTGATATTTCATATATACTATCTTCGCTTTCTAAATCATAATCGACATATTCTATTTGTGTATATTTTTTATTTTCCATAATTATTTCTGATATCTGTTTCCTCTTTGGATTTTTAGGTAATTTACAATCTTTAGCTATATGTCCTAATTTTCCACAATTATAGCAAGTACATTCCGTCAATTTTCTTTTTGATCTAAATGGTCTTTTAGTTTTGTAATTTTTTACATAATATCCCTTTCTTGGTTTTTTATATTTATATGTTGATCTATATTTTTTATAATTTTTATTTCTATTATACTTCTTTTTATAATATCTATCTATGCAACCAAATTGAGGTGCTATTTTATTTTTGCAACATGCTAAGTTTTTTACTAATACTTTTTCCATTTTTATGTCTTCTTTATGTTTTTCACATAATTCTGTAAACCATCTTTGTAAGAATTTCATTCTAGCTCCTAAAATATCTGTTAATTCTGCTTCATTCAAACTTTTTATTATTTTTGAACTAAAAGGTTCTGGTAATTTTGAATAATATAATTTTCTTATTTTCTTACTTTCTTCCATGTTATATGTTTGTAACAACCCATTTAGTCGGTTTGAGCAGTAGAATTGTTTTTGATAAATACTTACTGGGTCGACGGACCACGCGACGGATCGTCATGGTCACGACGGACCGTCATGGACTCCGTCGTCCCATACTTGTACAATTTCTTCTGCTGCTCTCTTCACTACCCTCGACGGCAAGTATGACGAACCGTCATAGGAACAACTGTCTGTCGAGGGTCTTCGTTCCAAAACACTTCAACTCTTGCAATCTGGGTACAGGGATTACTTCTCTGAACTTCATGATGGACCTGCAGGACGGACCGTCATAGATACGACGGACCGTCACAAGCTGCGTAACCCCACACTTGGTCGGACTTCCGCTAAATTTTAAATGGGTGTTTTGGACTATTCATAATTATAATTATGAAATTAGTGGGGTAATTTTAATAATTTATTTAGTTGGTGGTTAAAGAAGATAATAGTGAAATAAATAGTGGGTTACTTTTATCATTTATTTATAATTGATTATATGATAATTAGGGTAAAAAGAATCTGTAGAAGAAAAAATAAAAAGAGCATAAGAGGAGAACGAAAGAGAGAGCGTGAACGAAAGAAGAAAGCAAGCGACTTAGACTTCAGATTGAAAAGGTTCATAGGCACTGAGGAAGGCAAAGGCATTGGAGAGGTAGCTTGCTTGATTTCGGTTCTTCGGTGGAGGTAGGTTATGGTTTATTTCTATGTGATAGATAAACTCTAAATAGCGATTGATATGTATTGAGTGATATTGTAAAGTCTCCTATGTACTTGATTGTGTGGTTGTATGTTTTGATTGTGTGGTTTGTGGTTGGCCTAAAATTATGAGAGTGTTGAATTTCTAATCTTGAACCCTCTCTATTAAAATGACGCCTTGAATAAAGAAGGCTTGATGAAATAAATAATGAGATAATTGGATCGGAGTGTCACGTTCCGACACGGTATTATGGGATTGGAGTGTCACGTTCCGACACGGTATTATGGGATCGTAGTGTCACGATCCGACACGATAACATTAAAGGAAGGGAATCTCTAATTAACTTAATATACTCAAACTCAAAGAACCTATTTCCCAAATGAGTATGGTGTGGAGGCATGAGTCCTCATAGGTGTGCCTGATGTTGTGTTTGATGGTGTACCTATTATGTTGTTGTTGTCAATGGTTCATGTGTTTGTTGCTTGCCACCTTTTAAGTATTGTAGTTGACTTTATATTATTATTCAATATATAATGGTTTCTATTTTGAGTTGGCCGATGATACCTACTCAGTACGTGTTTCTTGTACTGACCCCTACTTGTATTTTTCTTCTTTGTTATTTTGTGGAGTGCAGCAAGTGTACCATCGACATCGACTCGCCCTCAGCTCTAGCCAGTCTCCAGCACATCAGAGTTCGGGGTGAGCTATTATTCCTAGTGTCACGACCCAAAACCGGGCCGCGACTGGCACCCACACTTACCCTCTTATGTGAGCGAACCA
>NC_028642.1:34853831-34942003 GCF_001406875.1 Solanum pennellii | reverse complement strand
AATAATAATAATAATATTAATAATAATAATAATAATAATAATAATAATAATTATATTAATAATACTAATAGTAATAATAATAATAATAATAATAATAATAATAATAATAATAACTTTAATAACTATAATAATGATAATAATAATATAATAATAATAATAACAATAAAAATAATGATATTAATAATAATAATAATAATAACAATAATAATAATAATAATAATAACAACAACAACAACAACAACAACAACAACAACAATAATAATAATAATAATAATAACAACAATAACAATAATGATAATAATAATAATAATAATAATAATAATAATAATAATAGTAATGATAATGATAATAATTATAATAATAATAATAATAATAATAATAATAATAATGATAATGATAATGATAATAATAATAATAATAATAGCAATAATGATAATGATAATAATAATAATAATAATAATAATAATAATAATAATAATAATAATAATAAAATAATACTAATACTAATACTAATACTAATGCAAATAACTAATACTAATACTAATACTAACATTAATACTAATACTAATACTAATACTAATACTAATACTAACTACTACTACTACTACTACTAATAATAATATGATGATGATACCTTCAAAATTTTATCTTTCTTAGAGAAATAATTAGTTTTGTTATCAATAACTTAACAAAGTCTAGAAAATAGTATAATTTTGGAAATTAAGAAATTTGACCGAATAAAAATAAGAAAAGAGAAAGAAAATGGAGGGTCTCAACTTGATGTGGGGGTGAGATTAGTTGAGGGTGAGAGGTGAGGAAGAAGAAAGAAGTAAAGAAAATGGAGGGAGCTTGAAAGTAAGGGTGGAAGATGAGTTAAAAATTGAAATGAAATTAAAATTTAAGTAATTAAATTAAAATAAGTCAAAAAGTAAGAGTGAAAAAAACATAAAATGAAAAAAAACATATTTAAAATTTAATTAACACGTGTCACATAATAATTGGTGTATGAATTATTTGCGGACCATTGAATATAACTTTTAGTAGAAATTATGCCAATACAAATGAGATATGCGGCCTGTCTCTCCAACAATTTTGGATGTTTTTGCAGGAGTATTTTTTAATAAATTTGATGAGCATATGATTATAATATTTTAAATTAGATTTTAACAACTTAATGCATGTGTATTTTACAAAGTAGAACCTCCTTGATAGCTTTAGTTCGACGATGACTTATTGAAATATATTTTTCTTCAATATCCTAGCTTCCTAGGTAAAAAGAATAACTAATATTTCTCCATTAATAACATCGAGCAAAAGAAATCGAGAATATCTCCGAAAAGACATATTCTAACAAATGAGATAATTTAATTTAATATGAAGGAGTAATTAAAAGTCAAATATGAACAAAATTAAAATGTGTCTTTCTAAATATGAAAAAGAAACAACAAAATATAAAGAGAAAAACATATAGTAGAAATTAAATTCAAATATAACAGTAAGCGGTAAAAGAGATTATTAGTTAATACTTAACAATTTTTACTCCTGACATTTTACCAATTCTTAAAAAAATAAAAAAAAGTCACTCCTAACTTCACCAATATTTCCATTTTATAACTCAAAACTATTATAGATTCAAATTTATTATTATAATAATATAGAACAAACGTATATATATTAATCAAAACATGAACAAAAAAAGGTTGAAAGTTGAATTACGATTTTATCCCTTCTATAAATTAAATTATTATAAAATTTAAATATTTGATTGTGTAAATTTAATTAAATGTTAATGAATTTTAGAATTCTTAAGATTAATTCCTAATTAAATATCTAATTTATTAATACTTATCATCTATAATCTATATGTATATAATTATAATATGTATATAAGTATTATCTTGTTTGATAAATAAATAAATATAATAATTTTAAGGGTGCAAATCTATAAAATGGAGACACACATTGATAATGGCCTCTTGATTATTATTAAAGAATGACTCTAGCTTCACAAATTTAAATTCATTGATGCTTAATTACATGATATGAACTTTAGTTGTTTTTTCTACATGGTTTGCTAACTTTAATTATTTTTTTTCATATTCTTCATTTATTTATTTATTATTTTCTAATTACTTATTCAACTTTTATACTCTTAATATTCATAACTCTCATCTTTTCATATTTATAACCTCCAAATATTTATACTAAAATTTTAAGATATCTTTTGATATTCCTTGTATTCTATCTACATAAATTAAACTTCTTTATCTCATGAAACCCCTTACGAGATTATTCGGCTATTATTTTTATTCTACAGTTAAAGTAGATGAAGAAGACTCTTGAACTTTGATAGGATATGGAAGGAGTCGATAAGAATTCATAGAGTTATGTACTAGTTTTATACTTATAAGAATTCATCAGTCTTATAAGAATAATGTCTAAATTGATTTTTTTCTTAAATCTATTTGTTTTTGTCTTTTTTTTCTCTATTAGACTTCTTAATTTAGTTTTCTATGAATGTTTTATTGTCGTAAGTCTTTATTCTTATTTTGTAATTGTTATATTTTATTATTCATTATAATTTACATATATATTTCCATGAAGTTTAGTCATTCTAACGTATCTATAAAAATTCACATAAAACACACGTGCGAAGCAAGTGCTCAGAAACTTGCATAGGAAATAAGTTGAGAAAGGACCCCTTCGTTACTATTTTGTCCATTACTTCTCAATGGTGTAGTAGATGTATCTCATGTGTACAAAGGAATATGAGAGGGTGAGATCATTTTCCTAGGTACTTTTACAAAAAAATATATTATTGATTAACTTATTCCTATATTAATTTGTTAAATTATTCTTGCACTAGTTATTTTTGATATCTAAGGTAAATTATTTTTAACCGTGAAGTATGAATTGTTTTGTTAATATTCCTTCAAAATTTTCTTAGTTTTTTCAACATTTTCCTAGGTACTTCTACAAAAAATGATGATTAGCCCAAAGCTTACATGTTAGTCGCCTCTTGGTATTTACATCTTATCACCTAAAAAGTATATTTGGCACTTGCAGATCACATAACAACAATGATTCAAGAAGAAAGTTGTAAGGGTGTTTGGCACTTGCAGATCACATAACAACAATGATTCAAGAAGAAAGTTGTAAGGGTGTAGGGTGGAGGCGGTTGCGTAGCCACATATAGTCCAGGGTTGTCAAGTGAATACTCTTTGTCAAGTAATCATATTATATATATAGAAAATTATACAAAATATACTTGTCAAAACATTGTTTTTCATAATTTTCTTTTTACTTCACTTCTAGGTGCAGTGGGGAGAGTACTTTGAATTAATAACAAGGGTTGTGGTAGGTGATAATATCCGTTCATCCTTAATGAAAAATCTCAGTTCAAATATGTAGCCCAAATAATTGAGCTATTTTTCTATTCAAATGTGCACCAGGGCCTGCCATTGTAACTTAGGCGATGCATGCAGGGGCGTGCATTTGTATGCAGGCCTCGAATGATATGCGCAAAGGTACTTGGCCATGTATTTGGAAATCTCTTATTTGCCAATAAAAATGTTGGCCTACTTCCACACCGTATATATCGTATAACCCCTTAGGAGTATTGATGAAACATGATAGAACATTCATATTGTCTTGCGTCTAAAAACTCTAACTTTAAAAGAAAATTTTTAAATAGGAACGTCCAGTGCCAAAGTCACTATATAGGTAAGTTGACAATCCCTGGACTATGTATTGTATTTTATCTGTTGGGTTACGTGTGGATGATTTTAAAGAGGACTCGCCATTTATTAGATAGAGAAGATCACCAAGATATCTCAGTCCTCTCCCAAATATATTCCAATTCCAAGAGCTCCGATAGAATCGGTATTTATATACCAATGCGACAGAAAAGTGTCATACTTCAGTTTGAATTTTGATTGAATAGAGAATTGATATTATGTTTTCGGAGAGCACTACCTATGTTGCTTTGAATAGAACATAAAATGAGAATCTATCTAGCATATATTTATTAAAGAGAACAAGGTCCACCTACGTGGCGCCACCACAAACAAGAATTTGTTGTTAATTTGTTCATTTCAAATACTAAACTTTTCCTTCTGATAAAAAGTTGCGATTTTAATGAAAAATTGCGACTTTAATGAAGAATTGCAACTTTTATGAAAAGTTGTGCCTTTTATGAAAAATTGCAACTTAAATGAAAAGTTGCGAGTTTTATGAAAAGTTTTGACTTTTATGGAAGGTAGTGACCTTTCCGAAGGGTTTCATCTTTTCCTAATAGTTGTAAACCTTCCAATAAAGCAAAATAGACATTTGTTCATACTACCATTTTGTTGTCTATAAATAGAGAGATTTCAGGGCCGACTTTATGCATAATTTAATAAGGCACTGGCCTTAGGCCCCCAATTTTAGAGGGCCTCAATTTTTTACCAAAAATAAATTATGTGTTAATTCTTTATAGAAAAAAACATTGATTATTTATGATAAAAATAATATATTTAAAATCATTATTTTATTCGTTTCAACCCCATTCAAATAGAAGAAATCAAGAAAATAGTGTTTTATTTTCTTATACTCTCTCCACTAATACTCACATTATTTTTTTAAACTCCTTTTACAATATCTTCTTTAATTGTTGATAAGTTAGAGTAACATTCTATCAAAAATATCAATTAATAATCGAAGTGTTGAGCAAAGTGAATTGTAAATGCTTTTTACATTTCTTCTTAGATTTTCAAGCATTACAACAACCATAGTAAAATGTGGGTAACTTAATTATCAACTTCATCAAACCTATGGTTCTTACAGTGTTTTAAAAGACTCTATTGGGACTCTCCCTGTGGCAGGGTTCTAGCGAAATTCCCCGAGTTTCAAGTGTAAGGCTTAGTTCTGTAAGACATATGCCCTAAGCGCCTAGTTGTACGCCCTAAGCACGCCAAGCACCTAATGCTTGTGGCTCGCCTTATAGATCGATCTTACACAAATTATGTGTTAGAAACTTTAGCTAACATTGTTGACCCTCATAATTCCCGAGAAAATGAATGATACTTGATAACTTTTTAATCTATAGAGATAAGAAGATCGAGAGTAACTCAAATAACAAGTTGTAGTATCACATCTTTACTATTTGATAACACTGTGAAAGTGATGATTTAGTATATGATATTTCTTTTGATAATACGTAGCGAAAATTTTACTTTTGCACTTATATTGGTCTTCATGATTTCATCATATGTCTCAAAAATATCATATTTCACTTAGCTATTTGAAAGTAATTTTCTTTTTATTTATAATGAAGTGAAGTTTTATTATAATAGTAGTTAGTTTCATTGATTATTTTCTTTTAGGGGGCGGCATGTAAATTATCTAGTAGGATAAAAGTACTTTAAGAAACAAAGATTCTTTCATTATAAAAAGTTAAGCTGTGAGATTATTTGTACTTGGTATAATCATGTTAGAAGTTTAGTATTTTGTGAGTTTTCTTAATCATCTTGGTAATTATCTCAAATTATTGATGTTTTAAAAATAATTTTGTGTTATTATATTATTATAACATATTGTAAATTAAAATTTTAAAAGATCCATATGGCTTATGCCCCATGTCCAACGCTTACACCCCATGTCCGAGGCTTACACCTCACCCTATACTAAGTAAAACATCTCGCCTCACGCCCCAGCCTTTTAAGACACTATTTCTAACTTTTATATTTGTATGATATTTTACATCTTATTATTTGTAGAACTATGTTAACAATTCATATATTGATTGCCCGAGTAATATCATATTTTTCAACATTGAATTGATAAAATCTTATTTAAAACTAATAATATAAAAAGAAATCGAATAAATTATTTATATATATAAAAAATGTTAAGTAATACTTTGCATTTAAAAATGTAAGAAAAATAATTTTTAAATAAATGCATTTGAAGTTTATTTAGATTTTAGGCCTCTAATTAAGATTTTTCTTTAGGTCTTCGATTACGTTGAGCCTCCCCTGAGAGATCCTCTTATTTTAAATTAACGAAAATTCTGCACCTTTTCCTCTACTTATGCACAATTAAATATTCATGTACTTTGCTCCTGTTAAGTGACTCACTCACACCATTGCTTATTTTACAGATCTTGGTATATATATTTACACCCATTCATTCATGCTTATGTTATTAAGGATAAACAAAAAGTTGTTATAATTTTATTTTTATTTACATTATTCATGTTTGTTAATACGTAATCTTGTTTGTAAGATAATATAGTGCTTTAGTTTTAATAACTGATAGGTTTTAAGTATTATTTTTTAATTTTCGTGATATTAAATTCCCGCTTGTTGCATGAGTAATTTTTCTAGTACAACGATAAAAGAGAAGAAAGACAGATATTATATTATCTCCACACGTGTTTAAGCCATACAAACCTTCTTTTCTTATACACTTCGCAATCGTATTTTACTAAAAAAAACCTATCAAAATAATTACTCATTTCTGAAAACCTCACCTTTGAATTCAACAAGACTCCATCTACAAGGAATGAAGCTAAAATCTCAAAAACTCAAAATTTTCAACCTCAAGAACAGAACTACGGATACAAAATAACATGATTCACGTGTGGGTGAACAAATCCAACACTATGAGAAGTGAAGTACCTTGAAGAACTAGGTTCTTGGAAAATTATTGGATTAACGCTTGGAACCTTGAACTTTTTCTCTTCTTGAACTTCCTCTCTAAAGCCCTAAACATTTTTGGGAAGATAAAACTTATTCACCAGTTTACACCCTAAATTGGGAGTAATTCACCTTAGACTAAGTGGAGTAAGTAAAAATCTAAAATACCCCTCCTAATTTTGGGTAAAAAGGTCTTATCTAGAGAAGATACTCTCAAACGGTCATATCTCCCTCATTTGAACTTGAATTTTAGTAAACTCGGTGGGGTTAGAAACAGGACTCAAAGAACTTCGATTTGAGATCTCATGAGCCAGCTAACTCATTATGTGCTAAGGGGTCATTTGGTATGAAGGATAACTTCAAATAGTCCTAGGATTAAATTATAGTGCCACTTAATTTTGTTGTTTGGTTGGCAAGTCCGGGATAACTTATCCAAAAATTAATAATTAGTAACGAGATAAATTATCCTTACCATGGGTGGTATAGTAATCTCGGAAAAACTTATTCCGGGATAAAGTGACTAAATGAAAAAAATATTCCTTTTAAACACTTTTACTACATTATTTTTCAAATTTATGAAGGGTATTTTTGTAAAAATATATGTTGTTCTTAAGATTTATTATTCTAAATACAACAAACCAAACACTCAATAAGAAATAATCTTAGCATAACTTATCCCATCATAAATTGAATTCAAACTAAACGACTCCAAAAAGTTAGGGTCGTTTGAAGTTGACCCAAAACTTAAAAGACCTTATGGATGACTTGAATTAATTTCTCTTCAGTGTTTTTTTAAACTCGATGTGCTACATATAGAGACCTTTACACCTAAGAAAATTTACATTTCTCGATAATATCTTACCCAGAATGAAAAATGGTTCGAGTCTTAGCTCCAAATATTTCGGGGTGTTATAGGTTTAAATAGCCAAGTGTGCACATTCTAAGAAACAAAAAAAGAAACTCAAAATACATAATAAGAACTATCATTCTCATTTTACCATTTGAGCACAAAGAAAATTGAAGAGAGAAGAAGAACAAAGGGAGAAATACCTTAAACTGCAACAACACTTTCAGAATATGAAAGATGAAAGAGCTTTGAGTAGATGAAGAGATATTTGAAACTGTGGGAAGTGTAAAGAGAAATATAATGCCTATATTTTGTGATAAATATAATGAATAAGCAAATAAAGACACGTATGATATTTCACAATCAAGATGTCTCCCAAAATATGAATGAAATTTAATAGCCAATTAAATAGGGCCACAAATTGCAAAATATTAAATGCATTACATTGTAATCAAAATAGCTTTTGGTCTAATCATGTAATGCAGTGTTTGTCACGCTCCGAGCTACCCCCAAGACGCGAACACGGAACCTAGGACCACAAGTGATCCCAAGCTAATCCTGCTGGCATGATCATGAGCATACTAAAGATAATAAATTGAATGCGGAAGCTAAACCATTATTTAAACTGAAAAGATGGGGAATAACCATATTCTATAATTGAGATAAACGAAATACTGATCAGTTGAACACAAAGAAGTTATTAACTCAATACTAAGCATAAACTAACTATGTCTGAAATAAGCCTCTAACTGACTAGACATGCGAAGACAAGCCCCAGCTAAGTCTAGCAAAAACTGAAACTTACTGACTAAAAGACTGAAATGAACTCATGACTATTGTCCTCAGAGAATGAGGACTCACCACTGAATCTGCTGCACTGGAGATCGGAAATTGATATAAGCGCGATCTGGATGCTGAGAACCTGAACCTACATCACAAGAAGATGTAGCGCACGTATGCGTCAATACTTGAATGTACTGAGCATGTAGGATAGAGAAAAGCTGAAATAAAACATAATTGAGCGAGCATAAAGCAATTATAATATTCTAACATGATATACTGAGTTCTGAGCTAACTGGATCAATGACAAAATTTATAACATGATGAGATTGAATACAAACTTATCTGTAAATACGATCAATGAAAGAGAGTCTGGCTGAACTGTGGGAGCTACTAATAACCGATAATAAAATCAAATGAGCTAAATGTGGAGTCCGATGTATACGCCCCATTAAGAGGACCCAATATACCCTGCCAGAGGTATAAAGGCATGCTGGCGTGATCACTAAACTAATTGCCCACAGAGGGGACTTACAACTTACTTGGCTAGTAATTCTGGGACTAATTGGGTACGCTAAAACCTAGTCCAAATCGGTATTATGCTACTCCCAATGAATTATGTAATTAACTGATTATGACTGAGCTTCTGTAAATACTAGATAGCTCAAAACTGAACATGCAAATAGAGAATGCATCAATTAATCTGGTAATTATGCAATTATTACTGAGGCATGTATATCATCTGAAGTAACTGAAAAATCTGACCTAGCATGTGTAATTCAAAAACTAAAGAAATACATAGCTAGGGTTCTGAAGTTCATGCAATAAACTGAATAATTACATGGATATCTAATTTGGAACATATAACTAATTAGTTCAAGAAGTTTTGTTGAAGTTCTATAACCCTAGGTCTAATCATGATATGGGAATCAAGAATCTGACTGAAAACTAGGGACCCAGTGGGTGAAAGGAACCCACTAATGAAATCCCACATACCTGTTGATGAAATTCACGGAGAAATATTTAGATTTTAGGGCTGGAACTGCTGGAACCTTGTTGCGTTCTTGAACTAGGGTTCTTGACCTTTTTTTCCTTTCTTGCTTTTAATTTTCTAAGTTTTGATTTATGATTTGACTTAGGTAAGTTTTAGATATATTTCTAAGCTTAAACTGACTAAAATTTGATGATTTAGGGTCAAAACGACGTATCTTAAGCTTTAAACCAAATAAGAAAAGACCAAAATACCCCTGAGTTAATTGCTACTGGAACAAACGATGAACTGGACTGACGGGCCGTCGTTCAATCGACGGTCTGTCGTTTGGGTCTGTTCGACATGCCTTTACTAAAACAGGCATAACTTTTTACTCAGCTATCTGATTTTAGCAAACTCGGTGGCTATGAAAATCTAATTCAATTATCTATCATTTAATAGGTCATGGTACACCTAATTCATTTTATACTAAGAGTTATGATCAATTGAAGTTGACCCAACTGACTTTTCCCCTAACTATCTGCTAATTTTCACCTACGGTCATACCTACGATCCGTAGGTCCATCTACGGACCGTACTGGTCAATCGTAGTTCTTATCAAAGAGTGGATAAATGGGGTCTTGATCGACGTACATAGACTACGGACCGTTGGTCTGTCCGTCATTTGACACTTAGTCAAATATTCTAGGCTGAATTGTTAGGGCATTAGACTCAAACGATGGATGCACAGTACGAACCGTAGATCAAACTACGGTCCTTCAATGGTAATCATCGGTTGAACCTACAAATTTCTAAAAATCTAGTTTCTGGTCTATTTTAGACATAAGGTGTTACATTATCTCTCCCTTGGGAACGTTTGTCCTCGAATGGAGACTAAACTAGCTAAAATAAAGGGAGAGAGCTGCAATCCCTACTACTAAACACTAAGAATTGAATTTCTGACTGAATTGAGTTCCAAGAATATGCAAATACGCTGAAAATGCAAGTACAAACTGAGAGAACATGATTCTAAGATCGAATTCACGCTTGAATGACTGAAAACTGAAGAAGAATTATTACCTCAAGCTAGAGTGGAATCGGAAGGAAAGAGGTCAGGATACTTGGCTTTCATGGCTGCTTCTACTTCCCAAGTATCTCCCTCCAGGGACTGACTCCTCCACACTCTCTGATGGCGCTAGAGAGGCTGGATCACCCACACACTTCTTCAAGAGTGAGATGTGGAAGACCGAATGCACTTTTGCTAATTCTACTGGCAACTCTAACTCATATTCCATTTTTCCAACCCTTTTCAAGATCTTGTAAGGGCCTACATATCTAGGACTAAGCTTCCCTTTCTTGCAAAATATCATCACCCCTTCACAGGCGACACTTTCAGGAAAACTCAATCATCAACTGGGAACTCTTGTTCCCTTCTCCTTACATCTGCATAAGATTTCTGACAACTTTGGGCTATCTTAAGTCTATCTATAATGAGTTGCACTTTCTTCATAGCATAAAGGACTGAATCAGTCCCTATCAAAGTTGCTTGACCTACTTTAAACCAACCAACAAAAGATCTACATCTACGCCCATACAAAGCCTCATAAGGGGTCATCTGAATGCTGGAATGGTAGCTATTATTGTAGGCGAACTCAATCAGAGGAAAGTGATCATCCCAAATACCCTTGAAATATATCGCACAAACTCTCAATATATCCTCTAGGGTATGAGTGGTGCACTCTGCCTGTCCATCCATCTACCAATGAAATGTTATTCTAAGGTTAACTTGAGTACCAAGACCTTCTGAAATGACTTCCAGAAATGAGAGGTAAACTAAGGACCTCTATATGAGATGATAAACAAAGGAACCCCATGTAACCTCAAAATTTCATTATGTAAATCTTGGCATAGTCCTTTCTGAATCTATAGTCTTGACCGCTAAAAAGCGAGAAGACTTAGTCATCTGATCAACTATCACCCAAATGGAGTCATGCTTTCTACGAGTACGAGGTAACCATGTGATGCAATCCATATTGATCACTTCGCACTTCCAAGTAGGAATGTCAATCTCTTGAGTCATACCTCTTGGTTTCTGATGTTCTACCTTGACTTCCTAGAAATTGGGGCACTTACTCACAAAGTATGATATATCCCTCTTCATACCATTCCACCAATAGACTTCCTGCATATCGTGGTACATATTAGTGGAACCTAGATGAATAGAATATATGGAGTTATGAGATTCTACAAGGATATTCTTTCTCAACTCACCCATATCACGAACACATAATCTACCTTGGTAGCGAAGAACACCATCTCCCCCTAGGGATAAAACCTCCACTATCTGATTGTGGACTGGACCTTTAAGTTCAAGCAAGATTGGATCACTGTCTTACTTTTCCTTAACCTTCACTACCGAAGAACATTCTGACCCATTCTGAACTGTTGCACCACTGTTTGATATGCTCATAAGGTGAACTCCCAAGCGAGCAAGGCTGTGAACATCCTTCACTAGATATTTCCTTTCTTTGTCAACATGGGCTATACTACCTATAGATAATAATCTAAGAGTATCTGCTACTATATTCCCCTTACCAGGATGATAATGCAAACTCATATCATCAGCCTTAAGAAACTCAAGCCATCTCCTCTGACTAAGATTCAACTCTTTTTGGGTGAACACATACTGAAGGCTCTTATAATCAATGAACACCATACAAGTAGTTCTCCATATCTTGAGTGGAAAAACTACTATTGCAAGCTCGAGGTCATCAGTTGGATAGTTCTTCTCATGAACTTAAGCTGTCTAGAGTCATAAGCTATAACCTTATCTCACTGCATTAACACATAACCTAGGCTACCTCTGGATGCATCAAAATAGATTACATAACCATCTGTGCCCTCTGGTAGAGTCAAGACAGGAGCTGTAGTCAATCTAGTCTTCAATTTTTCAAAGCTTTTCTCACAATCATCTGACCATAGAAACTTGACCATCTTATGAGTTAACCTAGTCAATGGTGTGTCTATGGATAAGAATCCTTTCACGAACCTTCTATAATAACCCTCTAGACCTAAGAAAATTTTGATATCTGTAGCAGAGGTAGGTCTGGGCCATTGTTTCACTACTTCTATCTTCTGTCCACTTGAATACCCTCGCTAGATACAATGTGACCAAGGAAAGCAACAGATTGCAACCAGAACTCACATTTTCTATATTTATTGAATAAGTGGTGATCATTGAGATTTTTCAGATCAACTCTCAGATGACTCGCATGTTCTTCCTCATTCCTAGAGTAAATGAGGATATCATCAATAAATACGATAACGAAAAAGTCCAAGAAATGTTTGAACACTGTGTTCATCAAATCCATGAAAGCTGCAGGAGAATTGGTTAGTCCAAACGACATAACTAGAAATCATAATGACTATACCAAATTCTGAAGTTTATATTTGGAATGTCACTCTCTGACTCTAAGCTGATGATAACCCGATCTGAGGTCTATCTTTGAGAAATGGCTAGCACCCTGAAGTTTATCAAACAAGTCATCAGTCCTGGGGATAGGATACTTATTCTTGATTATGACCTTGTTCAACTGCCTATAGTCAATGCACATTCTGAGAGAACCATATTTCTTCTATACGAACAACACTGGTGCATCCCATGGTGAAATACTAGGTCTAATGAAGCCCTTAATTAGAAGGTCTTTCAACAGTCCTTTAAATTTCTTAAGCTCTGCTAGAGCCATTTCGTAAGGAGGAATAGAAATAGGCTGGGTATCTGGAAGGAGATCAATTCCAAAGTTGATTTCCCTTTCGCGAGGGACTCCGGGAAGATCTTCTGTAAATAATTCTGGAAACTCATTGACTATTGAAACTGACTCAAGAGTTGGGGTTTCAGAGCTAGAATCCTAAAGCCGAACTAGATTATAGAGATAACCCTTAGAGATCATCTTTCTGACCTTAAGGTAAGAAATGAATCGACCCATAGCCGCTAAACTACTACCCTACCACTCCAAGATTGGTTCATTTAAAAACTGAAAACAAACAATCCTAGTTCTACAATCGATTGAGGCATAACAGGAATGTAACTTATCCATGCCTAGAATGACATCGAAGACTACCATTTCTAACTCTACAGATCTGCTGATGTGACTTTCTGAGTGACCGTGAAGGGCAATTTCTGTGTACCCGTTTAGCTTTAATTGGGTCACCGACTAGAGTAGAGACTGAGAAAGGTTCAGAGAGAGTTTCTGGACTAACACTGAATTGGAATTCTATTGTAAGGAGTTACAAAGGAAAGAGTAGCCCCTGGATCTAACAATGCATAAACATCAAGGTCAAAGACTCGCAACATACCAGTAACTACATCAGGAGAACCTTCCTGATCCTGGCAAGGCTGAAGAGCATACAACCTATTTTGGCGCTGACTGCCACTTGTACTATATGAGTTATCATGTTGAGTCGGGCGACTTGCTAGTGATGATGAGGTTTAAGACTGAGCTCTGCCATTACCACCTCCTTGAATCTTTCTAGAAGGGAAATTCCTCAACCTGTTACCATACTTATCGGACCCAAAGCATCCTTCTTTTCCTAAGAGACACTCGCCTGGATGGTTCTTAACACACATAGGTAAAGTGGGGTAAGTCTTGGTGCCTGAAACACTTCCTTGAGACTTAGAGTCTGGTGCTCTAACATTCTGGTCATACCTGTTCTTGGAGGATGGAACACTTGCTAACAAAGGGGCTGGGGCTGAAAACTTCTGCTGTCTATGCAAGCAATTTCCACCACCTGATTTCTGCTGAGTAAAGTCGTAGTTCCCAGTCCTAGACTTCTTATTATCCTTAGCCTATTCCCTAAGATTATCACCCTCAACCTGCTGAGCATGAGTCATAAGCCTAGAGATGTTCATATCTCCCAGTAACATAGCATTTATGCACTTTGTTTTCACCAAATATTACACTCCATACAAAAACTTATTCATCTGAGCCCTGGAGTCAGCAACAATGTGAGAAGCATACTTGGAGAGTTGTTTAAACTTGAGTCCATACTCTTGTACTGTCATGTTTTCCTGCCTCAAGTTCATGAATTCCTGAGCCTTTGCTTCTCTTAACTCTATTGGAAAAGACCTATCCAGAAAGGTCTCACTAAAGCAATCCCAATTAATAGGAGCTGCATCTGTACCTCTATTTTCCTTCCACTGAGTGTACCAAATATGAGGGATATCCTTCAACTGGTATGATGCTAACTCAAACTGATCATTCCCAGTGACTTGCATTACCTCAAAGATATTCTTTATCTCATCCAAGAAGTTCTGAGGATACTCATTAGTTTGTGATCCTTAGAACTCAGGCAGAGTCATCCTAAAAAAGTCACGGACCCTTGCTGCTGGTGATCCACCATTTTCATGCACAGGAGCATGAACCCGATTGTTCTGGTTGGTCATACTCTGAGCCAACATTTGTATAACATTCCTGAACTCAGCATTGGAGACTTCCTGATCTGGGATTGGAGGAGCTACGTTTGCATTCCTAGTGTTATCTCTATGAGGAGGCATGATCTAAAACGTAGAACGTCAAGTTAGAATGGAATTATATCATACCTTACGCACGATAAGAGTAACAAGAAAGTGAATTTTTACTTAAGCACTTTGTAGCCTCCCCTCATCAGATGTGGTGCACTTCACACCCATGAAAATGACTCTACTTAGTGCAGCTTTTCTGACATCCTAGGACTCTTAAATCTAGTTCTTGATACCAAGTTTGTCAAGCACCGAGCTACCACCGAGACGCGGACATGGAACATAGGACCACAAGTAATCCCAAGCTAACCCTGTTGGCATGATCATGAGAATACTAAAGATAATAAACTTAATGCGGAAGCTAAATCATAATTTAAACTGAAAAGATGGGGAACAACCATATTCTATAACTGAGATAAATGAAATAATGATGAGTTTAATACAAAGAAGTTATTAACTCAATACTACCTTGAAACTAATTATGTCTGAAATAAGCCTATAACTAACTAGAATTACTGGGACAAGACCCAGTTAAGTCTAGAAAAAACTAAAACTAACTGACTAAAGGACTGAAATAAACAGATGACTATTGTCCTCGTAGGAATGAGGACTTACCACTGAATCTGCTGAACTGGAGATTGGAAATCGATCTAAGCGCCATCTGGATGCTCAGAACCTACATCACAATAAGATGTAGCGCACATATGCTGCAGTACTTGAAGGTACTGAGCATGTAGGATAGAGTAAAGCGGAAATAAAACATAACTGAACAAGCACAAAGCAAGTATAATATTCTAACATGATATACTGAATTCTGAGCTAACTAGATGCAATAACCAAATTTATAATATGTTGAGACTGAATACTAACTGATCTGTACATATGATCAATGCAAGAGAGTATGACTCAACTGTGGGATCTACTAATAACCGATAATAGAACCACATGAGCTAAATGTGGAGTCCGATGTATATGCCCCATCGAAAGGACCCAACATACACTGCAAGAGGTATAAAGGCATGCTTGCGTGATCACTAAACTGATTGCCCACAAAGGGGACTTACAACCTACTTGGCTAGTAGTTCTGGGAATAATTGGGTACGCTGAACCCTAGTCCACCTTGATATTATGCTAATCCAGTGAATTATGTAATTAACTGATTATGACTGAGTTTTTGTAAATACTGGATAGCTCAAAACTGAACATACAAATTGAGAATGCTCTGGTAATTATGCCTTTATAACTGAGGTATGTATATGTGAAGTAACTAAAATATCTTATCTAGCATGTGTAATTCAAGAACTAAGGAAATGCATAGCTAGGGTTCTGAAATTCATGCGATAAACTTAATAATAACATGGATATCTGATTTGGAACATATAACTAATTAATTCATGAAGTTCTGTTGAAGTTCTATAACCCTAGGTCTAATCATGATATGGGAATCAAGAATCTGACTGAAAACTAGGGACCCAATGGGTGAAAGTAACCCACTAGTGAAATCCCACATACCTGGTGATGAAATTCAAGGAAAAACATTTATATTTCGGGGCTGGAACTGCTGGACCTTGCTGCATTCTTGAACTAGGGTTCTTGACCTTTTTATTCATTTCTTGCTTCTAGTTTTCTAAGTTTTGATTTATGATTTGACTTAGGTAAGTTTTAGATATGTTTCTAGGCTTAAAATGACTAGAATTTGATGATTTAAGGTCAAAACGACATATCTTAAGGTTTAAACAAAGTAGGAAAAAACCAAAATATCCCTGAGTTAATTGCTGTCGGACCAAACGATGACCTGGACTGACGGCCCGTTTGTCATTTGGGTCCAGATGTTGGGTCTGTTCGACGGACATTTACTAAAACGGGCATAACCTTTTACTTGGAGGTCTGGTTTTACCAAACTCGGTGGCTATGGAAAGCTAATTAAATTATCTATCATTTCATAGGTCACACCTAATTCATTTTGGTTTAGGAGTTATGATCAATAGAAGTTGATCCAACTGCATTTTCCCCCTAACTATCTGTTAATTTTCAGCTACGGTTATACCTACGATCCGTAGGTCCATTTACGGATCGTACTGGTCAACCGCGGTTCTTTTTAGAGAGTGGGTAGATGGGGTCTTGATTGACGGACACATACCACAGACCGTACTCTAACCTGAGGACTGTTGGTTGGTCCGTCGTTCAACATTTAGCCAAATCTTCTGGGTTGAATTTTTGGGGGCTTCAGACTCAAACGACGGATGCATAGTACGGGACGTAGATTAGACTACGGTCCGTCGAGGCTAACCGTCGGTTGCACCTACAAATTTCTAAAAAGCTGATTCTGGTCTATTTTAGATACGGGGTGTTACAGTGTTCATCCAAGAAGCTATCATTTCTAAATAAGGGATAATATAAAAATAATGTAAAGATAAATAAATAAAAGTAATATAAGTAGCAAATCCTTCAAGATTTTCTCACCCTTCCCTCATTTTCTTCTCTCTAAACTACAATTAGAGTTTGTAGATTAGTTCATAATTCTCCTTCAAAGATGATCATTTTGAGCAGCTTCAAAGGAGAGACCTTTTAGGTCGATGAGGTGGTGGTGCTAGAACCGCAGATAATTAAACATATGATAGAGGGTGACTACGCTAGCACCATCATTCCTGTACCCAACATTACTATTAGATCTTAGCCAAGGTCATCGAATACTGCAAGCGCCAAGTGGAGATTCCTAAAGCTAAACATAAGACCACTAAAGAGGATTTAAGGACTTCCGATGCTGAATTCGTCAAAGTTGATCAGAGCACCCTTTTCAAGCTTATGCTGATTTGGATCCTTTTTGATCATTATATATATCTTAATTGATTCCTATATGTTTCTGATTACATCAGTGGGATTGTTCAATTATTGGCGTGCATGATTTTTTATTCTTTAATTAATATATTTAAACAACTCAAAAGAGGCAAAATTTAATAAGTTTTATATTCTAAAATTATATTCGAATAAAATATGTGACTCCTATAGAAGTGTCATATAGAAGCTAAGGGTGTGACATTGTTGTTAATGAAGTGGTTGAGAACCATGAGATATCATGTTATGATTCCCTATGGAGACACAATCACTTAGTAGGTTTCTGGTAGAAGGTTGCAGGTATCCCTTAGAATTAGTCGTAGTGCGTGAAAGATGGCCTAGAAACCACATTCAGAACGGATGAAGTTCTTTTTCAGCTTGATTGTTTTTTCTTCATTTCTACTTGTTACTTGTTGGTAGTTGTGTATATTATTAATCTCAATGGTATTTTTTTTATTTACTTTATTCATAAAGATGTCTTCTTGTTGGTACAACTTTGTAAATTATTAAATCCATGATTTTATTTGTTAATATGGACAACATACCATGTGTAAGTTCACAAGTGAGGTATGGGACCTTACCTCCTACCTTGTGAAGGTAGAGGGGGTGTTTCCCAAAGACCCTCGGCTCTAGTAAAACATATTAAAGCATGAACAAATATTATATACTAGAAAAAAAAGAGTAGTATTATAAAAGAATGAGCAGTTTTTATATTTGGAAGTTCATTAACTTTCCATTTATCCTCAGGGGCATTGTCATGTAAGGTGAGGCCTAATGGTTTATGAATAGGTTGAGAACTTTTGATGATAGAGTTACTCGGTACATGTTTCTTGTGGTAGATAACAAGTATCTCGTGGAATTAGTCAAGGTTATTAAATTCTAGCCCATACACCATAGTCATAAAAAAGAGTCATATAACTGAGAAATAATGAAGTGTTTTTTGGCTTTATTGTTTTTCTTCATTTCTATTTGTTCCTTGTTTGTATTTGTGTATGTTATTAATTTCAACAATTTTTGTTTATTTGACTATTCCAAAAAGATGACCTGTGATTGGTAGAATTATGTAAATTATTGAAACTGTGATTTTACTTGTTAATATGTATAACATACCATGTGTAATTGCACAATGGGGTCTGGGACCTTACCACCTACCTTGTGAAGGTAGAGCGGCAGTATCCAAACTTTTCCATTACCCTTAGTGACAAGCTCTTATATGGTTTGACCTAGTGGTCCATGAAATGGTTAAGAACCATGAGGTATTAGATTCAATTTTTAGTGGATACAAAATACTAGGTAATATTTCCCATATGTCGTAGCTTTGGTGACAGAGATACCCGATACATGTTGCTGTGGGAGATGACCGATATCCCATGGAATTAGTCGAGGTGTGTGAACGCTAGCACAAACACTACGGTCATAAAAAAATAGTGTCATATAATTGAGAACGGATGAAGCGCTTTTTTGTCTTGATTGTTTTGCTTCATTTTTGTTTGTCCCTTGTTTGTGGTTTTGTTTATTATAGATCTCAATAGTCTGTGTTTATTGTTCTATTCCAAAAAGATGACTTCTTTTTGGTAGAACTGTGTATATTACTAAACTCATGATTTTACTTGTTAATATGTACAATATACTATGTGTAATTCTACTAGTGGGGTTGTAGACTTACCCCCTATCGAAGGTTTGTGATTTCCATGGGATACCATGGGATACCTATTATCTCCCATCAGCAAATGGTACCGGGTATCTCTATCACCAAGACTAGAACGGGATGGGAAAATCACCTAGTATTTTGTCTCCTCTGAAAATTGAACATAAGACCGCGTGGTTCTTAACCATTTCATTGACCACTAGGTAACACCCTATAAGAGCATGTCACTAAGGATAAATGAAAAAGATAAAGAATTTCCAAATATTAAAATTCTCATTCTTTTTGGTTTAGATATCGCATCTTTGCTCTTTATAAAATAACTTATTTGTTCCTGCTTTAATATATTTTACTAGAGCCAAAGATCTTTGGGAAAACCACCCCTTTACCTTCACAAGGTAAGAGGTAAGGTCCTAGACCCACACGTGCAATTATACATGCTATGATGTAAATATTAAAAATTAAAACCATAATTTCAATAATTTATAAGTCATCTTTTTGGAATAGACAAATAACAAAGATTGCTGAAATTAATAACATACAGAACTACCAACAAGGAACAAATAGAAATGAAGGAAAACAATCAAGAGAAAAAAAACATTTTATCATTTCTTAGTTATATGACATTTTTTAATGACTACGGTGTCTGGGCTGGCATTTACATACCTTGACTAGTTTAACGAGATACTTGTCATCTCCCACTAGGAACAAGTACCAAGTAACTCTATCACCAAATGGTTCTCAACCCATTCATCAAGCATTAGGCCTAACCCTACAAGAGAATTCCTAAGGGTTAAATGAAAAGTTAAGAACTTCCAAATATAAAAATGCTCATTCTTTTTGGTTTGGATACTACTTCTTTTTTTATTTTCTAAAAAGGATTATTTGTTCATGGTATAATATGTTTACTAGAGGGGAGGTTCTTTGGGAAACAACCCGTCTACCTTCACAAGGTAGGAGATAAGTCCCAAACCTCACTTATGAAATTACACATTGTATGTTGTTCATATTGACAAATAAAATTATTGATTTAATAATTTACAAAGTTTTACCAACAAGAGAACATCATTATAGAGTAGACTAATAAACAAAATACTGTTGAGATTAACAATATACACAATTACCAACAAGGAAAAATCAGAAATGAAGAAAAATCAATAAAGTAAAAGAAGCACTTCATCAATTTTAAGTTTTGTGTTTGGGCCATCTTTCACGCACTTTGACTAATTCCATAGGATACGTGCCACTTACCACTAGCAACAAGTACTAAGTGATTATGTCACAAGGTTAAGACTGAGAAGGAAGAATCACCTACTATTTTTGGTATCCATAGGGAATCATAACCCGATATCTCATGATTCTCAACAACTTCATTAAAAACTAAGCCACCCATTTAGCTTCTATATCAAAACTTTGTAGGAGTCACATATTTTATTTGGCTATAATTTTAGATTATAAAAAAGTTATTGTGCCTCTTTCGTTGTTTAAATAAATTAATTAAAGACTAAACAATCATGCGCACCAATAAAGAGAAATCCCACCGACGTAAATCAGAAACATATAGGAATAAATTAAGATAGACATAAAGATTTAAAAAGATCCAAACCAGCATGAGATTGAAAAGAGTGCTTTGATCAACTTTGATGAATTCAACATTGAAAGTCTTTAGATCCTCTTTAGCGGTCTTACCTTCAGCTTTAGGAAACTCGAGATGGCGCTTGTAGTATTCGATGACCTTGGCTAAGATCTTGCTAATAACATTGTGTAGAGGGATGATGGTGTTAGCGTATTCATCATCTATCATATGTTTAATTGTCTACGCATCTAGCACACCCCCTCATCGACCTCAAAGGTATCTTCGTCAAAGCCCCTCAAAAAGATCATCTTTGACGGAGGATTATGAACCGATCGACAAACCCTAATTGTAGCTAGAGAAAAGAAAAAACAGGCAAGAGTGATAAAACCTTGTAGGGAATGCTACTTATATTACTTTTAATTATTTATATTTATATTAATATTTTGAAATTATCCCTTATTTAGGAATGAAACCTTCTTGGACGAACATGACATTAAAGAATTTGACCAAAAGTTATTAAGATTGTATGTGATGCATTTAATATTTTGTAATTTTTGGCCCTATTTGATTGGCTATTAATCTCGTTCATATTTTGGCAGACATCTTTATTCTGAAATATCACATGTATTTTTTTTCTTATTCATTCTATTCACTACAAAATATAGACCTTAGATTTCTTTTCCTCTTCCCACAAGTTCAAATATCTCTTTATCTACTAAAAGATCTTTCATCTTCCATTTTCTGAAAGTGTTGCTGCAGTTTAAGATATTTCTTTTCACTTTGTTCTTCTTCTCTGTTCAATTTTCTTTGTGCTCAAATGATAAAAGGAGAATTACTGTTCTTATCATATATTTTGATTCTCTTTCTTTTGTTTCTAGGAATTTAAACTTAGCTATTTAAACCTGTAACTTGTCGAAATTGTTTTAGCTAAAACTCGAACCATTTTTCACAAAGTATGATTTATCGAGGAATTTGAATTTTCTTAGCTGTCAAGGTCTCTAGATGTACTACCTCGAGTTCCAAAAAGAACTAAATAGAAATTCATTCAAGTCATTGATGGAAGCAATACTGAGTCCCTATGGGGAAGGCGCCAAAGTCTATTCGAGACGTGCGCAGGATGATAAGCTAATTGACTTTTCTGAAGAAAGGGACAACTATGTTCCAATATTAGACCTTGCTCCGCTTTATTCTTTTGAAGGTATGGGACCCTATTGAGCTGGTTTGAAAGATCGATACAATAAAGGAAGTTCCTATTCGCGAGGCCATGTTTGCTAAACTTGCTTCCTTTATTGCTTTCATGGAGTCGACCTTAACAGACATCTATTCCATTTTTGTAGATGAAAGACCCGGTGAATAAATGAAATTAGATGCCACTTACCTAGATGCATTGCTTGTCCCTCAAAGCGAAGGTAAAGACCAAGACTCCATAAGTTCATTCAAGTTTTGGGTCAACTTCGAACAACCCTAACTTTTAGGAGTCGTTTGGTTTAAATTCAACTTATGATGGGTTAAGTTATAATGAGTTTAGTATGATGGATAAGTTATGATAAAGGTTATTGTTTATTTATAGTTTCATTTGTTATATTCAGAATAATAAGTCTTAAGAAAAACATATATGTTCACAAAAAATACCATTCATGAATGTGAAACATAATGTATTAAAAGTGTTTAAGGGATGTTTTCTTCATTTATTCATTTTATCTTCGGATAAGTTTTTCCGGAATTACTGTACCACCTATGGTAAGGGATAACTTATCCTGGTACTTATTAATAATCTCAGGATAAGTTATCCAGACTTACCAATCAAATAACATATTAAGTGGCATTATAATTTAATTGCATGACTATTTGAAGTTATCATTCATACCAAATGAACCCTTAGAACATAATGATTTAGGTGACTCATGAAATATCAAATCAAATATCTTTGATTCCTCTTTCCAACCCCACGAGTTTGCTAAAATTTGAGTCCGGATGAGGTAGATATGGTCGTTTGAGTGTAGCTCTCTAGATAGGGCCTTTTCACACGAAATAAGGAGGGATATTTTAGTCTTTTACTTACCCCCACTTATTCTAAGGTTAATTACACCCAATTTAGGGTTTAAACATATTAGAATAAGTTTCATTCATACCCAAAATATTTAGGGCTTTAGAGAGGAGGTTCAACAAGAGAAAAAGTTCACGGTTCAAGCGTTTATCCAAGGTATTGCCAAGATCCTAGTTCTTTAAGGTACAAAAGCTCTCATATTGTTGGTTTCGTTCACCCACACATCAATCATGTTATTTTATTCACAATTTCGTTCTTGAGGTTTTAGCTTCATTCCATGTTAATGGAGTCCTGCTGAAATTTGAGGTGAGGGTTTTGCGAACGAGTGATTGTTTTGATAGATTTTTTGAGTAAAATAAGATTGTGAAATGTATAAGTAAAGAAAGTTTGTTTGTCTTAAACACATGTGGAGATATCTATAATATATGTCTTTCTTCTCTTTCTTCTCTTTTATTGATGTATTGTCGTTTTGTGTTCTATTCAGGACAACATAGGTTGTGCTCTTCGAAAACATAATTTCAATTTTCTATTCAATTCAAAATTCAAATTTAAGTATGATAACTTTTTTGATATCTGATATAGAATTGGTATATCAATACCGATTTGATCCGATCTATTGGAATAGGAATAAATTTGGCAGCGGATCGCGAAATGATGGTGATCTTCTCTGGTTAATAAATGGGGAGTCCTCTTTAAATCATTAGCTTGTAACCCAGCATATAAAATATCTAGGGATTGAAGACTTACCCATTTAGTGACTTCGGCATTGGACGTTACCATTTAAAATTTTTATTTAAAGTTTGATTTTTTAGATGGCAATACGATGTGAATGTTCTAAATGTTCCATCAACACTATGAAGGGGTTATATGATCTATTTTGTGTGGAAGTAGGCCAACATTTTTATTGGTTAATAAAGGGTTTCCATATACATGGCCAAGTACCCCTGCGCACATCAGCCGAGGCGCCCATGTGTGAATCACCCAAGCGACATCGGCGTACCCCTGCACTCATCGGCTAGGCGACATCGGATGAGGCATGCACCCATGGGAAAGCCGGTTTGCACATCTGCAAAGTAAAATCTAACAATTCTCGTGCACAAGGCCATGCCACTACAAGAAATTGTTAGGTGACATCGACAAAGCCCTACGAACTATAACGACCGTTTTCATCGTTGTAGAAATTCTAACGAAGGGAAAATTGGGGTCGGTAAAATATTTTGTAGAATTTGAATTTTTTCCAGCCTTGTCAAAATTTGGAGGAAATAGGAGTCTATAAGGTGTAGAGATATATGGTAGTAATGGAGTGAATTAATTAAAAATTTAGTTACATTAGGTGTTAAATAACTTTTTAAGGAACCCGTACGATTTTACGGAATTGAATTTGAGTGAGTAGAGCTCCGGAATCGGCCTTAGCATAAAGGGTATTTTCTGAGCATAGTGGAATGGAGGTGTGTTATGTATTTGGACTTTGGAATTATGCGGAAGAGATATCTATCTTTTTGTGCCTCTGTAGCGGGACCTTACCACCGTTGAAGCAGGATAGTGCCCAATGTGGCAGATGACACGGGACTTAAAATCATAGGTTTTTGGGGAGGGCTCACTGTTTTAAAATGCCGCTGTAGCAGGACTTTAGGCCGTTGTGGCACCAGTGCTATAGCGGTATGAGTGCCGCTGTAGTGGGACAAGCATGAATTAAGTCGTTAATAAAATCCCTAAACGACCTTATTTGACATTTCTCGACTTTTTGAGCGAAGGAACAATTCCTTGGCGACTCTAATTAATTTTTCACCATTCTTGAGGCTAAAGGTAAGGTTTTAACTTCCCGAATCCATTTTACAAAAATGTAATCACGGGGAAGGGATTCTTGATATATTTTATGATGGAAACAACCCTAATCTAGATACTAGAGATCATGGGTATGATTAAGGGTTGTGAGCATTGTTAGTAATCCGTGCAATTAATAATTATTTATTGATTTCCATATTATATTAATTATTTGTAGACCAAGAACAAGTGGAAAGAATCCAGAACGGGAAGGATTAAGTTTCTTAGAATTTCAAGTTTGTTTCGAGGTAGGTGATGGTTCCGATTATATGATTGTGTGGTGTTTGATTGTGCTTGCTTCATTATGATACTTGTATATCTATGAATGCTGAAATATTGATCACACTTGTTGTAAATGAAATAGTTGAATGATGGTAACCATGAAATCATTATGGAAATGTATGATCTTGATGGTATACTTGTGATTTGTGGTATGTATATGATTGTCACTTTCCGACAAGCTAATTTGGATCGGGTTGCCATGTTTCGGAATAACAATTGGATCAAGTTTCCATATTCTGGCAAAACTTTGGGATCGGATTTCCACATTCCGACAAACTAATATTTTGAGTTTGGGTTATGTGAGAGGACCAATGACGTGTGAGAATTATATGTTGACTAGCATGTTGATAACATTGTAGATGTTGATATATTATGCATGTGATTATGTGATGTTTGACTTGCTTATGTTATAGTAAAGGGATAGTCACGTGATCCGACCAGTACACTGTGGTTGTGTACTAATTCTGAACTTGCTCCTATTTTTTTTGAGTATAGGGCATCTTCAAGCGGCTATTGACAGACCTCGCTTAGGAGAGTAGATTTTCTCTTAGACTTCAAGGGTGAGCAAAATCTTCTGGGCAGCCATGTAGTTCTCTTTTGTGTAAGTCCACCATTTTCGGACTTAAACATTTGTTTGGTCAGTGATTTGTTCAGTAGTTGGGGTCTTAACCCTCCCTATTTAGATTTTTTATTTCATAGTAGTTTTGGTATATTGACTTTCACATTCTAGGTTTATCTTTCACAATTGTTTAGTTAGTTCTTTAGAATCCTTGTTAAGGTTTATGGCAACCTCTTACTTATTTTATTTAACTTTCTTCCCTAACTTAAATGCC
Source organism: Solanum pennellii (assembly GCF_001406875.1). NCBI lineage: Eukaryota > Viridiplantae > Streptophyta > Magnoliopsida > Solanales > Solanaceae > Solanum > Solanum pennellii. The sequence continues at coordinate 34,916,169 of NC_028642.1, read as the reverse complement.
TTAATTTTAAGATTATTTGATTTAGTTTATGGTAGTAGTGGTTCTCCACCGGATAGTTAGTGTAATTGCCAGTAACGATGGTCTAGGTCGTGACGCAAAATTTCGAAAAGCTACATTGTCCAAGTCCCCCACAAAACGGTTGGCCCTTTGCATCGCCCAAGCTACATTGGCATACCCCTCCGCACATCAATCAGGTGGCATTGGTCTAGGATTAAACACAACGGTAGGCCTTTATGCATATTGGTCCAACGACATTAGACGCTACCTGATCAGAATCTTAAATCCATACACGCATCACCCAGGCAACATCGACCAAGGCGTTGGTGCCCAGTTGACATTGTCTAATGTTATCGCTTATTTTTTGGAAAATTTCGATGTTAAAAAAAATTGAAAACTATTATTTTTGTTATATGAGTTATTTGTACAAGCCGAAATGTGTATGATGGATTTTTAAATATTTTTTCCTATTAAACTATTTTTCTAGAAAAAATAAACGTATAAAAAATAAAATTTTCTTTTTGAAATTATTTTTATATTTGAAAGTTATATGTGCAAGCGGAATCATATTTGGTGGTTTTTGAAATATTTTTATTTATAATTTTAATTATTTTTTTCCAACTTCGAAATTATAACTAATCGTTACACAGTCAGTGGAATGTTGCAGAGTGGACATGAGTTTCTTCTCCAGTGGTAGTTTCATGGAAGATTAAATTTTATGCTTGTTCTTGTATCATGCCTTACAAGGTGCAGGCCATCAGATCCTTGTAAGGTGCATGGCAGCTGCGCCTTGCAAGGCACATGGAATTTCGCGCCTTGCGGCGGTCAACCTAATTTAAACGACGTTAGTTCAAGTGTTAATAAGTTTCCCTTTTGGTTCTAAAAAGAATTTTGTTTCCCTTTTGGGATTTTTGATATTTTTTTTTATCCTTTTGGCTTCAGAATCCTCCATAAATGGTGGTTTTATGGACCGTTGGGGATATTAAGTTGACCCTATTATTTTTTTTATACATAGAAGTATTTAAAACATGTTTGAACCAGATGCAAATTATTAGATTCTTCCCCGAACTATTGGATTTTTTAAATATACATCTCTACTTGACTAACTAAATTTAAATGTAGTTCTCTCATTTTAAACACATAAAAATTTTATTCACGAGCGTACACGTAGAATTTTCTGTTGTTGAGGCATGTACATAAATATATTATATTGATGGACAATAAATTGAGCTAGTTTTAGACAGGTTTTTATGTAAATTATGTAATTAATTGTATACTTTTTGTAAGTACAGATGTTGCTAATTTAAGTGTTTTAATAGAATTAGTGCAAAAGACCAAGACGAATGCTAAAGGAAGAAAAATAACAAAAATGTGCATCTACAAAGTTGCACAATCAAGTAGCCTGAAGCAATCATCATGCAGCTGAATAAAAAGGAAAATTATGCCAATGGTCCTCCGCCTAAAGCTCCCACTACGCACCCATGAGGGAAAATAAAAGAATGATTATGGTCCTCCGCACGCTACTCGAATGCTCAAGTGCCTTGTTATATGAGCCCGTGCAACATGAGTGTGCAAAACATTTTCAAAAATTTCGTGAGAGACTATATGCTGTATGATGTTGGAATTTTTCCCAAAGTTAAGGTGTCAAGAAAAATAGCAATAAAATGCTCAGTTACGAAGGAGAGATGGAAAAAATGGTACACCCCTTAAATCTTAAATGAGAGTTGAAATTTAGTGTTTGGCCGCTACGTGTTTTTGTTCATCCTTATTCTTAGTAAATTTATTATCATTTATGGAGTAGTGTATAGAGGGTTTTTGACAAACATTTCGTATTTATGAATACTTTGAGATTTTTTTTTCCGTTGTTATGATTGAACTTGTTGTGGTAGTTTGATAGAAGTTGCTACTATGTTCATTATCTTTTTTATTAAAAAAAAATATTATCTTATAAATATTGTTGCATAATATTGTGTGAGATTGGATTTAATATATTCTCTAAAATAATTGAAAGATCTTGTTGATGATTATTAATTGAATCTAAGGGAAAAAAATAATTAAAGGACATTAATCCCTTAAGAACAATCCATGAAATTTTCTTGCATATTAGTATCACCAGGTTATAAAAGTTTATTTCTTAACTTGGGATCTACTCCAAAGAGAAATCAAAATCCTTAAGATACTCTAATAAACTATCGAATTCGAGAGAATAAACAGAACAATATATATTAAAATAAATTAACTCATAATGCAGCTATCATCATGCACTTGTTTCGTCTTTTACCCTATTGTTATTCATATTCATCTTTGTAGTTATCAGTTGTTTTAATAAATAATTTAGCTTATAAACTTGGTTCATAACCAAAACCAACTCGCTTTTTTTAATGAACTGAATAAGTTATCAAGACTTCATTGAATTATTATGTACTAATTCATGTGGAGATGATCTTTATAGTATACTATCTTTTACTAGTGAAGTGCTAAACTTATAATGTTTTTGTGCTCATCAAATTTTGATGTCATTGCCGGAAATTGTTAACAAGTAGTTATTAATAAAGATTTGTGTATTTATTCCGATATTCTTTTCTGCTTTTGTTTTTAGTTCATATCTTAAGTTCCTAGTATCAGAGACAACATGTATTCACCATCACTTTAATGTAGGACAATCAACCTCAAAACAAGTTATCGGATACAATCTACAATTGGAAAATATTTTGCACTTGCGTAAGAAGGAACTTGCTGAGAGGGTTCCAATTCTATCACAGAGACAAACAATAATGGACGAAGATGGAAACATGATTCTGAATCGTCATGGATTATAATAATCCGGTAGGTTATTTTAGGAAAATTACATGAATTTATAGTTTTTCCCTCCCGATTTTTACCCTGAGTCTTTGGTATTTGAGTTATGAGAATTGGTTACGAACTTTGAGTTAAAATTGAGAATTTTGTAAGGTTTGAGTTTGAAAGGCTAATGTTGAGAAAGTAGTTTTTGGTGTCTTTTAGAGTTTTTAGTGCAACAATGAAAATTTATCGATCCCATCACTCCTAGATAGTGGAATATGGTCTGCGAGAGTTATCATTTTCAAATTCGGAGTCCTTTTGAGTATTTGAGCTCATAAGGTGGAAAATTAAGAAAATTAAGCCTTAGAACTGACATTGGTCAACATTTAGGATTCAAATTCTTAGTTTGAAATATTGAGAGTTCAATTCGATTCGGGGGATGAGTGGTGTTTACGGATATACGGTATATGGGACCTCATGTTAGTGTTTCAACGTTTCTATTGAGTCAATAACTCTTTTATAATTGAATTAAATATTTGATTTGTGTGTGCAAAGTTCCAAATGTATCTCAAGAATCTTTTCGATATTCTGAGTATTTGTTGATTTTTTGTTGCTGTGATCTAGTGCATCTCGCAATTGCAAGGGGTCGCTTGCTTTCGCGGGGCTCGCATTATCAAGGTCTTGATCATTTTTGCGAAGGGTAAACTCCTATTAACCTTCGCATTCACAAAGAATCTTCCGTTCCTGAAGGATAGGTTTGCAATCGCGAAAGTCTTGACTTTTGTGAGGCTTGATTTTGTGAATCCAAGGTCTCTTTTGCCACATCCGAGAAGGGTCTATGTCTTAAAATTTCAGGGTTTTAAATACATTTATAATTTTAATCTTGGCAAAACACTTGGAGGAGATTTTGCAAAGTATTTCTGGTGCTAAATCATTTGGGTAAGTTTTTGTGATCCTAAACTACATTTCTCTTTGATTATTTATGGATTTTAACATTAAAATGAAGAATTTTGATTTGCAAATGAAAATATTTTTCAAGAACTCAAGTTCTTGACTAAAATGAAGATTGTTGACTGATTTTGAGTTCTTTTCAAAATGATTTGCACCAATGAGTTTTAAGTTGATTGACCTATTTTTCAAAGAAATTGATGCGGATATTGTTGTTTTCAAAATTTTATTGTGAATACTTGATTGATATAGATTGTATGGATTTTAATATTGGAAGAGGAAGACTCAAAGATCCTAGTTGGTTGAATTTAAGGCAAGTGATCTTCTAAAACTTGTAATTTAGTAGAATTCATGTATTTTCTTTATTGTTTGTCTGTTGGGGGTAATGGGAATGAGGTGAGAGATTCAGTGTTCCACTTGATTAAGCTTATTGAATATAAAAGGGTTAATTGAAAAGGTTACATGTTTACATTGATGACTTGTGAATTGCCTTGTTTTGACCTCTATTTAATTGATTGATAAAGTGCTTTTATGACATGAGAGTGAACTTGAGTTGTTTTACCTTCTTTATTGTGTACACTGGCTTATGTGCATTGATTGTTGTTAACGGTGATGCGATACATGAGATAAAGTTATTGGGAAATGATTTCATCTAGTGAAATAATATAAAATCGATGAGAAATGATTCCAACTAGTGATTTGATATAATGCCGATGGGAATTGGTTACAACTTGTGAAATGATATAAATCTAATGGGAAATGGTTTTGACTAGTGATTTGATATAAAGCGTACGTAAAATGGTTACAACTAGTGAAATGATATAAAAACGATGTGAATTGTTTTGGCAAAATATTAGTTGTAACGATCCATAAAAAATCGAATAAATAGGTACTTAAGGTGATTTAATTATTAATTAAAAATCTGAAATTTAAGAGCATAATGGCCCTTTCACGTATTAATTTAAAATAAATTATATTTCTATTAATTTAATCTAAATCCTATTTTACTAAGTCTTGAATTTAGTCTCCTTATCCTAATAACACTCTCTCTCTTTCACGTACTCCATATCTCTCTCTCACGTTGGTTTCGTCGAAAAACAATTTCAAGAACTGAAAATACATCAAGAATTATTCACACTTGAAGAACTCACAAGAATTTTTAAGTAAAAGAAAAAGTAATCAAAACGTCAAGGCTAAGAGAGGTTCGTCGAGTGAGGTGTACATTGAAGTAAATTAGGCATGGTTGGAGGAGTTTCCGGGCAGCAAAATCAGCGTTTGAACATCGATTAAGGTATGGATTTATTCTCTCTTGGTCCCTTTCCCAGGAGACCCCTTAAGGTTCAAGATATTCATTCTGAAAACTAGGGTTGTTCCCCTTTGTATGTCCTTGTCACTAGCTCCCAATGATCTTAGGTTGGTATGTTTGCTGGTAGAGTTAGGGACACTGTGTGTGTGGCGACGATCTCGTTTCGAGTATGTTTTCATGATTATGTGATTATATTTGGTTCCTTTCGGAAATATGAATGTAAATACGTATGTATTTGTGCAAGATTTTGACCATGACTTTAGTTCTTTCTTTAGCATGTTAATATATTAGAGATTACTCGTGTTTTATGTGCAATTAGAGGCTCTTAAAATCGTAATGTTCCCATGGTTAAAATGCTAGAAACTCTAGTAAAACAAATGACCAAATCATACCCTTAACTTGTCTAATGAATCCTAACGAACGACTAAGAAAGAGGTGCTCAAATCTCCCGTAAAATGCCGCATAAAAATGTGTAACAATGTTCCAGAATTTGGAAATTGGCTGCAGGTGATTTCTGGAAATTTTGGATGTCAAAGAAAAACAAAATGAGGCCTGTAGGGATCTAACCCAGGACCTCATTAAAGCTTGCCTAATAAAAAAAAAGAGAAAGTGTTAGGCGGGGCTAGAACTGGGTACTGACCAGCGAGTTTCGCCTCAGCGAAAAAGAAAAAAATAGGGCTCGGGGCGGGGATCGAACACGCGACCTAGGGCAGGAGAAGGAGAACATTTAAGTAAACAAATAAATGGGAGGCGTTGGGATCGAATCCACGACCTCGTAGTTCGCAAAAAAAAAGAGAGGGTGCAAGGCGTGGGGATAGAACCCACGACCTCAGCGCTGAAGAAAGAGGCAGAATTAACAAGAAAATAAAGTGAGGCTGTGGGGATTCGATCCCACAACCTCTCTGCCACTCGCCCCTTTAAAAAAAAAAGATAGAGGGGCTGTGGGGGTTCAAACCCACCACTTCACAGCCTCCTCCTCAGCGAAATTAAAAGAAAAATAAGGGGGCTGTGGGGGTTCGAACCCACAACCTCCCTATTGTAGCAAATTGAGTTCTAAAAATCAAAGGGGTTGTGGGTACTCGAACCCCCAACCTTTTGATTAACTAACAGGAAAATTATAAAAGAAAATTAATTCTTTCATGTAAATATTGAGATTTAAATTAGAATTATAATTAAAATAAAAAATTAATTCTTTCAGGTAAATATTGATATTTAAATTAGAATTCTAATTAAAATAGAAAATTAATTCTTTCACGTAAATATTGAGATTTAAATTAGAATTCTAATTAAAATAGAAAATTAATTCTTTCATGTAAATATTGAGATTTAATTAAGAATTCTAATTAAAAGTGAAAATTTATCATTTCATGAAATGTTTAGATTTAATTAAGAATTCTAATCAAAATGGAAAATTTATTCTTTCATGTAAATGTTGAGATTTAATTTAGAATTCTAATTAAAAATAGAAAATTAATTCTTCCATGTAAATGGTGAGATTTAATTGAGAGTTTTAATGTTATGAATATTAGAAATAAAATCAATGAAAAAATATAAATGATATCCAAGTGATTCAAGAATTGGGTTCCTGTGTCCAAACTTTCATATTGATATATAAGTCATACGTGAGTAAAATATCCAAGAGTAATGCGATCTATTTGGATCAAAAATCAAGATGTTGGCATATATGCGAGATACATAAGTCTTGCGATGCATAATCTTATGAAAGTAAGAATAACTTAGCGAACTATGAATGAAGCCCCATGGCTTGTATGTATAGACACATAAGTCTAACATACGTTCAAAAATTAAGTGAACCTAAGATGTACTTAATGAAATGATGAACCTTAGGAGGGTGAAGTACGAGTGTAAGATAAACTAAATGGCCAAGTGCATTCGCATATGATGATATGAACTATGAAATGAAGAAATGTACATTCATGTAATTAGAGGTTTGTAACTATGAAAAACAAAGGTGCTAATAATGAAGAATGTGGTGACAATCATGATGTGAGGCTAATGTATATGATGAGAGCAATCTCAAATGAGCCTAAGTAAATGTTACCAATGCGTACTCACCAATGAGAGTGTAAGATAATGAAGAGACCAGTCTATATGAACACTCTAATTAAAATATTGAGTTTAAAACACTGAATACTAATAATGAGATGAGAAATGATCTATTGAGCTATGATGTCCTCATACTAGAAGCCAACTTCCATGATGTATGAGTTGAATGTAATGGAACTTTATACTGAGCGCCGATAGGCTAGCTATGAACGGTGCTGCCTTCTTTTGGGAAGGGAAAAGGTTCACGTAACTCTCATGATATGAGACTATACGGCTTTCCGGTTATGGGTCTCCATACATTTCCTAGTCTTTCAACCTATACTGCCAATATAGGGATCGGGCGGGTTGATTTCCCATATACGCTAGCATGTTATTGAGTCACTTTGGCCGGTGATTCCACCTCTTTTCGATGTGGGGGAGACACTAGATCTTCATGATGCTCACATGATCTATGTCGGTTAAAGTTAAAGTTCCCAATGAATGAATGAGGCCAGTCTCAAATGAATCATATAATGAGATGAATGATACCGAAGGTGTTAGGATAGGATAATCAAAAGGTGAGCTAGATTCAGGTAATGACATTAGGTTATTCCTGATCATTGCACAGCAAACCCGATGAAAGTCTTAAACTACACCCTAGGTATAACTGGTGTTCACACTGGCCTATGAATGAACTGAAGTGAAATACGTATGAATGAATGAAGCAGACTCGGTGTTTGCTAAAGAAGGCTTCCTAGTTGAGGTCCCATATGTTGATCCCTCATTTTGGAAAGTCTTAATGTCAAGTCCATGATAACAAGGTCTCATAGCATATGAATGAATAATATGAAAGAAGCTATGTGTTATCTGTTATGTGCTATGATATGTGCTATATGAAGATGTTATGTGTTGTGTGTAATACAATAATTATAATGGTGCATTTCACTCTCATGTCGTTAGGAAAGAGCTATTTTTTCTCTTGCATGTCCCTGGTGTGTGCTTGCATATACCCATACTTAGTACAAGTGTGTACTAATCCATACAAACATCTACTTTTAGGTGCAGGCACAGGTGGGCGGTAGAGCTACAAGTTCATTGTTGCAGCTATCCGGACATCAGCATTCGTACGGAGTTTGGTAGGTCCTCATGCTTTCGAGGATGCTACTGTTTTACATTCTAGCATAGTTTTAGAGTTGAGCTAGTGGAGCATGTTACACTAGCATTTCTTTCCTGTTTTGGTTCAGACTTTGTATTGGTGCTATTTTGGCCGTTATACAATTAATACTTAATGAAGTATTTCTTTCAGTTGCTTATCTCTTAAATGTTAGATGGTTTATGATGAACGATTACGAAATATTAAGAATGTTTAGCAAGTATGTTTAAAGAATCAAAAATTCCAAATTTTCTGCTAAAATTAATCTATGTAAAGTAAGAATGTCGTAAGTAGGCTTGTTTGTGACCTCTGAGAGGTCAACGATGCCGGTCTCATCTGGGGTCTAGAATCCAGTCATGACAAAGTTTGTATCAGAGCACTAAGTTAAATTTTGAGAATAATGAGTTCACATCAACCATATTGTGTAGTTTGTAAGTCATGGTAGTGAAGTGCACAACTATCCTTGATTAGAGATTGCATGATGCGTAGGAAAAATTTCCCTTCTTCTGATCTTATCGTGCTTTTCCTAATGTCTGAATTCTTGGTGTTATGAACGTGTATACCATCAATCCTTGTTGTTTTCAGAGAATGAACACTTAGAGAACTAAGGGTCTGAGGACGGGAGGACCAGCAACTAGGGTAATCAGAATCCACCCCAGGATCCAGCTGAAGGAGTGGCCATGCCGGTTAACCCAGCTGGGTTGACTGATGCTGAGGTGAGGGTATCTCTAGCCCAGATGGAACAGGCCATCACGATGCAGGCTCAGGCTATGACTTCCTAAGTCAACCGGCAGGATGTTCAGAGGGAGAACCCACAGGTTCGCAGCATGGCTGACAGACTTCGAGATTTCACGAGGACGATCCTCCTATACTCACAGGGGCTACGACTTCAGAAGATCCTCAAGAGGTTATAGACGAGGTGCATAAGATCCTTGTGGTCATGGGGGCCACTGATATTGAGAAGGCTGAGCTGGCTTCCTACCAGCTCAAGGATGTTGCACAAACTTGGTGCAAGATGTGGCAAGAGAGACGTGTCCTAGGTGGAGTGCCAGTCACCTAGGAGGTGTTCAAGACAACATTTCTGGAGAGATTCTTCCCCAGAGAGATGAGGGAGGCCAAGGTTGAGGAGTTCATCAACCTTAAACAAGGCTCTATGACGGTCAGGGAGTATTCCCTTAAGTTTGTGATGCTATCAAGGTATGCTAGTTCCCTGATTTCTAAAGTAGGGATGAGATGAGCAGGTTCCTCATAGGAATCAATGAAGACCTAGAGGAGGAGGGTCGGTCTGTGATGCTCCATGATAGTATGGACCTTTCAAGGTTAATGGTGCATGTCCAGCAGGTAGAGGACAACCGCAAGAGGAGAGGTGTTCGTGATGTTAGAAGGCCTAGAAATAATTTTGGCGTCCGTGAGCAGCACAGATTCAAGAAAGGGAAACAGAGTTCTTGGAATTCTAACCCTCAAAGGAACACAACACCTACAAGAGGTAGACCCGAACTCAAGAGGGGCAATGGAGGTGAGATGCAGCATCCAAAGAAGACCTGTACTAAGTGTTGCGAAGCTCACAGTGGAGAATGCATACAGTGCACTAATGCCTGCTTCGGTTGTGGTAAGAGTGGACACATGGTCAGATACTGTCCACAGAACAGAGGTCAGGCTGGAGGTAATGCTCAGCTTAGGCCTAACCCATTGAGTCAGAAGTAGCCGAGCCTCCCAAGAGGAACAGATTCTATGCCCAGAATGGCAGGGAAGAGAAGGAGAAGTCCGTTGATGTGGTCACAGGTATGCTACAAGTATTCTCAACTTCTGTTTATGGTTTACTTGATCCAGGGTCTACGCTTTCCTTTGTGACTCCTCTGCTTGCCCTTACTTTTGAAATACTACCTGAAGTTCTGCATGATCTTATAGTGGTTAGTACGCCTTTAGGAGAAAATGTAAGAACTGATAGGGTATACAAGGATTGACCAATAGTTGTAAGTGGTAAGACTATGTGTGCAAACTTGATTGATTTACCGATGCATGATTTTGATATTATTCTTGACATGGACTGGCTTTACAGTTGTTAGCTTTCTTGGACTATCGTAGTAGAGTGGTGAGGTTTCGCTTCCCTAATGAAGAAGAGTTAGTCTGGGAGGGGTACAATTCAAATTGTTCTAATCCCTTGATTTCAAATCTTAAGGCCAATAAAATGATGGCCAAGGAGTTACTATGTCATCTTGTGAGTGTTAATGATTTAGATCATGACATTCCTACCATAGACTCGGTGCCTGTAGTAAATGAATTCCTAGATGTGTTTCCTTAAGAATTGCCTGGAGTCCCTCCCCTTTGAGAGATTGAATTTGGTATCGACTTAGAACCCGATACTAAACCAATCTCAATTCCTCCTTATAGAATGGCTCCAGCAGAACTCAAAGAGTTGAAGCTGCAGTTAAAAGATATCACTGATAAGGGTTTCATTCAGCTGAGCATATCCCCTTGGGGCGCTCCAGTGTTGTTTGTAAAGAAGAAAGATGGGACCCTTAGAATGTGTATCGATTATCGACAGCTCAACAAAGTCACTATAAAGAATAAGTATCCACTTCCCAGAATTGATGATTTGTTCGATCAGCTCCAAGGGCCTAGTTTCTTCTCTAATATTGATCTTCGTTCAGGGTATCATCAGCTTACGGTTAGGGATGGAGATGTCCCAAAAACAGCCTTTCGTACCCGTTATGGTCATTATGAGTTCTTGGTTCTCTCATTTGGTCTCACGAATGCACTTGCTGCATTTATGGATCTCATGAACAGAGTCTTCCGTGAATACCTTGACACTTTCGTCATAGTATTGATTGATGACATTCTCATCTACTCTAAGACCAAGGAAGATCATGAACAACATTTGATACTAACCTTGCAGGTACTTAGACAACATCAGTTGTTTTCCAAATTCAGCAAGTGTGAATTCTGGCTGAGATCAGTGACCTTCCTGGGCCATGTTGTGTCTGATCAAGGTGTAGAAGTCGACCCCAGGAAGACTGAAGCTGTTAAGAACTGGACAAAGCCTCTTACTCCCACCGATATCCATAGCTTTCTGGGATTGGCTGGTTACTACCGCAGGTTTGTGGAGGGCTTTTCTTCCATTGCTGCCCCACTTACAACTTTGACAAAGAATAAATCCAAGTTTGAATGGACGGAGACTTGCGAGAAGAGTTTCCAGGAGCTCAAGGACAGACTCACTTCAGCCTCGGTGCTTAGTCTGCCTAAGAGTGGCGAGAATTACACTATATTGATGCATCTAGGGTTGGTTTGGGATGTGTTCTTATGCAGGCTGGTAAGGTGATAGCCTATGCTTCCAAACATCTCAAGGTTCATAAAAAGAATTATCCCACTCATGACTTGGAGTTGGCAGCTGTGGTGTTTGCATTGAAGCTGTGGAGGCATTATCTGTATGGAGTTCATGTGGATGTGTTCACGGATCATAAGAGTCTCCAGAACGTGTTCACACAGAGGGAGTTGAATCTACGTCAACGTAGATGGTTGAGTTGTTGAAGGATTATGACATTAATGTGCAATACCATCCAGGTAAGGATAATGTTGTGACTAATGCTTTGAGCAGGATGAGCATGGGGAGTGCAGCCCACATTGAGAATGAGAAGAAGGAGCTGGTGAAAGAGGTACACAGACTGGCCAGACTAGGTGTGCGGTTGGTTGACTCTACTAGTGGGGGTGTTTAAGTTCACCCAATTTCTGAATCATCCCTGATATTTGAAGTAAAAAAGGGTCAGCATCTTGATCCTGTGTTGATGGAGCTGAAGGACTCAGTGTTGTTAATAATGAATGAGTCTTTCGCTTTGGGAAATGATGGGATACTTAGATACCAGGACACGTTGTGTGTACCAGATGTAAATGATTTACAAACCAGAATTGTGGCAGAGGCTCATAGTTCCAGATATTCCATACATCCACGTTCCACCAAAATGTATCATGATCTTAAGTAGATTTATTGGTGGGATGACATGAAGAAGGATATTGCAGAATATGTGGCTAAGTATCCTAATTTTCAGCAGGTTAAGGCAGAGCATCTTAAACCTGGTGGTCCGACTCAGATTATTGAGGTTCCGACTTGGAAGTGGGAGGCCATTAATATGGACTTCGTGGTTGGTCTTCCGAGGACTAGGAGGCAGCATGACTCCATATGGGTTATTGTGGACAGATTGACTAAGTCTCCCCACTTTATCCCTGTGAAGTCTACTTACAGAGCTGAGGATTATGAGAGATCTACATTGATGAGATTGTGAGATGGAATGGGATTCCTTTGTCTATCATTTCAAAAAGAAGAGCTTAGTTTACTTCACATTTCTGGAGATCTTTCAAGAAAAGCTTGGGCACGCAGGTGAAACATAGCATTGGCTTTCATCCTCAGACAGATGGGCAGGCAGAGCGCACCATACAGACATTGGAGGACATCTTGAGAGTGTGTGTGATTGACTTCAGAGGTAATTGGGATGACCATATACCTTTGATAGAGTTCTCATATAATAATAGCTATCACTCCAGCATTGGGATGACACCTTTTGAGGCATTGTATGGTAGGAGGTGTAGATCTCCAGTTGGGTGGTTCGAGGTTGGAGAGTCATCCATTTTTGGTCCAGAGATCATTTATGAGGCCTTGGATAAAGTTAGAGTGATTAGGGACAAGTTGGCTACTGCTTACAGCCGACAAAAATCATATGCAGACAACAAAAAGCGGCCCTTAGAATTTAACGTTGGTGACCAGGTTTACTTGAAGATATCACCTATGAAAGGGGTGATGAGATTTGGTAGAAAAGGGAAGCTGAGTCCGAGGTATGTGGGGCCATATAAGATCCCACAACGTGTGGGTGAAGTGTACTATGAGTTAACATTGCCTACAGAGCTAGCTTCTGTTCACCTAGTCTTTCATGTCTCTATGTTGAAGAAGTGCCTAGGTGATCCAACATCAATCCTACCTGCTGAAGGTTTGGGGGTTGGTGAGGACTTGTTGTATGAGGAGGTACCTGTTGAGATCTTAGACAGACTAGTCAAGCGGCTGAGGAACAAGGAGATTGCCACAGTGAAGGTATTGTGGAGAAATTATCTTTTTGAGGGTGCTACATGGGAGGCTGAGGCCGACATGAGATCTTGCTATCCTCATCCTTTCAGCTCTTGAGGTTAGACTTCCTACTCGTAAGATTATAGTTCCTTATATCTTCATATTTTGTTGCTATTGGATAATTGTGCATAACGATTAAGTTATGATCTGATTGGCATTACGATGTGTAATTGTAGTGTTATTCGGGGACGAATGTTCCTAAGGGGGGGATAATGTAACGATCCAATTTTTTTTTGAATAGATAGGTACTTAAGGTGATTTAATTATTAATTAAAAATCTAAAATTTAAGAGCATAATGGTCCTTTCACATATTAATTTAAAATAAATCAGATTTGTATTAACTTAATTTAAATCCTATTTGACTAAGTCTTGAATTTAGTCTCCTAATCCTAATAACACTCTCTCTCTCACGTTCTCCATATCTCTCTCTCACGTTGGTTTCTGCCAAAAACAATTTCAAGAACTGAAAATACATCAAGAATTATTCACACTTGAATAACTCACAAGAATTTTTAAGTAAAATAAATAGTAATCAAAACATAAAGGCTAAGAGAGGTTCATCGAGTGAGGTGTACGTTGAAGTAAATTGGGCGTGGGCTGGAGAAGTTTCCGAGAAACAACATCAGCATTTGAACATCAATTAAGGTATGGATTTCTTCTCTCTTGGTCCCTTTCCCAGGAGACCCCTTAAGGTTCAAGATATTCATTCTGGAAACTAGGGTTTTTCCCTTTTGTATGTCCTTGTCACTAGCTCCCAATGATCTTAGGTTGGTATGTTTGCTGGTAGAGTTTAGGGACACTGTGTGTGTGGTGACGGTCTCGTTTCGAGTATGTGTTCATGATTATGTGATTATATTTTGTTCCTTTCGGAAATATGAATGTAAATACGTATGTATTTGTGCAAGATTTTGACCATGACTTTAGTTCTTTCTTTAGCATGTTAATAGCTTAGAGATTACTCGTGTTTTATGTGAAATTTGAGGCTCTTAAAATCGTAATGTTCCCATGGTTGAAATGCTAGAAACTCTAGTCAAACAAATGACCAAATCATACCCTTAACTTGTCTAATGAATCCTAACAAACGACTAAGAAAGAGGTGCTCAAATGTCCCGTAAAATGCCGCATAAAAATGTGTAACAAAGTTCCAGAATCTGGAAATTGGCTGCAGGTGATTTCTGGAAATTTCGGATGTCAAAGAAAAAAAAAAGAGGCTTGCAGGGATCGAACCCAGGACCTCATTAAAGCTTGCCTAACAAAAAAAAGAAGATAAAGTGTTAGGCGAGGCTCGAACTGGGCACTAACCAGCGAGTTTCGCCTCAACGAAAAAGAAAAAATTGGGGCTGGGGGCGGGGATCAAACACGCGACCTGGGGGAGGAGAAGGAGAAAATTTAAGTAAACAAGTAAATGGGAGGCGTGGGGATCGAACCCACGACATCCCTGTTCGCAAAAAAAGGGTGCGAGACGTGGAGATAGAACCCTCAACCTCACCCTGAAGGGAAAGGCGGAATTAACAAGTAAATAAAGTGAGGCTATGGGGATTCGATCCCACAATCTCACTTCCACTCGCCCCTTTTTTTAAAAAAAAGATAGAGGGGCTGTGGGGGTTCGAACCCACCACCTCACAGCCTCCTCCTCAGCGAAACTAAAAGAAAAATAAGGGAGCTGTGGGGGTTCGAACCCACAACCTCCCTATTATAGCAAATTTAATTCTAAAAATCAAAGGGGCTCGAACCCCCAATCTTTCGGTTAACTAATAGTAAAATAACAATAGAAAATTGATTCTTTCATGTAAATATTGAGATTTAAATTAGAATTCTAATTAAAACAGAAAATTAATTCTTTCAGGTAAATATTGATATTTAAATTAGAATTCTAATTAAAATAGAAAATTAACTCTTTAATGTAAATATTGAGATTTAAATTAGAATTCTAATTAAAATAGAAAATAAATGCTTTCATGTAAATATTTAGATTTAATTTGAATTCTAATTAAAATAGAAAATTTATCATTTCATGTAATTGTTTAGATTAAATTAATAATTCTAATTAAAATAGAAAATTTATCATTTCATGTAAATGTTTAGATTTAATTAAGAATTCTAATTAAAATGGAAAATTTATTCTTTCATGTAAATGTTGAGATTTAATTTAGAATTCTAATTAAACATAGAAAATTAATTCTTCCATGTAAATGGTGAGATTTAATTTAGAGTTCTAATGTTATGAATATTAGAAATAAAATCAATGAAAAAATATAAATGATATCCAAGTGATTCAAGAATTGGGTTCCCGTGCCCAAACTTCCATATTGATACATAAGTCATACGTGAGTAAAATATCCAAGAGTAATGCCATCTTTTTAGATCAAAAATCAAGATGTTGGCATATATGCAAGATACATAAGTCTTGCGATGCATAATCTTATGAAAGTAAGAATCACTTAGCGAACTATGAATGAAGCCCCATGGCTTGTATGTATAGACACATAAGTCTAACATACGCTCAAAAATTAAGTGAACCTAAGATGTACGTAATGAAATGATGAACCTTAGGAGGGTGAAGTACGAGTGTAAGATACACTAAATGGCCAAGTGCATTCGCATATGATGAGATGAACTATGAAATGAAGAAATGAACATTCATTTAATAATAGGTTTGTAACTATGAAAAAAAAGGTGCTAATAATGAAGAATGTGGTGACACTCATGATGTGAGGCTAATGTATATGATGAGAGCAATCTCAAATGAGCTTAAGTAAATGTTACCAATGCGTACTCACCAATGAGAGTGTAAGATAATGAAGAGACCAGTCTCTATGAACACTCTAATGAAAATATTGAGTTTAAAATACTTAATACTAATAATGAGATGAGAAATGATCTATTGAGCTATGTTGTCCTCATACTAGAAGCCAACTTCGATGATGTATGAGTTGAATGTAATAGAACTTTATACTGATCACCGATAGGCTTACTATGAGAGGTGATGCCTTCTTTCGGGAAGGGCAAAGGTTCACGTAACTCTCATGATATGAGACTGTCCGGCTTTCCGGTTATGGGTCTCCATACATCTCCTAGTCTTTCAACCTATACTGCCAATATAGGGATCTGGCGGGGTTAAATTCCCATATACTCTAGCATGTTATTGAGTCACTCTGGCCGGTTATTCCACCTATTTTCGGTGTGGGGGAGACACTGGATTTCATGATGCTCACATGATGTATGTCGGTTAAAGTTAAAGTTCCCAATGAATGAATGAGGCCATACTCAAATGAATCATATAATGAGATGAATGATACCGAAGGTGTTTGGATAGGATAATCAAAAGGCGAGCTAGATTCAGGTAATGACGTTAGGTTATTCCTGATCCTTGCAGAACAAACTCGATGAAAGTCTTAAACTACATCCTAGGTATAGCTAGTGTTCACACTGGCCTATGAATGAACTGAAGTGAAATAAGTATGAATGAATGAAGCAGACCCGGTGTTTGCTAAAGAAGGCTTCCTAGTTGAGGTCCCATATGTTGAGCCCTCATTTTGGAAAGTCTTAATGTCAAGTCCATGATAACAAGGTCTCATAGCATATGAATGAATAATATGAAAGATGCTATGTGTTATCTGTTATGTGCTATGATATGTGCTATATGAAGATGTTATGTGTTGTGTGTAATACGATAATTATAATGATGCATTTCAGTCTCATGGCATAACTTTCCCAATCTCAATTTGGCAATTCCACTGACTAGACTTCCAAAAATCACATTGTTAGGAAAGAGCTATTCTTTCTCATGCAAGTCCCTGGTGTGCTTGCATATACCCATACTTAGTACAAGGGTGTACTAATTCCATACAAACATCTACTTTTAGGTGCAGGCACAGGTGGGCGGTAGAGCTACAGGTTCGTTGTTGCAGCTATCCGGACATCAGCATTCATCCAGAGTTTGGTAGGTCCTCATGCTTTCGAGGATGCTACTGTTTTTCATTCTAGCATAGTTTTAGAGTTGAGCTAGTGGAGCATGTTCCACTAGTGTTTCTTTCCTCCTTTGGTTCAGACTTTGTATTGGTGCTATTTTGGCTGTTATACAATTAATACTTAATGAATTATTTCTTTCAGTTGCTTATCTCTTAAATGTTAGATGGTTGATGATGAACGATTACGAAATATTAAGAATGTTTAGCAAGTATGTTTAAAGAATAAAATATTTCCAATTTTCCGCTAAAATTAACCTATGTAAAGTAAGAATGACGTAAGTAGCCTTGTTTGCGACCTCAAAGAGGTCAACGACGCCGGTCTCGTCTGGGGTCTAGATTCCAGTCGTGACATTAGTTATGGTGGTTTGATGAATTTTGATACTTATGTTTGACTTATTTATTAACTGTGATTGATGCTTGTGTTACTTGTGATTAAACGATTTGATGTTGAGATTGACTTACTTGATTCGCGTTGTCTTACTAGATGGTAACTATTCAACTATTATTATTAAGCCTTATGAGATGTGTAATGTTGAACAAATAGTTTATATTGATTTGTATGCAAGTTGTAGTTTGAGGAGTTTCGGTTGGAATGACAGGAGTATCCGATTTTTAGATAGGTTGCATTATTTATAAGGTTGCTTGCTTGTATTATGTTGTTGATACTCACTCCTTGCTTCTACATGTGTGTAGGTGTTATTTTTCATTATTTATGATTTGACAAACAACAAGATCTGTTAAGGGGACTTGATCCTTGGTGCGACGCGAAAAAAAGACCACGGGAAAAAGTATAGAAGTTTTGTGCATGACTCTCGAGCGTGACAGAGTTCTTGGACAATAGCAGGCCTCCAAGGTCGTGACTATTATTTTGTAAGGTTCCTTCCAAGAGACACAACCTTAGTTTTTGCATTCCTGAAATCTAAAAAAAAAATAGTTACATAGAACAGTTTCTCACTCTATTACTCACATAGATTGTGTCATAGAGTAGAGTGAGAACAAGAAGAAATCTCAAATTTTGTTATGACTTGTAAGAAACATGTCAAAACCCTACCTGAAATGTTTTTGGTAACAAAAAAGATTTTGGCTGATGTATTTTGATGCAGAATTGTAACATCTTCAAAACCCAACATCCTTGTAGTGTTTGACATAAAAGATGTAAAATCTGCCTCGGTGAAGAGTTGGAGAAGAACGTAAAAACTTGTTTTTCCAACCTAATTCCAAAATTGATTTAGGGAAAATAATAGGACTTGGAGAGAAAGGCGTGTTCTTCAGACTTTAAGAGCGTGGCCATATATGTAAATAGTTGTTTGCAATTATATCATGTTGTAACAACACTTATAAAGCGTAGTTTATACAAAAAAAGAGTACACTTTACATGTGTTTCCAATATTATTGAATCCAAAAGTTAAAAACATTGTCTACGCTTCAAAAAACGTCCCGAAAAATAGTTTTTGGCAACACTTTATAAGAGTTATTCAAATCTAGTGTGACTATAGGCCTAAAAAGTTGTAGTGAAGGATTAATGATTTTCTAATGGGCGAGGACAGTGAGTTGCGGGACATACTGCTAAATGGTCCCTTTATTCCAATTATGGTAGTGAGGATGGAGAAATCACAAGAGTTATTCTTTTAATATACTCTTTTTGAAAAAAAAAACTTTTGAAACTTACAAATTTTATTAGTTTTATTTTTTCATAATTAAATTAATTAACCAATAAAAATATTGGAAATAAATTGAGAAAGGATCCCCTTAGTTACTATTTGTCCTTACTTATTAATGATATAGTAAATGTATCTCATGTTTACAAAGGAATACGAGAGGGTGAGATCATTTTCTTAGGTACTTCTAAAAAAATATATTATTGATTCTTATTCTTATATTTATTTATTAAATTATTCTTACACTAATTACTTTTGAAATCTAAGGTAAATTATTTTTTACATTGAACATATGAATTGTATTGTTAATATTCCTTCAAAATTTTCTTAATTTTTTCAACATTTTCCTAGGTACTTCTAGCAAAAAAATGATGATCACTCCAAAGCTTACATGTGAGTCGCCTCTTGGTATACACATCATATCACCTAAGAAGTATATTTGGAACTGACAGATCACATAGCAACAATGATTTACAAAGTAAGGGGATGAGGGTGGATGGTGGAGTGTGGAGGCGGTGTCATATCTACATAAAGTCCAGGGTTGTCGATCGAATACTCTTTATCAAAAAATTATCTTATATACGTAGAAAATTATGCAAAATATACTTGTAAGAAATTGTTTTTCATAATTTTCTTTTTATTTCGCCACTAGGCGGAGTGGAGAGAGTTCTTTAAACTAATCACAAGGGTTGTGGTAGGTGATATTATCCGTTCATCCTTAATGAAAAATGTCGGTTCAAATTTCTAGCCCATAGAATTGAGCTGTTTTTTATTCAAATGCGCCAGGGCTAGCCATTGTCAATTAGGCGATCCATGTAGGGGCGTGCATTTGTATGCGGGCCTCTACTGATGTGCTCAGGGGCACTTGGCCATGTATTTGGAAACCCCTTATTCACCAATAAAAAGGTTGCCCTACTTAGACACCGGTTATATCATATGTCTCCTTAAGAGCATTGATGGAACATGAGAGAGCATTCATATTGCCTTTCCTTTGAAAAAATGGAAGTTTAAACAAAATTTTTTAATGGGAACGTCCAGTGCCAAAGTCACTAAATGGGTAAGTCAACAATCCCTAGACTATTGTAATGCATGTTATCTCCTGGGTTACGAGTAGATGAAATTACAGTGAACCTTAGGCCTGCCTACGTGTCACCCCAGCAAACCAGGATTCCCTATTAAATTTATATATTTAAAAAACGAGCCTTCCCTTTTCATGAAAAGTTGTGACTTTTACGAAAAGTTGTGACTTTAACAAAAAAATGTGACTTTTATGAAAAGTTGTGACTTTTACAAAAAATTGTGACTTTTATGAAAAGTTGTGACTTTTTAGTAAAGTTCTTACTTTTATAAGAAGTTTAACTTTTATGAAAAGTTGTAACTTTTATAAAAATTTGTGACTTGTATGAAAAATTATGATCTTTTTGAAAATGTGACCATTTCGAAGGGTTGTAACTTTTCCAAAGAGTAATGACCTTTCTGTAAGTCACAATAAACATTTGTTTTAGACTATTTTTTATTTTCAATAAATAGAGAAATTTCATGTCACTATTATCTTTTAGGTTTTTTTTCGCTATAGGGTAGTCAAATTCAAATACTTAATTATGCTTCTTATGAAGTTTGTTCAAAACTCGAAGTTTTATTCCTCTTTTTTAATGGAGCTTGATCTTAACTATGAGTTATATTTTTTTTATATAACTATGACAATTTTTTTTTTTGCTATTTTGGTGACTTTTTTTAACTCTATCAAAAATTTCATCGAGTATGATTGAAAATTGATGTTCTCTTTTGCCTCTATCGACATGTTTCTTGATATAAACAAAAAAATTTGATTTCAAATTCAATACGATATTAATACTCTTGAACCTCTCAGTCCTTGTCTCATAACATTGCAGAAATGGTTGAATTCATTACAATTTGGTTCTTTAGTAAACAAAACTTTTATTTATGCCACTATTGTTTGTGTCACGCCTCGAGCCTACACCTTGGGCATGGCCGGCATTTGAAGATCATTGCTGGCCTAAAGGGAACCCTTGGTATGACTGACTTACTCAGCGGAAGAATTAAACACATGACATTATAACTCATGGAATAATTACAAGAAAATCACTTAGCCAAAATGGCAACTCAAGTCTAAATCATTTCCAAGTGAAATGAAAAGACTAAAGAGCTACTACTATTTGTCTATGAAGCCTCTAAGCAAAAAAGGAAGTTAGGATAGGACCCCCAATAATCCAAATGAACTAAAACCAAAAATAATAAATGTACGATAAAGATGTCCTCCGGAATGAAGGGAGACTCACTAACTGACTCTGAGTTGTTCACTGGATCAACCGTACGTCGGATGCTAATCCTAGTTACCTACGTCTGCATCATGATATGGTGCAGGCCAACTGACATCAATATATTGAATATACGAGTATGTGAATTCTAAAACAAGTTAATCTTGAAAAAAGTAAGAAGGAACACTTACTTCGATTCTGCTCAACTCATGAATAACATAACTCAATAGTACTGACTCATTTCAATACAAAGCAATTTAAAACAAAGTTCAATATCAAGGAAAGTTGTTTGAATATATATATGTATATATATATATATATATATATACACACACACACACACACACATACACACACACACACACACATACATTTAACTTCTATGGGAGTTTCACTAACCACAAAACATTACATAAGAGCTAGAGTGATGATACTCCATTTTGCCTCACACTGCCAGGACCTTCCTACACCTTGCCAACCATATAGAACCTGAACTACCTAATGGATCCACTAGTCTATGCTAAAAAGTACTAAAGGAATCATCTAAAAAGTATGACTCTTTCTACCCATGGTGACTACATGGTTTATGGGGGCTAGGAGTTTTCTGAACTCTCCCCCATATCGGTGCTCAATACTACTCCTAAAAATATCATTATATTAGGTCTTATGTTTTTAAGACATATTTATTTTTGTGTTTTATGATTAGTGCTCAAAGTCTATCTTGGAAATCTCAGTTTTCCTGTGTGCTTCGTGTAGAAAGTTATTACTTTTTTCTGAAAACTAGCCCAAAGTCTCTTTGGAAATCTTAGTTTCCCTTCTTTTTAAAATGTGAAAAAAAATTTAATCTTCATTGGAAATAGTTAGTTCCTATGTACTGTTTTTAAGAAAAGACCACCTTACTTTGGGCTGAACTCAAACTTAAGTCTTAAAACGACATCAAAATGTTTCTGAAAGACTTATGAAACTTGAAATGAAATTTTATTTTTATCTTTACTCTTTACTCAACCTTATCCTTAAGTCTCAAAACAAGTCTAAAGCATTTGTAAATGATTTCTTGAAAGGACTCTAAGAACATTTTAGACATAGCTCTAAACTTTCATTGAATTTGAAGTTATGGATTTAAGGTTGTAATTCATGATTCTAGATGATTTCTATATGATTAGAAGTAATCTAGAGTAGTTAGAATCATTAGGAAGTGTGTAAACACTTTAGAAAAGCTTAAGTGGACTAAATTATGATAATCGCACTAGGCCTCAGGTTCAGAGGCCTCATTATGGTGCACTGCCCTAGGCCCTTGGGCGTAGATGGGACGCTACACGCTAGCCTTGCCGAGGTGACGCCTCACAAATTTTTATCTCGTTCTCTAAGCTTAAATCGTTCTAATTCGATTTCTTTTCTCAAATCCATCTTAGGTCTATGTACCTAATTCATATATACAAGGATCTAACCCAAATAACTCAAGAAACAACACTTTCTACCTCGAGAAATTCATAAACTTCAACTCATGTTCAAGAACGAAAGCAATTAAAGAACAACATTAAAGAACATCCAAAATTCAATCTTTGTGGAATGAAAACATGCTCAGTCAAACATTCTTGGCATGTGGGTGAATGAACCCAACATTGATATAGACCCACATATATTTTTAAAAATCACCCTGAGGAAATCCTCAAGTTAATTTGACGATATTAGCGAATCTTGCCGTCTTTCTCCTCTTCTTCTCCTTTCTCCGAGCCCTAACATGAATTCCTTTTTCCCTAGAATTAATAGTCTTGTTTTTAAATCAATTTAATCATAAATCAAATTAAATAAATTAGGTAAGAAAAATACAACTTTGCCCTTCTCAAATCCGGATTGGACTATCTTTAATCCAACAGTCCAACTTCTGAAAGGCGTAACTCACTATATGATATTGCAATCGCGCAAACTCCGCGGTGTTCGAAAGACTAGTCTAATGGTTTTACAACCATAGTTGGAACTACTCTTTACTCATCCTGATCTAAGACTTATTATCATTTAAAAATGACCAAAACACACTTTCCTAACTTAGACAAATTTTTTCAAATTTCCCTATAATTTCCAAAAAACATTATTTTCAGATTTTAAAACCTTTTTCTAGTTCTTTCTAGTTACGAGGTGTTACAATATCTCCCCCTAGGGAAAATTCTTCCTCACATGAAGGTATTCCTACAAGACTATTGCTAGTAATATTAAGTTCAAACACCCAACAATCAAGTGCAACAATAACATGCTTACTCATAACTTAAAAGTACTAAGAAGAAAATTAGTACCTTGGTCTGCCTTTTCTCCGAGTTCAAAGATATGTGGATATCTCTTCTTCATGTCCTCTTCAACTTCCGAAAAATATTCTTGAACAAATTGGTTCCTCCAAAGGATCTTGACTGATGCTACTTCTTTTGTTCTCAATTTGCGAACTTGGCGATCTAAGATCTCAACCTAAATCTCTTCATAAGATAGACTATCCTTGATACCAATATTTCAGTTGGAATGATCAATGAAAAATCCCCCATGCACTTTAACATAGAGATGTGAAACATCGCATGAACTACTGCTAATTATTAGGGTAGCTCTTACTCACAAGCTACATTGCCAATCCTCTTGGATATGCATAAGTTCCAATATACTAGAGAATGATTTTCCCTTCTTACCAAACCTCATAACACCTTTCATCGATGAAACTTTCAGAAATACTGAGTCATCTACTTCAAACTCTAACGGCCTTCTCCTAATATCAGTTTAGGTTTTTTGATGACTCTACGTCATTTTCAACCTCTTATTAATCACCTTCACCTTCTTCATAGATTGGTGAACTAAATATGGTCATATCAACCCTGATTCACAAACTTTATGTCACGACCCATGTCTACATCCTGGATGTGGCCGGCACTCGAAGATGATCGTTGGTCTCAAGGGAATCCTCATCCTGGCTGACTACAAACGGAAGACTAAGTTAAGCATACAAAAGCTTAAAAATGAAATGAACAACATTGAAAAAATAATATATCCAACTAGCCATAAAATAGTCAAGTTTATTCTTTAAAATATTTAAGAAAATAAATTATATACAGACTCCTCAACTATACTGACTATCTATGAAGCCTCTTAATGATAAAGATAGAAGTCGGGACAAGACGCACGACATCCTGACTAAATGAAAAAGTAACTGAAATCCTTTGGAAGCAATGAGGCTCACTATAGATAATTCGAACTTTACGATGTATCAATGAAACTCCTGAGTACATGTGTCCACATCATGAGAAGATGCAGGCCAATAGGCTCAGTACGTGGAATGTACGAACATGTAAGGGGAATTCTAAAGCATAAAACATAGACTTGAACTTGAAAAAAAGGAAACGTACTTACTTCTTCTCTACTCAACTCAAATCAAGAATAAGATACTCAACTCAAAGATTAGATATTCAACTCCAGCATTAGATACTCAACTTCAAAGATATGATACTCGACTAAATGAAGCACAAATTAACTCAAGATACTCAACTTAAAGTTCTCCACTCAAAATACTCAACTCATGATACTTAAAGTGAACTCATTTCAATGTAAATCAGTTTAATACAAGTGCAATATAAAGAAAAATTGTTTAAAAACATGATGTTAACTCAAGATAATAATATCATAAAAGACATACAATGCTCCCTCTCAAAGTCTACTTGTGCAATGCATGAATGAAGTTCCATACATCGATTCATACTAAACAGAACCCCTTGAGGAACCATGTGACTAATACTATGTGGGAGTTTCTCAAACCGACAACCACCACTATGAGCCTAAGTGGTGATACAACGTCTCGCCTACACTGCCAGAACTGTCCTATACTTCCCATCGTATAGAACATACTCAACCTGGTGGATCTACTGGCTAAACTCACGTGATCATCTAAAAGTATGACCCGTTAATACCCATGATTGCTAAATGGTTTACATGGAGACTTGAGTTAATATACTTTAACTCATGCTTTTAAAATAAAATCCTTCCTCTCGATTGACATAATTTGTTAAACCCTGTTTATCTTTAAAAATCCCTCTTGGAATCAATGTTCCTTTTTCTTGTTAAAAACCTTTTTGGAACTCTTAGTTTCCTCTTAACTGAAATATGAAAACATTTACAAACTTGTAGGGAATACTTAGTTCCTATATACTTCTTTGAAGAATAGAACTTCAACTTTACTCTTTCTCAACTCAGTGCTCAAGTCTTTAAATCAAGTTTTAAAACAAATTGTAGAATGACTTCTTAAAATAGGGTTTATGTCGAATTATTGACAAGAAATACTTCACTCAATGACTCAAGCTCGACTCAGAGGGTTCATCAGAATTATGGAGATGAACTACTTAACTCAAGGAATTAATGGGTAAAATGTAATAGTCCCATGATCAAGAATATAATCTCAAAAGGAATAAGGAACTCAATACTCAAGACATTTTGAAATTTGGGCATATTACTCCTCTCAATGATACTCAATTTATGGAGTTCATGCGGAAGTTATGGGCATGAACAACTCGACTCGAAGGTCTAAGTAACTAGATGGAACTCTTGTACATGACTCTTCTCATTCTCTTATTTACTTCCTCAAAACTTAGTACAAATTAATGATGCATGTCAAAGAATTCACAATTGAACTTAAAGACTTTCTTGAGCTCTACTCTTTACTCTCTTGAATGTGAATTATAATTCAAGAATTATGGTTCATAATAAGAAGGATCTAGGTGATATTTTTTATTCATGAATACATACTCTTCCCTCTTATACTCACTTGCTTTAGTCTTGAAACAAGTTACTAGAAGTTGTAGAAGACTCCTCAAGAGGACTTTCTTATAACGTTTGAAACAGTTCTTAAAAACTTAACTCTCAACTTTACCTTGAATTTAATTATAAAATTCAAGGTTATGACATGTTAGCATTGATTTTAGATAGAAATAACAAGGTTCTTGAAGAATCTTGGACAAGAACTTGCTTTAAAACCTTGAAATCCTAGTTTGAAGGATAATGATCAAGAAGACCTTTCTTGAGATTCTTGAATTAGTTTCTTGAAATCTCTATGGCCAAGAATTATGATTTTCATTAGTAAAGATAAAATTCTAATTGTTTTGAACCTTTTATTAGTCAAGAAATTCGTTTAGGGTTTTCTTGGAGTTAAAAGAAAAACCAAAAACAACCCTTTTTATTGTTTTCTCGTCGGCTAATTTGTAACAGCATTGTACAGGTTACTAAAATAGTCGTAACATTTTACTAAAAAATTGGATTGACGCAAAATTGGTGGCGCTGGAAAGTAGATTCAATTACCTTTTATTGGATAGGTTATGGCTCACATAACTCTTAATATTCTCAGAGATATGGTCATTTAAAGTTTACCTAACTGGAATCTTACATCAAAACTTAATAAAACTCCAAGAATACTTATCAAGAACTCTAATCTTCCAACTTTAACAATGAAATCGCGCTGAAAATAACATGAATTGTGATTTTTATGCATTTTTCTTAAGTGTTGTGTGTGTCTGGAGGCTTTTTATAGTCATTTTAACATGTTTTTATGTTTGTTTTGCAGGAAACATGATCAGTTTAAAAACACAAAAGGCAGCTGAAAAAGTGTAGGAGACGACCTACCTTTCTATCGATGGCCCATCGTTCATTCGATGGTCCGTAGGTGGTAACGAGAGCAAACGACGGTCCGTCGATTGATTAACAGACCGTACTGTTGAACCGTTGATTGGTTTAGAGAAGGTTCCAAACCTGACTTTTAAACATTCTAAGTGTGGAGCGACGGAGGAGAATCGATTGACCATAGATGAGTCGATGAACCGTACTGCAGGTCCGTTGTTTGACTAACAGAAGATGCTGAGCTTATGAAGAAAAATAATTCCAAGACTGGACTGAAAGAGGCAGTTGACGGACCTTCATTCCATGGACGGTTTGTCAGTAGGGTCATCGATTGAAGCCACGTCAACTGAACAAACTTTCCATATTTTAATTTCTTTTTCTTTAGGACAATGTTTTCTATGAATAGGGACTTAAAACCTCGTTTTTGGGGATTGATACTCTAGGTTTTGTTCTATTTTGTGTTGAGGATTATTGGTTGAAAACTTTTAGCAATTTATTAATTTTAATATTCGTGTGGAAGAAATTTTTGTGCAATTTCAAGTTGAGTTTCTGGGTTTCTTCTAATTGTTAAGTATGTTCACGAATTCTTTCTTAAAAACCATGAATTGTGATCTTGATTGCATGGTAACTAAATCCACAACTAGGATTGTGGGAACAATGGGTAAGTAACAAAGTAAACCTAGCAAATTTGCAATTTTCAAATAGGTTTTTGCATATATTGATAATTCTTTCGTTTAAAAGTTTTTTTAACGAGGTGCACACATTATAACTCGCCTTGTTGCTATTTTTCAGACAAAGGAGGTATTTATTAAGAAAAGAATAATCAACATAGATTTAGTGGGATACTATCTAATCGGCTAGTGTCGATTGGTGTCAAGTAATAACTAAGCCATACATTGATTATGATGTATAATACGAGGTAAACATAAGGGTTTGGTAAAGTATACACACGTAGTCGGGCCAAGGTACAAGGTGAAATTCTTTATATGCCGAACTAAGGATATAGAAATGCATAACTTACCATTTTACATGCAAAACACTAGAGAAGAATGGCTATTGCTAGGAATACGACATTATGAACCTATGGGATACACATATACCCTAGTTAGCCTTACAAATTGATAAAAACTCAATCTTTTACTTTTCCTCACTTACTAACTTAGTATTGTTTAAGGGGCTTGTTTCATAAAACTCCCACCTTTAGTAACTTGATTTCGGAAAGACCTTGACTAAATAGACGTAATTGTGAATTGAAGTTAAGTCTAAAGCCATTTTCATGTGGGATCGATCCCAACCTACTAGTTGGGTTCTCTACTTGATTACTATCGCTTATACTTTTTTAAAGAGGTGTAATTTGAGCGTATCAAATATTGGCGCCGCTGCCAGGGAATCTGGCTTTTAGATTAACTTCAATTACATTATTGAAATTTAGTCAATGATTTCTAGATTTTACTTTTTCTTTTTATTATTGTTTCTTTTAGGTCTAGCTCTAGTGTATGCCAAGTACACGAAGCCATATAGAACCACTCATCCCCTATGATCCCGAACTTAACCGCGCTTTGATAAGGATGGACAATCAACAGAACCCAGCAAATCTAGGTGATGGGGCGTTCCAACAACCTCAATTACCGGTTGAAGTACACAACCAAGGTCGTGATGAAAAAATCAATTTGATGGTGCAACATTGAGCCCCACGACCTAAGGATTACAATAGGGGCACTGTTAACATCACCGTGAGGGGTTTATTCTCGGGACTGCCATTGGAAGACCCGCATGCTGATATAGCAAAACTGAGGTCTGTGTGCAAATATTGTGTGGTTAGACCAGATTTAGATATGAATGTCATCTGGTTGGGAGTATTTCCAATATTACTGATAAGCGATGCCGCCATATAGTTTACTGAGCTTCCTACAAGTTTATTCATACTAGGAATCAGTTAAGAGATGTGTTCTTGGCAAAGTACTTTCCAATTTCTAAGAAGCTCAACCACAAATATAAGGTGGATAAATTTGTGGCACTACCGGGAGGGTCAGTAAATATCTCTTAGGACAGATTTACCGCCTTCGTGAGACGCGTCCCAAACCACCTGTTGATGATGAGTTGCTAAAAGAGTACTTCTTCAAAGGTCAAGACGATAACAACAAAGCTGTGCTAGTTACTTTTGCGGGTGGATCCTATGGAGAATGTACTTATGCTGAGATTATAGAGAAGTTGGAGTAGATATCTTGCAACAATAAGGCTTGGATCACTAGAAACTAAGAAACTGGGAGAAATACCTTTGCGTTAGAAGCTACACACAACCCATCATCGGATGAGATGCGTGAAGAGTTAGTACAGATGAGAACTGTGCTAGGGTTGGTTTTGAAACATGGAAGCGGAGGTGCAGAGAAGGTAAATGTAGTGAACTATTTGACTAAACCACCTATTAGGAAGATGATACATATACAGTGATCAGACGGGGGGTTCCCGATCAAACGCCTGAGGATCCAACAAGGAAAATTTGCGCCAAGGCCAAGGAAACCAAGGTCGGGACTATGGTAACTACAAATAAAAGGGTCAATATGTCTAAGATGGGAACTACAATCGCAACACCAATTTTAACCAGAGTAACTATGGAAATAGGAATGATTTAAGTGGGCCCTATGTTCCACCTCAAGACTGAGAGGTTGCTCCTAAGGACGGTGGAAGAAGTATGGCGAGAGTTGAAGATATACTACAAAAGATGATGAGGAGGTTTGACGCTAATGATGAGAATGTCAAAGAGATAAGAGGTGACTTAGCTAACACTGGACAAAAGGTCGACGCACATGCGATTTCGATTAAGCACCTTGAGTTATAGATGGCTCAGTTGTCCAATACTGTAAACACTGGTCAACCTGGCACTCTTCCTAGCAACACTATCCAGAATACAAAAAATGATGGGCATTGTATGGAAGTCACGACTCGAGGAGGTAAGCAAACCATTGTTCCACTTATGCCGTCTAAGGTAGAAGATGATATGAGAAAAGACGGTGAGGTAGTAAAAGATAGTGGAGAGTTGTTCTAGCTTTATAGGGAGGCTGGGGTACCCAATTGTCACATTGACACACTACGGAGCCCGATGGGGACAGTAGATATAGGTCTCATCAAGGATGAGACCAGTGTAGAGGCGCCACGGAGTTGGCCCAGGATTGAGGTGCCCCCATTAAGCGAGAATTTAGTGGAGATGGTGGAGTTAGCCCAAGGGTTGATCCTGCTACATCTGATCCTGCTGACACCACACCAGCTGACTCCACCCTAGCTGTCAGTAGGACCCCACAGCTCGTCCCTATCCACACCGCCATCTACAGTTCTTGTTTTTTAATGAGGGTACAAAAGTTAGAGGCACAGATGGCGACCTACTCCACCACATGAAGTCTTGGATGCAGAAATCTATTACTGAGGCCGAGGACCGAGTTGAGAATAGGGTGGACCAACTGATTGAGCAGAAAATTTAGGCGGTCCACCAACGCTGATACGCCTTCGAGCTTCTTGTACTAGAACGACCAGCCCCAACAATAGACCTCATTACTTTTCAGGATGCGATTGCTAGTTTGCATGCTGATGTTGATACCATTCTGGAGATTAGAGGGATTAAACCAGAGAGTGCTCACATCGAGCTAGCAGAGGACACAGTGCTCGACGCCTTGTTCAAGTCCTTTGTTGAGCCACCAGCTAAGCCACATGGTTGTACCAAGAGGCATCGCTCCAGCCTCACTACTGAGGTTGATGATGAGGCTCGTGCAAAAAAGAGAGAGCGGACGGAGTTAGATTTGTCTAGGAGGGCATCATTGGTAGATGAGAAGGCCCGCCAGATTGGAGCACGAGAGATAGTTGGTGGGGCTTGCAGTTCTGTACCGATGGTTAATGATCGGAGCATTACTGATGGTACGGAGGTTGCAGTGGGAAATATTAAGGGTAATCCAAGTGTTAATCTTATGGGTTCCAGGAAACTAGACCCACCCACATATTTATAAGTCTTCGGCGCTTTGCGCCACAAGTTTGCTTCACCTACCACCCTATCCTTATGATTTTATTGCATTAGGTACAATTGCAAGTTTTTTTGTTGGGGTGGGGTAAATGGAAAGTGAGTGGTAGGGTGAAGTCTGAGTAACCCAACACACAATCCTCTCTTGGGATTTTCTTGCCTGTGTTCTTTTCCCCCAAGAGACTGTTTACTTTTCTGTTGAACCGGCATGTCATAATTTGTACAAAGTAGAAAAGCATGAAAAATGAAGCATGATGGCTAATAAAATGATACCTCTTCATGGATAGTGCTTGCATGTATTGGTGAAAACAAGTTTAATATGTTGGATCTAAGCATGACATAGATAGGAACCCACTACATGACCTTCAACTAACACCTATACTGGAAATGTTTATAATTTGATAGTGTAATTAGGTGTCAAGAGAGTTTGAGGAGATCTCAGTTTTCAACATTTAGTACCTAACTAGAATTTGCCTGGTTAGTCCTGCGAGGGGAAACTATGTTAGAAGCAAGGAAGTGATCATAGGCCTTTGTTAGAAATAGCCTATTTCTATCCTAAAGGATTTTAACCAAATGAAAGATTGTTCCTTGTTGGTCCACATATGTTGAGCCTGTAATAGACCAATTATCTTTTACTAACTCACATTCCCATGGTCTAATTTCTTGGTCCCAGTCTATCCTTGGACTTGTGCACCTCGAATTAGGCCAAAAGCCTAAGTTATGGGTGGCTAATGCAGTAAATAACCTCGTGTTTTGGGTATTGTGCACCTCAACTCATGAAAAAGTTGTGAGTTAAGGGTGGCTATTATGAGTAAGGACCCACAAATAGGTGTGAAAATAGTTGGATGTCAAAAAGAAAAGAATAAGTTAGAAAAAGATGTGACTCGGTGAAATTAACAATTGATTTAAAAAAAGAGATTTTAATGAGAAAAGATGCAAAAGAATTAAAAGTCACATCAAAAATAGAGAAGCAAGGTAAAGAAGAAAAGAGAAGAAAAATAGGGTGTCAAGGGTAATGAAAAGAGGTAGGAAGCTTAGTGTTAATGTTAAGGAGGGAAAAAAGACACTTGAATTGTACCCAAATGTACCATACCTGACCTTGAGCCGATCTTACAAGTCAAGAAAGTCCTACTGTGATCCTAGAGTCTAGTATGGTGAGCCTAAGCAGTGAAAATAAGGGCAAGCATATGGAGAAGAGTACTAACTATATTTGAACTTATCCTTGAGTGTGAGTGTTGAACAAAGATCCTTGTACCCAAAGTAATGATCACTTGTGAAAAATGAGTATTTCTTTTGAAGTGAAGGCACTAGTTGCGGTATTAGAAAGTTGGTACCTTGGTGAAGGGCAAAATGGTAGAGGTGTCAAGGCATGGTGAGTTTGTAGCATGATGTGATCCGCATGAGTTAACTTGTTGAGCCTAAGAGAGTGAGCCTCCAATAAATCAAAGAAAGACTTAAGGTAGATAGACATGTGAATTCTAGAGCTTAAAAGAGTATAATTTTCTACAAATGTTGTTTTGAGTCATTGTGCGTCGCTTGAGGACAAACAACGAATTTAAGTTTAGGGTGTTGATGTACTGTGTTTACATTGTGTTTCAATGCATTTTTCTTAAGAGTTGTGTGTGTCTAGAGCCTTTTTGTAGTAGCTTTAACATGTTTTTATGTTTGTGTTTTTAGGAAAGATATTGAGTTTGAAAATGCAGAAGGCAACTGAAAAAGTGCAGAAGACAACCTACAAACGCCATTGACGGCCCGTCGTTTAATCGACGGTCCGTAGGTGGTGACCATTGATGTGCAGTTCAGGCTAACGGAGAAGATCAGGGAAATCTGACTAAGGGTGAAGGTTCCAGTACCTAACTTTTAAAGATTTTAAGTGTGAAGCGATGGAGGAGCATCGAAGGACTATAGATGAGTAGATGAACCGTACTGCACGTCCGTCGTTTGGTTCAAAGAAGATAGTGAGCTGATGAAGAAAAATAATTCCAAGTCTGGACTGACGGAGGCAGTCGATGGACCGTCGTTCCATCGACAGTCCGTCACTAGAGTCGTCGATTGAAGCCGCGTCAATTAAACAAACTTTCCTTATTTTAATTTCTTTTTCTTTAGGACAATGTTTTCCATAAATAGGGGATTAAAACCTCGTTTTGGGGATTGGTACTCTTGGTTGTGTTCTATTTTGTGTTGGAGATTATTGGTTGCAAACTTTTAGCAATAAATTAATTTCTGAATTCGTGCGGAAGACATTTTCGTGCAATTTCAAGTTGAGTTTCTGGGTTTCTTCTTATTGTTAAGTAAGTTCATGAATTTTTTCTCAAAACCATGAATTGTGATCTTGCTTTTATGGGTAAATAAATCCAAAACAAGGGTGGTGGAAATCATGGGTAAGTAACAAAGTAAACCTAGCTAATTTGCAATTCTCAAATAGGTTCTTGCATGTATTGATAATTCTTTCTTTTAGAAGTCTTTTTAACGAGTGCACGCATTAGAACTCACCTTGTTGCTACTTACCATACCAAAGAGGTAAATAATAAAGAAAGAATTATCAACATAGATTTAGTGGGATACCATCTATAGTCTAGTGTCGATTGGTGCGAAGTAGTAACTAAGCCATACAAATATTATGATGTATAATATGAGGTAATGTTAAGGGTTAGTAAAGAATACAGACGTAGCCGTACCAAGCTATGGGGTGAAATTCTTTAGATGTCGGACCAATGATTTAGAGATACATAACTTCACACTTTACATGCAAAACATTAGGAAAGAATTGCTATTGCTAGAAATACGGTGTTATGAACCTATGGGGAACACATATACCCTTGTTAGTCTCACAACTTGATAAAAACCGAATCTTTTACTTTTGCTCACTTGTTAACATAGAATTGTTGAAGAAACTTGTTTCATAAAAAACCTTCTTTAATTACTTGCTTTTGGAAAGACCTTGACTAAATAGACGTGATTGTGAATTGAAGTTAAGTCTAAACCATTTTCCTCGTGGGATCGACCCCAACCAACTAGTAGGGTACTCTACTTGATTACGACCACTTGTACTTCTTTAGGGAGGTTTAATTTGAGCATATAAATTTGCGTGTGGGTGAAAAAATCCAACACTATGGAAGCTTACATATATCTTAGGGATTAAACCCATGGCGAAAATCCGCAACTAAACTCAAGAACGTCGATGAATGTCGTCATCCTTTCTCCTCTTTTGTCTTATTTTCTCTTTTTGCATCTTCTTGAACTCTCAAATAAAACCCTAGGTGTATATTAGGATTTTAAAACTGAACCTAAAAGTATTATAGTCCTAAAATATAACTACAAACGAATTTAAATCTTGCTGGGTAAGGAAAGGACCAAAATACCCTCACTATTTTCGGCTAACTTTCCTTAACTGGACACCTAACTTCAAAAGGTCATATCTCACTCATTCGTACTTGAACATTAGAAAATTTGGCGGTGTTAAAAAGCTAATTAAAAGATATTTCCTATGGTATCTTTTAGTACACCTTACTCATCATGTTCTAGGAGTTATGATCATTTGAAGTTGACCCAAAACTCATACTTAGCTTAACATGCAAAATTTCAAATTCTTGCTATTCCAATTTAATTATTTTTGGAACTCTTGGTGCTAAATATAGTGAAATGACCTTAAAACTTAATAAATTTTTAATTCCTTGGTAAACTCTAACTAACTACGATGAACAGTTCGAGTCTTAGTTCAAAAATTTTTTATGGGGTGTTACACTTCAAACCATCCAATAGGAAATGTGCATCTCCTCCCATAAAGAATTTCATAAGGAGCTATTTGGATGCTAGATTTGTAATTGTTGTTGTAAGAAAACTCAATAAGAGGTAAGTGATTATTCCAGTTCCTCTTGAATCAATCACACAAGCCCTCAACATATATTCTAGGGTTTGGATAGTGCGCTCTTCTTGCCCTTCGGTCCGAGGATGAAAGATAATACTTAAGTTCACCTTTAAACCTAAACCTCTCTGAAAAGATTTTCAGAATTGTGCAGTAAATTGTGCACCTCTATCTTAAATAATGGAGAACGGAACTCCATGAAGTCTTGCTACCTCTTGAATGTATAGCCTATCATAATCGTGTGATCAATGAGTAGTCTTTACCGGCAAGAAGTGGGTGGATTTTGTAATTCTATCAACAATAACTCAAATAGAATTATGGCGCCTGCGAGATTTGGGTAAACTTGTGATGAAATCCATATTGAATAGCAAAAAGAGGAGAAATTTGGGTGTTTTGAAATAGGTAGAAGACTCAACATAACTACTTGTCATGCTGCTTTTGAACCTCAAGTCATTGTAAGGTAACAACCTATCATATTTGTTTATTACAAGTCGATACGAGCATAAATGTGTCTACCACTTGTCAGACTTGTATCCTTAGGAATGTCTAGGGAGAACTTACACTATGATATTACAATTCTTAAATTGGAGGTGAGACATCAATATGCCTAGAGTAGGTCCTTCATCTGGAAATGTTGGAATTACTAGTAATTACTCATTCCTATTCTCTATTAATGTGGTCTTGATATTTCATACGTTTTGAAGCATACTTGATTTTCATGGATAAAAAATAAAATTAGTAAATTTTATGATTTATTTAGATGTTCTTAAGTAGCATGCGAAGAGGAAATTTGGTAACTAATATTAGATGAACAAAGGACAGATTAAAGATATTGTAGAAAATATAGGTCCACCCCAAAAGGAATCTAGACTCAAAAGGGTAAAAGAAATTGTCAAAAGTTCCAAAAGAATAACAAAATCCATTTTAGATACAAAGGGCAACTTTTTAACGGTTGAACTAACATTATTCAAATTAGGTTGACCGCCACAAGGTTGCAAGTTCCATGAGCCTTACAAGGCTCTGACTGCCTGCACCTTGTAAGGAGAAAGTATTGAGGTATCTCTAAAAGCAGTCATTCAACAATAATTCTGAGTTAATTTAGAGTATGGCTTAAAAAAGGTGTACCACAAAAAAAGCCTTTTTTTGTTTCAAAACTAAGCTTATTGAATTTGTGGCAGCTAAAGATATGTAAAGATTGTAGCAACATCATTTAGACCTTATACCCCTTTTAATTTGTTCCGATTTTTATTCATTCGTTAAAAGAGAAACATGTTCATATAATACATATGCCTTACAAGGCGCATGGAATTTCACTCCTTGGGGTGTTCAACTTAATTTAGACGACGTAAGTTCAACTGTTAAAAAGTTGACCTTTTGGTTCTAAAATGAATTTGGTTTCCCTTTTGCAAATTTTGACAATTGTTTTTTACCCTTTTGGCTTCGGATTCCCCATAAATGGTGGTTTTATGTACCGTTAGGGCTATTAATTTTACCCTATTATATTTCTATACTATTGAAAACATGTTTGAACCAGACCCAAATTATTAGATTCTTCCCTGAGATATTGACATTTTTAAAAATACATCTCTACTTGACTAGCTAAATTTAAATATAGTTTTATCATTTCATACACATAAACGTTTTATTCCTGAGCGTACACATAGAATTTTCTATTGTTGAGGCATGTACATAAATATATTATATTGATGGACAAGAAAATGAGATAGTTTTAGATAGGTTTTTATGTGAATTTTGTAATTAATTGTCTACTTTTTGTATGTGCACATGTTGCTGATTTAATTATTTTATAGAGTTATTACAAAAGACCAAGAAGAAAGCTAAAGCAAGAAAAAGAACAAAAATGTGCATCTATAAAGTTGCATGATCACGCAACATAAAGCCATCAACGTGCAACCGAATAGAAAGAAAAATATGCCACCGGTCCTCCGTGTGCAGGGCATGCTCTAAAGCTCCCAAATACGTGCGCATGTGTGAAAATGAAAGAATGTCGAGCCGCACGGCAGTCGAATGCTCAAGTTCCTTGCTATACGAGTCCGTGCAACGAGAGTGTGCAAAACATTTTAAAATTTCGTGAGAGAATATATGCTATATGATGTTTGAATTTGTCCCAATGTTAAGGTATAAAGAAGAAGATCAATAAAAAGGCTAACTTACGACAAAGAGAAGGAAAAAATGGTACACAACTAAAATAAAAAATGAAAGTCTAAATTTAGTGTTTGGACGCTGTGTTTCTGTTCATCCTTATTCTTAGTAAACTTATTCTTATTCATGGATTAGTTTTTCGAGGATATTTGACAAATATTTCGTATTGATGAATATGTTGGGATTTTTATCACCGTTCTTATAATTGAACTCGTTATGGAAGTTTGAATGAAATTTCTACTATGTTCATTCAAACCGAATTGACCGAGTTCTCGGCCAAGAGCGGGTCTACAAAGTCATGACTATTATTTTATAAGGTTCCTTCCAAGAGACACGACTTAGTTTTTGCATTCCAGAAATTCTCAAGAACTCAAGCAAAAACCACACTATCGAGCAGTATATTCCTCAAGAGCAACATGACCTGATAGAGCTGCATGTGTCTTAGTTGTCTTCGGATTTGTACTTCAACAATTATCTTGTAAATCTATTCTTGTGCAATAGAGGAATTGGATCTTGTTTCGTTCCAACAGAAGTCTAAGTCAGTTAGGGTTAGCTGGGTTATTGGGCAGCATTGTTGCTGCTTTGTCAAAGTCTAAGCCATCTAGAGTTAGGTGGTTTATTTGGAAACCTTGTTGTTTCTTAGTTTAACCCTAATTTCTTGAAGCTCTCTCAGTTGTCATGTCTCTATTTTTTCTAAAGATTTCCACAAGCTCTCTATTGAAGTTTTAGTTCTCTAATACTAAAATTTGAAAGAAATTTAATTGACTTTCAAAGTTTAAATTACAAAAATAAGTTAGATAGAACAATTACTTCCTCTTTCTCTCACATAATGATTGTGTCACAGAGTGGAGTGAGAACGACAAGAAATCTCAAATTTTGTTAAGACTTGAAAGAAGATGTCAAAACCCTACCTCATATGTTGTTGGTGACGAAAAAGATTTTTGCTGAAGTATTTTGAAGATGAATTGTAACAGCTTCAAAACCGAATCTCCTTGTAGTGTTGACATAGAAGATGTAAAAATCAGCCTCGCTGAAGTGTTGGAGAAGAGCATTTTTTTCCCAATCTAATGCCAAAATTGATTTTGGGAAAATGTTAGGAAAGAGGCGTATTCTTGAGACTTAGAGAGAAAGGCTTGTTGTTCAAACTTGGAGAGTAAAGGCGTGATATTTTTTCTGATTTGTAGGAAAAGAAAGTTTTTATGTTCTATGAATTATTTTTTTTGTCCAATAAAAATTGGAGGGAGAGTTAAAAATGATGGAAGGAATTTAATATTTTGGTGAAAGTTTTAAAGCAACATTAGTAATGTGTTGTTTTTACAATTAGAGGAATAGAACACTTTAAAAGTGTGGCTACATATGCAAAGAGTTGTTTCCAATTATATCATATTGTAACAACGCTTACAAAGTTTAATTTAAACCAAATAGTAGTATACTTTACAGGTATTTCCAATATTATTGAAGCCAAAGTTTAAAACTTGAGCTATGCTTTAAAAGCAACCTCAAAAATATTTTAGGCAACACTTTATAAGCGTTGTTCAAATTTAATGTGGTCGTAGACCTAAAATGTTGTAGTGAAAGATGCATGACTTTTTAATGGGTGAGGACAGTGAGCTCTAGGACATTATGCTAGATGGTCCCTTTATTCCTACTATGGGAGTGAGCACGGAGAAATCACAAGAGTTATTCATTTAATATACTCTTTTTGAGAAATAAAAAACTTTTGAAACTTATAATTTTGTTTAGTCTTAATTTTGTCATAATTAAATTACTCAACCAATAAAAGTTATTATATATTATTATATGTGGAAAGCTCCAAAGTAAAAAGTTGAATCACCATTTTTCTCTTTTACTAAAATAAAATTGGATTAATAATTTAATTAAAAACAAATATTTTATTTACATAATGGTAGAATTTTAGTCTTTAAGCCCTTTAATAATTAAATTATTATTTTCTTGATAAATGAGTACATTAATATTGTTATTAAATCATAATTCTCTATTGAATTTGAAATGTTATGATAGACAAAAACAATGTATACATCATCCTATCGTATCATTCATCTATTATATTATTATTATTATTTTATTTTTTATTATCATATCATATATCATCATATCATATCATGTCATATTACATAATTATTATTATATTATATATTAAAATGTGTCTTTCTAAATATGAAAAAGAAATAACAAACTTAAAAAGAACAACATATAATAGAAATTAAATTCGAATATAGCATTAAGCGGTAAAAGAGATTATTAGTTAATACTTAACAATTTTCCCTCCAGACATGTTACCAATTCTCAAAAGTATAAAAAAATCACTCCTAACTTCACAAATATTCCATTTTATAACTCAAAACTATTATAGATAAAAATTTATTATTATAATTATAAAGAAAAAACGTATATATAATATTAAAAGCATAAACAAAAAAAAAGTTGAAAGTTGAATTTCGGTTTTACCCCTACTATAAATTTAATTATTATAAAATATTTAAATATTTTGTTGTATAAATTTAACTAAATGTTAATGACTTTTAGACTTCCTAAGATTAATACTGAATTAAATATCTAATTTACTAATACTTATCATCTATAATCTATATGTATATAATAATTATAATTGTTTTTTTTTTAAAAAAAGGTCTTCACCTAAATTGCTATACTTTTCCTTTTCTTATAACTTTTCCCTTAACCCCTCTCATGAATAACATAATATATGTGGATAAAGTATTATCCTTTATGATAAATAACGAAATTTAATAATTTAAAGGGTGCAAATCTACAAAATGGAGACACACATTGATAATGACCCCTTGATTATTATTAAAGAATGACTCTAGCTTCACAAATTTAAATTCATTGATGCTTAATTACATGATATGAACTTTAGTTGTTCTTTCTACATGGTTTGCTAACTTTAATTATTTATTTCATATCATTATTTATTTATTATTTTCTAATTACTAAATCAACTTTTATACTATTAATAAACATAACTTTCATATTTTCATATTTATAACATCCAAATATTTAAACGAAAATTTTAAGATATCTTTTGATATTCTTTCTATTCTATCTATATAAATTCAACTTCTTTATCTCATGAAACCGCTGTTGCCAATCTGTGTTAGAAAAAATCAGAATTAATGATACTAATAAATTTTGCATAAACACAAAGTAACCAAAATTTACTGAACCAGTAAGAAAGATGAACAAAAACTTAATTCACAAAAACAAAAATCTGTAAAACGTACTAGACTCTGAAAAAGTTTTAACAAGAAAAAGATCAGCTCCACTGAACTCACAGTGTGCCCTTAAGCAAATTATTCCCCTCTAGTATCCGAGGTTTGACTTAGAATGTGTCCTCCCAGGGAAAAATGGTCTCAATCATCAACGTATAGATACCGAAAACTCTGGTGTCAGCGAACCACTTAATAAGAAGTAAAGTACACGAAGAAAAATTTTTGTGCATAAGAAGAAGAAGAAAATCAAAAAATTTTGAAGAGTGAATGGTATTTATAGGCAAGAGGAACAAGTTCCACAAGTTTGCAACCCTTTCAGAATCTACACGACCATAAATGAAAGTTTGCAACCTTTAAAATGGTATTGATTGTTTCTGAAAGTTGCAACCTTTTAGAACAATCATTTTAAAAAAAACGACGGGAAATTTAAATAAAACGAGAATGTTTTTAAATCAAACAGGTCCAAAAAATAATCTCTCGGTCATTTTCCAAAGCCAAAGACGAAGTCAAGTAGAGCAAGCGACGACGATGGCGCGAGGGGGGTCCCTCTTTCCGACCTTTTTAACAATTAATAGAAGTGTTTCTATATTTTAACTCTCCTATTTTTCTTTCCATCACTGATGAGGGAAAAATGACTTTTCATTAAAGCATAAGAGGACTTTTCAAGTTCCCAACTCTTCAAGTTCTCAACTTTTCAAGTTTGTTTCTTTCCCCCTATTTTCCATCAATTCTTGCTAAATACCCAATAACCCCTACCAAGATTATTATATTTTTATTCTACAATTAAGGTAGATGAAGAAGACTCTTAAATTTTGATAGGATATGGAAGGATTCCATAAGAACTCACAGAGTTATATACATCAGTCTTATACGAATAATGTCTAAATTGTATTTTTTCTTAAATCTGTTTGTTTTTGTCTTTTTTCTCTATTAGAATTCTTAATTTAGTTTTGTATGAATGTTTTATTGTTTTAAGACTTTATTCTTATTTTTTAATTGTTACTTTTTATTATTTATTACAATTTACATATATATTTTCATGAGAATTCACTCATTCTAACGTATTTATAAAAATTCACATGAAACACACGTATGAAGCACGTTCTCAAAAACTAGTATAGGAAATAAGTTCAGAAAGGATCCTCTTCGTTACTATTTTGTCAATTACTTCTCAATGGTATAGCAGATGTATCTCATGTGTACAAAGGAATATGAGAGAGTGAGATCATTTTCTTAGGTACTTCAAAAAAAAATATCATTGACTAATTTATTCCAATATTAATTTATTAACTTATTCTTACACTAATTATTTTTGAATTCTAAGGTAAATTATTATTAACCATGAAGATATGAATTGTTTTGTTAATATTCCTTCAGAGTTTTCTTAGTTTTTTCTACATTTTCCTAGGTGTTTCTACAAAAAATGATGATTAGCCCAAAGCTTACATGTTACTCGCCACTTGGTACTTACATCTTATCACCTAAAAAGTATATTTGGCACTTGCAGATCACATAGCAACAGTGATTCAAGAAGAAAGCGGTGAGGGTGGAGGGTGAAGGCGATGGCGTAGCCACATATATAATTACACAAAAAATACTTGTCAAAAAAATGTTTTTTCATAATT
Organism: Solanum pennellii; assembly: GCF_001406875.1. Classification (NCBI taxonomy): domain Eukaryota; kingdom Viridiplantae; phylum Streptophyta; class Magnoliopsida; order Solanales; family Solanaceae; genus Solanum; species Solanum pennellii. Next base: position 34,874,375 of record NC_028642.1, on the reverse strand, counting down.
TTCTTTTTACTTCGCCACTAGGTGGAGTGGGGAGAGTTCGTTTAATTAATCACAAGGGTTGTGGTAGGTGATGATATCTGTTCATCATTAATGAAAATTCTCAGTTCAAACTTCTAGCCCAAAGAATTGAGCTGTTTTTCTACTCAAATGTGTGCCAGGGCTTTCCATTGTAACTTACGCGATGCATGCAGTGGCGTGCATTGAGGTACTTGGCCATGTATTCGAAAATCCCTTATTCTCCAATTAATATGTTGTCCTACTTCCACACCAAATATATCGTATAACCTCCTAACAATATTAATGGAACATTATAGAACATTCATATTGTCTTGCCTCTGAAAAAATTGAACTTGAAAAGAAAATTTTTAAATAGGAACGTCTAGTGCCAAAGTAACTATATAGGTAAGTTGAAAATCCCTGGACTGTGTAATGTATTTTATCTGCCGGGTTACGAGTGGATGATTTTAAAGATCCCCATTTATGAGATAGAGTAGATCACCAAGATTTCTCAGTCCTCTCCCAAATTTATTCAAATTTCAAGATCTCGGATCGAATCGGTATTGATATACCAATACGATAGAAAAGTATCATACTTCAGTTTGAATTTTGAATTGAATAGAGAATTGATATTATGTTTTCAGACAGAAAAACCTATGTTGCTCTGAATAGAACATAAAACGAGAATCTATCTAGTATATATTTATAACGGAAAAGGGTCTAAAATACCCTTGAAGTATTGAAAATGGTACAAAATTACCCTTCATCCACCTATTGGCTCCAAAATGCCCTTTTCATCCACCTATTGGCTCCAAAATACCCTTGTCATCCACCTTTGAGTTCAAAATTGACCACTTATTTAATGATTTTAAATTTAAACTATTTAAATATTTTTAAAATACTTGATGTTCAACTATTGGTTATAATTTAATTTATTTGTATTATTTATAAACCAACCCACTACCCACCCATTACTAACTAAACCCCACCCAATTAATAATTCAACTATAATATCAAAATCGTCATAAACACTACTAAAACACGATGAAATTATAGATTAATGAAAATGACATCCAAAATTATTCGAGTCCGAATGAAGCCCCAATCGAATTTATGTTGAGCCACTTATTTAGGAGGACACTTTCAATTTGATTCTCTTTCAATATTGAATTAGAAATTTATGATTAAACGTAAAGAAGTAATACATCCCGAATTAAAATTCATGCACTTTTTTAAAATATAATTTTATAAATATTTATGATTTTATTTTAAAACTTTTAATATATTATTTTGAAAAAAAGTTACCTATGAAGTAACATCACAAAATTGAGACGTAAGAATACTTAAGATGAACATAGTTAGACTTTTAAGTTTATCGATAATTTTTATTTAGACACTTGAATGTATGATAATTTACTTCTATAGATATTTTCGTCTGAAATTTTTTAAAACACTCAATTGGCAGTAGCTTTTCTATTGTTGCATTAATAATGTGAGTGATTTATTAATCTGGAGGGTTTAATTAGTAATGGATGGGTAATGGATTGATTTATAAATTATACTAATAAGTTAAATTATAACAAATAGTTGAGCGCCACATATTTTAAAAAATATTTAAATAGTTTAAATATAAAACCGTTAAATAAGTGGTCAATTTTGAACCAAAAGGTGGATGACAAGGGTATTTTGGACCCAATAGGTGGGTGGGAAGGGTATTTTAAAGCCAATAGGTGGATGCAGGGTAATTTTGTACCATTTCCAATACTTTGAGGGTATTTTAGACCCTTTTCCGTATTTATAAAAGAGAACAAGATCCGCCTACTGGAACCACCAAAAATAAGAATTTCTTGTTAATTTGTTGATTTCCAATACTAGTCTTTTCCTTTTGATAAAGAGTTGAGACTTTAATAAAAAATTGCGAGTTTAATGAAGAGATGTGACTTTTATGTAAATTTGTGCCTTTTATGAAACGCTACGACTTTAATGAAGAGTTGCGAGTTTTATGAAAAGTTGTGATTTTTATGGAAGGTTGTGACCTTTTCGAAGGGTTTCATATTTTCCTAATAGTTTTAACCTTTCAAATAAGGAACAATAAACATTTTTTCATGCTACCATTTTGTTGTCTATAAATAGAGAGATTTCCAGCCCGACTTTATGCAACTTTAATAAGGCATTGGCCTTAGGCCCCTAATTTTAGAGGGTTTCAATTCTTTAACACAAATAAATTATGTGTTAATTCTTTAGAAAAAAACATTGATTATTTATGATAAAAATAATAAATATAAAATTATTATTTTATTCATTTCAACCCATGCAAATTGAAGAAATCAAGAAAATGGTGTTTTGTTTATTAAAATCTCTCCACTAATACTCACATTATTTTATTCTTTTTAAATCTTTTCACAATATCTTCTTTAATTATTGATAAGTTAGAGTAACATTCTATCAAAAATATCAATTGATTAGCGAAGGGTAGAGAAAAGTGAGTTGTAAATGAATTTTCCGTTTCTTCTTAGATTTTCAAGCATTACAACAATCATAGTAAAATGTGGGGTAGCTTAATTATCAACTTCATCAAACCTATGGTCCAAAACAGTGTTTTAAAAGACTGTATTGGGACTCACCCTAGGACAGGGTTCTAGAAAAATTATCCGAGACTCAAGTGTGGGACTTACTTCTGTAAGACATATGCCCTAAGCGCCTTACTGTACTCCCTAAGTACGCCAAGCGCCTAATGCTTGGGGCTCGCTTTATAGATCTATCTTACACAAATTATGTGTTAGAAACATTAGCTAACATTTTTGACCCTCATAATTCCTGTGAAAATGAATGATACTTAATAATTTTTTAATCTGTAGATATAAGAAGATCGAGAACAACTCAAATAACAAGTTGTAGTATCATATCTTTACTATTTGATAACAGTGTGTAAATGATGATTCAATACATAATATTTCTTTTAGTAATACGTAGACAAATTTTACTATTTCTCTTATCATTGGTCTTCATGGTGTCTCAAAAATATCATATTTTACTTAGCTATTTGAAAGTTATTTTCTTTTTATTCATAATGAAGTGATGTTTCATTATAATAGTAGTTACTTTCATTGATTATTTTCTTTTAGGAGGCGGCAGGTAAATTATCTAGTAGGATAAAAATATTTTTAGAAATAAAGATTTTTTCATTACAAAAAGTTAAGCTGTGAGATTATTTATACTTGTATATGTTAGAAGTTTAATTTTCTGAGTTTTCTTAATCATGTTTGTAATTATCTCAAACTATTGATGTTTTTTAAATAATTTTGTGTTATCATATTATTATAATATGATGTAAATTAAAATTTTAAAAGATCCATATGGTTTACGCCCCGCATCCGAGGCTTATGCCCCACGTGCGAGGCTTACGCCTCGAACTATACTAATTAAAACATCCCGCCTCACGCCCCAACCTTTTCAAAACACTAGTTATAACTCTATTTGTTTGATATTTGCCAACTTATTATTTTTAGAACTATGTTAACAATTCATATAATGATTGCCCGAGTAAAATCATATTTTTCAACGTTGAATAGATAAAATATTATTTAAAACTAATAATTAAAAAAGAAATCGAATAAATCATTTTTATACATATATAAAATGTTAAGTAACACCTGCATTTAAAAATATAAGAAAGATAAATTTGAAATAAATTCATTTGAAGTTTATTTAGATTTTAGGCCTCTAATTAAGATTTTGCTTTAGGCCTCCGATTGCGTTGAGCCTCCCCCAAGGGATTCCCTCTCCTTTTAAAATAACGAAAATTTTGCACCTCTTCTTCTACTTCTGCACAATTAAATATTCATGTACATTGCTCCTGTTGAGTGACTCACTCACACCATTGCTGATGTTATAGATCCTGATATGTATTTTTACACTCATTGATTTATGCTTATGTTATTAAGGATAAATGAAGAGTTGTTATATTTTTTTTTATTTACATTATTCATATTTGTTAATGTGTAATCTTGTTTTTAATATAATATAGTGTTTTAGTTTCAATAATTGATAGGTTTTAAGTATTATTTTTTAAATTCCGTGATATTTAATACCCGCTCGTCGCACGAATAATTTTTCTAGTACAACGATAAAACAGAAGAAAGAGATATTATAATATCTCCACATGTGTTAAAACCCTACACACCTTCTTTTCATATACACTTCACAATCATATTTTACTAAAACACCGACCAAAACAATCATTCATTTGCGAAAACCTCGCCTCTGAATTCAACAAAACTCCATCAACAATGAATGAAGCTAAAATCTCAAAAACTCAAATTGTTCAACCTCGATAACAAAGTTACGGACAAAAATAACATGATTGACACGTGGGTAAACAAATCCAACACTATGAGAAGTGAAGTACCTTAAAGAACTAGGTTCTTGGCAAATTACTGGATGAACGCTTGGAACCTTGAACCTTTTCTCCTCCTGAACCTCCTCTATAAAGCCCTAAAAATTTTTTGGGAAGATAAAACCTATTCTAATAAATTTAGACCTTAAATTGGGAGTAAGTAACCTTAGACTAAGTGCGGTAAGTAAAATACTAAAATACCCCTCCTAATTTTGGGTGAAAAGGTCTTATCTAGAGAGTATACTCTCAAACGGTCATGTCGCCCTCATTTGAAATTGATTTTTTTGCAAACTCGGTAGGGTTAGAAATAGGACTCCAAGAACTTCGATTTGAGATCTCATGAGTCACTTAAATCATTATGTGCTAAGGGGTCGTTTGGTATGAAGGATAACTTCAAATAGTCCTAGGATTAAATTATTGTGCCACTTAATTTTGTTGTTTGGTTGGCAAGTCTGCGATAACTTATCACATAATTAATAATTAGCACCAGCATAAGTTATCCTTACCATGGGTGGTATAGTAATCTTGGAAAAACTTATTCACGGATAAAATGACTAAATGACAAAAATATCCCTTTAAACACTTTTAATACATAATATTTCACATTTATGAAGGGTATTTTGTAAAAATATATGTTGTTCTTAAGATTTATTTATCTCAATACAACAAACCAAACACTCAATAAGAAAAAATCTTAGCATAACTTATCCCATCATAACTAATCTCATCATAAATTGAATTTAAACTAAACGACTCCTTAAAGTTAGGGTCGTTTGAAGTTGACCCAAAACTTAAAAGACCTTTTGGATGACTTGAATGAATTTCTCTTCAATTTTTTTTGAAACTCGATGTGCTACATGAAGATACCTTTACACCAAAGAAAATTTAATTTACTCGATAAAATCTTACTTAGAACTAAGAATGGTTTGAGTCTTAGCTCAAAATATTTCGGAGTGTTATAGGTTTAAATAGACAGGTGCACATATTCTAAGAAACAAAAAAAGAAACTCAAAATACATAATAAGAACTATCATTCTCATTTTATCATTTGAGCGCAAAGAAAGTTGAAGAGAGAAGAAGAACAACAGGAGAAGAAATACGTTAAACTGCAGCAACACTTTCAGAAAATGGAAGATGAAAGAGCTTTGAGTAGATAAAGAGATATTTGAACCCATGGGAAGTGTAAAGAGAATGATCAGGCCTATATTTTGTAATAAATATAATGAATAAGAAAATAAAGACAAGTGTGATATTTCAGAATCAAGATTCCTCCCAAAATATGAATGAAATTTAATAGCCAATTAAATAGGGCCACAAATAGCAAAATATCAAATGCATCACAGTGCAAATCTAAATAGCTTTTGGTCCAATTTATATGTAATGGCTTGTTCATCCAAGAAGCTATCATTTGTAAATAAGGGATAATATAAAAGAGTAATTTAAATATAAATAAATAAGTTATATAAGTAGCAAATCCTTCAAGGTTTTCTCACTCTTGCCTCTTTTTCTTCTCTCTAGCCTACAATTAGGGTTTGTAGATTAGTTCATAATTCACCTTCAAAGATAATCATTTTGAGGAGTTTCAAAGGAGAGACCTTCGAGGTCAATGAGGCGGTGGCGCTAGAACCGCAGATAATTAAACAAATGATAGAGGGTGACTATGCTAGCACCATCATCCCTCTACCCAACATTACTAGCTGGATCTTAGGTAAGGTCATCAAAAACTGCAAGAGCCAAGTGGAGGTTCCTTAAGCTGAAGATAAGACCGCTAAAGAGGATATAAGGACTTTCGATGCTGAATTCGTCAAAGTTGATCAGAGCAACCTTTTCAAGCTTATACTGGTTTGAATTTTTTTTAATCATTATGTATATCTTAATTGATTCCTATATCTTTCTCACTACGTCGGTGGGATTGCTCAATTATTAGTGCTTGATTTTTTATTCTTTATTAATATATCTAAAAACTCAAAAGAGGCAAAAGTTAATAACGTTTTATATTCTAAAATTATAGTTGAATAAAATATGTGACTCCTATAGAAGTTTCATATAGCAGCTAAGGGCGTGGCATGGTTGTTAAGGAAGTGGTTGAGAACCATGAGATATCAGGTTATGATTCCCCAGGGAGACAAAGACACTTAGTACTTGTTTCCGATGGAAGGTGGCAGGTATCCTGTGGAATTAGTCGAAGTGCGTGAAAGATGGCCCAGAAATCACATTCATAACAGATGAAGTTCTTTTTCTGCTTGATTGTTTTTTCTTCATTTCTTCTTGTTAATTGTTGATTGTTGTGTATATTATTAATCTCAACAGTATTTTTTTTATTACTTTATTCTATAAAGATGTTTTCTTGTTTGTAGAACTTTGTAAATTATTAAATCCACGATTTTATTTGTCAATATGTACAACATACCATGCGTAATTTCATAAGTGAGGTTTTGTACCTTACCTCCTACCTTGTGAAGGTAGAGGGGGCGTTCCCCAAAGAGCCTCGTGACTAGTAAAACATATTAAAGGAAGAACAAATAATCTAGTTTAGAAAAAAAAAGTAGTATAAAAAAAGAATGAGCGTTTTTCTATTTGGAAGTTCATTAACTTTTCATTTATCCTTAGGGATATTCTCATGTAAGATGAGGCCTAATGGTTGATGAATAGGTTGAGAACCTTTTGGTGATAGAGTTACTTGGTACATGTTGCTTGTGGGAGATGACATGTATCTCGCGGAATTAGTCAAGTTTATTTAATGCCAGCCCATACACCATAGTCATAAACAAAAAGTCATATGACTGAGAAATGATGAAGTGTTTTTTGGCTTGATTGTTTTTCTTCATTTCTATTTGTTCCTTGTTGGCATTTGTGTATGTTATTAATTTCAACATCATTGTTTATTTGTCTATTCCAAAAAGTTGACTTTTGATTTGTAGAATTGTGTAAATTGTTTAAACTGTGATTTTACTTGTTAATATGTACAACATACCATGTGTAATTGCGCAACTGGAGTATGGGACCTTACCTCCTACCTTGTGAAGGTATAGGGGCAATGTCTCAAAGACCTTTGGCTCTAATAAAACATATTAAATCAGGAACAAATAAGCTATTTTATAAAAAGAAAAGATGCAGCATCAAAACCAAAAAGAATGAGATTTTTTATACTTGGAAGTTCTTTAACTTTTCCATTACCCTTAGTGACAAGCTCTTATATGGTGTGGCCTAGTGGTAAATGAAATGGTTAAGAACCATGAGGTATTAGATTCAATTTTTAGTGGATACAAATTGCTAGGCATTATTTGCCATCTGTCCTAGTCTAATACCCAGTGCATGTATCTGGTGGGAGATGACTGGTATCCCATGGAAATAGTCGAGGTGCGTGAACACTAGCCCAAAAACTACGGTCATAAAAATTAGTTTCATATAATTGAGAACGGATGAAGCACTTTTTTATCTTGATTGTTTTCCTTCATTTCTGTTTGTCCCTTGTTTGTAGTTTTGTTTATTATTGATGTTGATAGAATGTAAGCTTTCACTTAACAAGTAATGGACCAGGTCCCTTACTTCAACTCAGAAAATTACCAGAAAGTTGAATGCAGTAAAATCAACACAATGATTTTACGTGGAAACCTCCTTGCTTAAGGGAGTAAAACCACGACCTGTCTCACAGGATTTTCAATCGTTTTCACTAATCTTCAAAAGCAAAAGCGAAACACGATTACACCAAATGTAAGAAAGAGTTATCAATCTTACCGTTAAGCAATAGACCTCTATTGCTCAACAAGCCAAAGTAGAAAAACAATCTACCCACTAAGCAATCCCACCTGGACAACCTAGACTTTTAACTCAACACACCAATTCCTTTATAGATTTAGGAGTGGTTTACAATTTAAGAACAAGAGAATAAATTCCTAAAACAACTAGACGAAAAGCTCCAGATGTTGCTGTTGTTCGAGGAATGATTCTGCCTTTTGCCTTTTTGTTAGCCTTTGCAAGAGTTCTTGAAAAGTGTTTATCAAGTTGCAAAAACTACCAAAAAGTGTTTAGGAAAGTGTCTTTTGTATTGACAAGTCCCTTTCCTAAACATCTTGCCATTGGTTGGAAAGGTCACACTTTCTGACGCCATCGGGAAGTGTGCACCTACTTTCTGTACTATCTCCAGCTGGCAGTCGACTGGCTCACTCTCAAGAGAGCCTGGTACCTCTACTAGGTCCCTGGGTTTGTTTCATCTGCAATACTTCAAACAAGACACCTGCAATACTCAAGTAGAAAACCCGGTACCTTTATGAGGTCCCTAAGTTTGTCAAATCATCAAAACTACAAATAACATTTTCCCCCTTTTTGATGATGACAAACAATGATATGATCTGAGATCTTCACCAGAGTCGTTCCCCCTGACATTGTATTCCCCCTTTCTGCATATTCCCCTTTTTCTTAATATTCCCCTTTAATGCATGTTCCCCCTTAATGTATGTTCCCTTTTATTTTGCTACTTACAGTTTACTTCCCCCTTTTGGCATCATAAAAAAGGTATGCAGTAAACCATTGAGTCAACATAAATATTGTACAAGATCAGAGCTAATCAGCAATCAAACAGTAGAGGACAAGCATTCACAAAAGAAACTGGGAAGAACATCAAAGGAATAAAGTAACCAACAAGCCATTATAACATAATACATTAAAAGCAAACTAAAAATCCATTAACACGAGAATTTGCCACACAAAAAAAACAACACAAGGAGGGATTGATTGACAGGTTTAGGAAGAGGGAGGGGTCTTGGATAGGGACTGGATAACAAGAGTGAGTCGTGCATTGGCAGCATCATTATCCTGGATGGCCTTTTCTTGCAGGGCAGTTATCTTCGCCCTCAACTCCTTGTTCTCTTTCTCCAGAGCTTGTGCAGCTGAAGAACCAGGTCCCTCAGTTTGTGCAGTAAGAAGCTCTGCCTTGAGTACAGCAATTTCAGCCTCTTTACCACTCAAACGCACAGTGAGTTCCTCAGTCTCATGTTTAAGCTTATCCAGGTCCGCAAGAAGTTGTGCCATTTTGCTTTTTGGCAAGCCTCTGCCTTCAATGCACTCACATTCAACCAAGGTGTGCTCAGAGATGGTCTGCTTGACTGTCCCCACCTTTCCAATACCAAGAGGAATCTGAAAGTGTGTGAATACTTTAGTGAGAAAGTATCCATATCCCATTCCATGTACTCCTTTCCTCTCGATAACTGTCTTGTGAATGTGTTCAATCATAAGACCAGGAAGACTCAGAGCCTCAAAGCTGCACAGCATCTCCATGATGTACAAGTCAGCAGCAGTAGCAAGTGTTCTCTTTTCAGTTCGAGGGAGAACCACTTTGTTGACGAACTCGAAGACCAGCTGATACTCACTCTTCATGAGTTTCTTATAGATCCCAGCAACCTTGGTTGTGGGAGTCTTTGAAATCAGAGATGCAAATTCTGAAGAGCAAGTTTTCTCCTGCACGGACCGGGTCCCCTCAGTAGGCACTCTGAGTATTTTGCCCAACATCTCCTCATTTAAAGAAATGGCAATATCGTTCACACGTGTGAGGAGACTCCCATCCTCCAGAAATTGAACATTGTAATAAAACTCACGGACCTCTTCTTCATGGAGGATGGGGGATTGCTTGTTGAACAGGTGCAACCAAGACTGGATCTCCACCATGTCGTGCAGAGAGTCCATGCCTGGAAGAGTGATAATCCCCATATCAAACACTCTACCAGCAAGAACTGCTTGGTTCCTCAGACTGTCAACTATTTCCTGCATGTTGACATTCTCACTTTTCTGGGCTTGAGAACCAGGTCCCTGTGTCCGCTTTCTCTTCCTTTCAGTTTTCTTCCCTTTTGACTGTGACTTCTCAACCTTCTTTGTAACCACTTCTCTTTTCTTTTCTGACTTCTTCTTGTCACTTTTCTTTTCAACCTCTTCCCCAGACAACTCAACCAAATTTTCTTTGGGTATCTTAAAGTGTGATACCTTGAAAGTTCGTGCACTTCTGACTGCGGCAGCAGATCGTGCACTTGCCTTCAAGGCATCCCCCATTAATTTCTGTGCAGCAGACCTTGTATTAGGTCTTCTCTTAGGAGCCTCCTCCACAACCTTTTCTTTCCCTTTTCTACTCTCCACCCTCCATTTTAAAGGTTCTTCTTTACTAGCAGATTCAGATGAAGAAGAAGAAGAATACCGCCCTAAATCTGGGGTTTTGTCAAAAATGGGTTGAGAAGGCCTTACCTCTTCTCTTTCAAGAGCAACAGTGTGTTCTGTTCTGGCCTCTTCCCTCATCATTGCAAGACTCTCAATCACGAGTTCCTCACTCGCTGCTAGAATATTTGACTCTGAAGCCCTGTGTTTTGGTAGATCTCCCTCAAACATGTTGTCAGGCAACATGTCTTCACAAGTACCAGGTACTGTAGAAGTGTTTAGATCAATGGAGAAGAACGGGTTATCTGGAGCATTTTGTGAGGGACTGGGTGGGAGAGGAGTGCTGGCTGGAGCAGGTGTTGGAGAATAGAAGGCAAGAGGTGTAATTTCATCAAGTGTGCCCAGCATTTGCGTCGAAGAAGATGACGAGGAAGACATGGTTACGATACAGGAAGAACGCAAGAGAGAAGGAAGACAGATTTGCCTTTGAATGTGAGAGGTCTTTGTGATAAATGAGAGAGATAAAGTTTCAAGATGAATGAGAGTTTCAGGAGAAAAGACCCCTTTTTAAAAGAAGTGAGAAGGTGCCAGGTCCATTGATTAGACGCGTCGTTTGAGAGAAAAAACGATTGGACTGATCGGTCAGAGTAACCGATGACTGACACGTGGCATTTTCAACGGTCAAAATTTTTAGTTTAAACTTAATGTAAAATGCTAACCTGGACAGGTACCAGGTACCATGATAGAGTTTAACTTCATTCCTTAATTGTTCTAACCTCTTCTTTTTGCTGAGCAGATCCCTATTGAAGGTATACCTACGAAAGGTACAAAAATGATCTTGAGCAAATATTTAAAATTCACACAAAGGATACCTGCACAACAGTTCTAACCATCGAGGGAATATTTCTGTTTGAAGCTAAAAACATCACTTGGAGATCAACATCCCCAACTTCAGCCGATTTCTCTCAAATTGGTCCTTGCTGAGAGCCTTGGTGAAGATGTCTGCAATCTGTTCCTCCGTTGGACAGTATGTGAGCACAATATTTCCCTTCTCAACATGATCTCTCAAAAAATGATGTCTAACATCAATGTGCTTTGTTCTCTTATGATGAACTGGGTTTTTTCCCATACTCACAGCACTGGTGTTGTCACACATTAGAGGGATTGCTTTAATGTGGATTCCAAAATCTTCTAAGTGTTGCCTGATCCACAGCAACTGAGAACAACAAGCTGCAGCAGCTACATATTCAGCTTCAGCAGTTGAAAGAGCCACAGAGTTCTGCTTCTTAGTGCCCCAAGAGATAAGTGAAGATCCAAGGAAATGAGCCATTCCAGAGGTGCTCTTCCTGTCAACTTGATAACCTGCAAAATCAGCATCTGCAAAACCAACCAGATCAAAAGTATCACCTGCAGGATAAAAGAGAACCAGGTCCCCTGTTTTCTTCAGGTATCTGAGAATGCGTTTTGCAGCCTTCAGGTGTGAATCACGAGGACATGCTTGAAACCTGGCACACATTCCTACACTGTAAACAATATCAGGTCTGCTAGCAGTCAGATATAGCAGGGAGCCAATAATTCCTCTGTACATTGTCTGATTCACAAGGGGATCAGATTCTTCTACTATCATCTTGGAATTTGTTCCCATAGGAGTGTCAATAGGTTTGGAATCAAACATGTTGAATTTCTTCAAAAGCTCTTTGATGTACTTCTCCTGGCATATTGAAATTCCATTTGATGATTGCTTGATTTGCAGTCCCAAGAAAAATGTCAGCTCACCCATCATGCTCATTTCAAACTCTCTTCCCATTAGTGATGAGAATTCTTCACACAGGTGTTCTGAAGTGGCTCCAAAAATTATGTCATCCACATAAACTTGAATGATAAGCAATTCTTGTTCCCTTTTTAATAAGAACAAAGTATTGTCTATCTTGCCTCTTTTGAAATCATTCTTCAACAGAAATTTTGACAGCCTTTCATACCATGCTCTTGGAGCTTGTTTCAGACCATATAGTGCCTTGTTTAATCTGAACACATGATTTGGTAGCTCTGTATCTTCAAAACCAGGAGGTTGCTTGACATATACTTCCTCCTTGAGATCTCCATTCAGAAATGCACTCTTCACATCCATTTGATACAGCTTGAATCCCATAAAAGCAGCAAAAGCTATTAAGATTCTAATAGCTTCCATTCTGGCAACCGGTGCAAAAGTCTCATCATAGTCAATTCCTTCTTCTTGATTGTATCCTTGCACTACCAGCCTGGATTTATTTCTAGTAATAGCTCCACTTTCATCAAGTTTGTTTCTGAATACCCACCTGGTTCCTATTATTGTTCTGCCTTCAGGTCGAGGAACCAGGTACCATACCTTACTTCTTTCAAACTGATGAAGTTCTTCTTGCATAGAGTTGATCCAGTCTGCATCACTTAATGCTTCTTTAACATTCTTAGGCTCAATGGATGATATGAATGCTGAGAATGCAACTAGATTTCTTGTTTTTGATCTAGTTTGAATTCCAGAATTCAAGGGAGAGATGAGATTATCAAGAGGATGTGATGAACTATGCTTCCATCCTGACCTTGCAGCAGACTGATTTGGCAGACCATCATGATCTTCTTCATCAGGAGTGACATCATCTTCTGGGGGTTCTGATGTACTCTGGCTGGAGTTTTGAGTAGTACCAGGTACCCTATCATCCTGTTCAACCTCAGCATCTTCCTCAGGTAGACTGTGATTCTGATCTTCACAATCATTTTTCAGTTGTTGATCTGCATCAGTTTGAGCGCCTTCAATCTTCTTGGATGTTAGCATTTTTAGCACATCATCATCATCATTTGATCCATCACTCTTCAAGCTTCCATTTTCATCAAAAACAACATGAATGCTTTCTTCAATGCATTGTGTTCGCTTGTTGAATATTCTGTAGGCTTTGCTGGATGAAGAATATCCAACAAATACTCCTTCATCACTTCTGGGATCAAATTTTCCCAGATCATCCTTCCCATTGTTCAGCACAAAACATCTGCATCCAAAGGCTCTAAGGTAATTCAGCATTGGCTTCTTGTTGTTGAGTAGTTCATAAGGAGTCTTGTTTAGCACAGCTCTTATTAGACACCTGTTGGTAACATGACATGCTGTGTTAACAGCTTCAGCCCAGAAACTTTGAGGAAGATTTGATTCAATAATCATAGTTCTGGCAATATTCACCAAGGTTCTGTTCTTCCTCTCCACTACTCCATTTTGTTGAGGAGTTCTTGGAGCAGAGAAGTTGTGGCTTGTACCATTTTCCATACAGAATCTATCGAGAGTTGAGTTTTCAAATTCTGTCCCATGATCAGATCTAATACTGCAAACAACTTGATTCAATTTGGTTTGAATCATTTTGAAAAATACCACCAACTCATCAGCTGTATCTGCCTTTGATCTCAAAAATCTCGTCCAGGTGTATCTTGAATAATCATCAACAATCACCAAAATATACTTCTTGCCATTTCTGCTTTGAATCTTCAAGGGTCCACACAGGTCCATATGCAGCAACTCTAAGGTTCTTGATGATGTTACCTGATTCTTGGGCTTGAAAGATGATCTGATTTGCTTTCCTTTGACACAAGCTTCACATATTTTATTTTCAGCAAACTTCATCTTAGGCAACCCTCGGACCAGGTCCTTTGAAATCAATTTATTCAATAAAGATGAACTCACATGTCCCAGCCTACGATGCCAGAGATCAGCATTTTCATTTTGAGCACTGAGACATGTCAAGTCATCTCCATGAGAGATTTCCAAGTTTGCCACATACATATTTTTACTTCTGTGTGCAGTGAGAATTACCTTGTTTGTAGTTAAACTCACCACAGTGCATTTCTCAGAAGTAAACTTGACTTCATTTCCTTTATCACAGATTTGTGAAACACTCAGCAAGCTGTACTTCAAACCATCCACATGGTAAACATTGTCGATTGAATCTTCAAGAGATCTTCCCACTTTCCCAACTCCCAAAATGTACCCCTTCTTGCCATCGCCAAATGAGACTCCTCCTCCTTGGAGGGTCTTGAGTGAGAGGAAGTTATTTACATCACCAGTCATATGTTTAGAGCAGCCACTATCCATATACCAACACTGACTGCTGCTCCTCTCACTCACCTGCACCAAAAGTCACTTGTTAAGCTTGGGAACCCATTTCAGCTTGAGTTCCCAGTAGGCAGACAAAGGAGTGATCAGATTGTAATTTGCCCAATACGGTAGACTTTGAATCCTTCTAACAAAGGACCTAGGAGCAGGAACAGATTTTTTCTTTGAAAATCTGTGAGTTGGGACAGATTCTGTAGGACCAGGTCTCTTATTTGGTACATTCTGTCTTTCAGCATAATTAGAGTATCTTTCACAAGAGTTTTTCCAGCTGACACACTCTTTTTTCAAATGTCCATTTTTTCCACAATGCAGACACAACAGATTATCAGACACAAACACATACTTACTGTGAGGATTATAAGGAGGACTTATGTTCAGACTTCCTAGTCCTTTCTTATTGAAATTACTCTGACTTGTCACATTTGACAATAACTTTGATGATTTGGTCCACTTAAGAGAATTTTCAAGTTCCTCCTTAAGTTTAACAACATCCTGTTCTAATTTGTTATTCTTTTCAAGTGACAATCTGAGATTTGTCTCAGAGTTTTTCAATTTTTCCTCAATTTCAGCTTGCAAGCTATTTGGCTCTCCATTTAGTTTTTCAGCCTTTTCAGTAAGCTGACTCAACTGATACTTAAGTTCAGAATTATTTAACTCTAGAGACACCATTTTTGCCATTGTCTCTTCAAGTTGAACTTTGTTTTCAGAAAGAATTTCAAGTTCAGCATTAATGGCATCTCTTTCAGATGTTAGCTCTATCACAGAATCTAACATGACTTTTGACAAGGTTCTTAATTTCTTAAGAGAATATTTATCCAAGTCAATTTTCATGTCAAGAAGAGTTACCTGATTGTTCTCTTCTTCATTTTCTGTGTGTGCCATGAGAGCAAACATTTCATTGAAGACAGTTTCCTCCTCATGCACAGCAACCATAGACACATCTTTTGACTCATCAGGATCTTCTGAATCACTTGAAGAATCCCCCCATGCAGCAAGAGCCCTTTTTACAACCATATCAGCAGCAGCTTTACGATCTCTGTTTCCAAGTACCAGGTCCCTTCTGTTTTCTTTGTCACCCCTGTGCTTTTGATGTTCCTTGTTTTCAGTCTTGAGCAAAGGACACTCTCTGATGAAGTGCCCAGATTTTCCACACTTGTAGCAAGTATCACCTTGAGCAGTATTTCGAGTCCCATTAGTTCCCTTTTTATACATTTTGTTTTTTCTCACAACCTTTTGGAATCTACTGATGAGATATGCCATATCATCATCATCACTTGAATCTTCTTCTGATTTATACTTTAACATCAGAGACTTGTCCTTCTTGACTTCCTTTTTTGACAAATCATAGCTTCGATTCATCTCATGTGTTTTAAGATTTCCAATCAACGCATCCATGGTCAGCACTTTCAAGTCCTTGGCTTCTGTAATGGCATCAACTTTGCTCTCCCAAGACTTTGGAAGAATTCGAAGCACTTTTCTGACTTGTTTGGTCATGCTTATGGGTTCACCCAGACTTTTCAGCTCATTTGTAATGGAAGAGAACTTGGTGAACATCTCATGTATTGTTTCACCTTCCTTCATTTTGAAGTTTTCATATCGTGAAGTGAGCATGTCAATCTTGGATTCTTTGACTTGTTCAGTTCCTTCATGAGCCGTCAACAAGCTATCCCAAATCTCTTTAGCAGACTCACAGGCTGACACTCTGTTGTACTCATCAGGTCCTATCCCACAGACCAGAAGAGTTTTAGCTCTGAAACCCTTTTCAATCTTTTTCCTGTCAGCTTCATCATATTTCTGCCTGGGCTTTGGAACAGTAATGGTCTTTTCTCCATCTTTTTCTTCCATCATGGGAACAAAGGGTCCATCTAATATAATATCCCATAACTCGCTATCTTCAGCCATGAGATAGTCATGCATTCTAACTTTCCACCAACTGTAGAAGTGTCCATTGAAACGAGGAGGTCTGTGTGATGACTGACCTTCTTCGAGGTTAAGTGGAGCTGCCATTCTTAGAACAAAATCACTTCCTTGGTGTTAACCAAATAGGTAGTGCCTGCTCTGATACCACTTGATAGAATGTAAGCTTTCACTTAACAAGTAATGGACCAGGTCCCTTACTTCAACTCAGAAAATTACCAGAAAGTTGAATGCAGTAAAATCAACACAATGATTTTACGTGGAAACCTCCTTGCTTAAGGGAGTAAAACCACGACCTGTCTCACAGGATTTTCAATCGTTTTCACTAATCTTCAAAAGCAAAAGCGAAACACGATTACACCAAATGTAAGAAAGAGTTATCAATCTTACCGTTAAGCAATAGACCTCTATTGCTCAACAAGCCAAAGTAGAAAAACAATCTACCCACTAAGCAATCCCACCTGGACAACCTAGACTTTTAACTCAACACACCAATTCCTTTATAGATTTAGGAGTGGTTTACAATTTAAGAACAAGAGAATAAATTCCTAAAACAACTAGACGAAAAGCTCCAGATGTTGCTGTTGTTCGAGGAATGATTCTGCCTTTTGCCTTTTTGTTAGCCTTTGCAAGAGTTCTTGAAAAGTGTTTATCAAGTTGCAAAAACTACCAAAAAGTGTTTAGGAAAGTGTCTTTTGTATTGACAAGTCCCTTTCCTAAACATCTTGCCATTGGTTGGAAAGGTCACACTTTCTGACGCCATCGGGAAGTGTGCACCTACTTTCTGTACTATCTCCAGCTGGCAGTCGACTGGCTCACTCTCAAGAGAGCCTGGTACCTCTACTAGGTCCCTGGGTTTGTTTCATCTGCAATACTTCAAACAAGACACCTGCAATACTCAAGTAGAAAACCCGGTACCTTTATGAGGTCCCTAAGTTTGTCAAATCATCAAAACTACAAATAACAGATGTCAATACTCTGTGTTTATTGTTCTATTCCAAAAATATAACATCTTGTTTGTAGAACTGTGTATATTGTTAAACCCATGATATTAGTTGTTAATATGTACAATATACCATGTGTAATTCTACTAGTGGGGTTTGAGACATTACCCCCTATCGAAGGTTTGTGATTTCCACAGAACCTTAGAAGTTCCAATTCACCTCATTACTAAGAGAAACCAAATTAACAAGACTAACTCAAAAAGCATCGGTTTAAGCAGCAACGTAATCATGCATATATTGTGCACCATATGCATGATCAAGACCCTGCAGAAATCAGAGAGAATTGGTCTTTCTCCTTATTTGTTAGATCTTGTAATGTTATAAGCAGCCTACTAAGCGCAGATCATGGCTTAAGTGGATTGGATTGTGACAAGAACTCTGTTTTCTTAATATAAACATGGACAAGGATAGTTATCAAAATCATCATTAAAGAAACTAAGCAATCAATCGAAATCTTTTAGCAAGGAGCTTAGTAGTTAAAGAAGCATTTTTACAATGGTCATTGGGAATCAATATTTATAGGGACAGATGCAAGTGATTGTAGTTGTTATGAGTACGAATAAAATAATCTAAAGGGTTCTGAATCTTAGAGAGGTGGTCAAATCTTCTTGATGAATGTGGTTTCGAGGATTATTTTGAAGTTTTTTGTGATAGACACTTGGTTAACTCTTTCTCAAAGAACCGGGGGAGCATGAGATACAAAAGGGGATCAAAATGTCCCATCAACAAAGAGATAGGTTTCTGTTAAATTTCTCTACCATTTTCTGCTAGAGGACTTCCCTTCTTAGTGGTGGTGCACTGCCTTCAGATGCAGTGGTGCAATAAACATATAACAAATATTTACTTGCTTAACCAATGTAAAACTGAACTCTACTCATTCACTATTTATGCCTTCTCAATATCGAGAATCCCGCTACTAGATATGGAGACTTAAAAGCACGTAAAGTGTAATTGTGTGTTACGAGATACCTGTGCCCCAGAAAACGCAATAACATTTTCTAGAGCAGCATAACCACATACTTTCGGATCCAAACATTACCCATTATGTCAACCGTTCTTGCACAAAGGGAAAACCAAACACTCTCTTCAATATACTTCATTGCTAGTTCATTCAGTTTTAAACAAAATTTGGGGGAAAACGGAAAGAAAAGTCCATGTTCGATATTCCCAAGAACAAAAATAAAGGAAAATCATTTCAATTTGTTTACTAAATTTTTTTTGGCGTAATCATAATTTGTTTTCTCATCAGTAAAAAAAATCTATTGAATAAATTTGCTTACAAAAACACAGAGGCCTCGAAAGACATCGGGAGAAACAACACGAGAAGAAGGTGTAGTAGTTTTCCTTTGAGGTGATTCACTTTTTCCATACTTCCCTGCTGTTGTTGCTCCCTAACAACGACTCATTTTCATCCATTTTAAGCTCCCAAATCAACTCTCCCATAAAGCAGTATGAGTTATATATTGTAAAAGTTACTGACCTTCGATAGGGGTTAAGGTCCCAAACCCCACTTGTGGAATTACATATAGTATATTGTACATATTAAAAAGGAAAATCATGGGTTTAATAATATACACAGTTCAACCAACAAGAATTCCTCTTTTTTGAATAGAATTATAAACCCAAACTATTGAGATCAATAATAAACAAAACTGCCAACAAGGAACAAAAAGAAATAAAGGATAACAATCAAGAAAAAAAAAGTACTTCATCTGTTCTCAGTTATATGGAACTTTTTTCTGACTGTGGTGTCTGGCGAGCATTCACTCACCATGATTAATTTCATGGGATACCTATCATCTCCCATCAACAACAGGTACTGGGTATCTCTATCACCAAGACAAGAATGGGATGGGAAAAATCACCTAGTATTTTGTCTCCTCTGAAAATTGAACCTAAGACCTCGTGGTTCTTAACCATTTTATTGACCACTAGGTCTCACCCTATAAGAGCATGCCACTATGGGTAAATGAAAAATATAAAGAATTTCCAAATATTTAAATTCTCATTTTTTTTGTTTAAATATTGTATCTTTACTGTTTATTAAATATCTTATTCGTTCCTGCTTTAATATATCTTACTTGAGTCAAAGGTCTTTGGGAAACCACCCGTCGACTAATTCCACGAGATACTTGTCATTTCCCACCAGAAACAAGTAACAAGTAACTTTTTCGCCAAATGGTTCTCATCTCATTTATCAACCATTAGGCCTCACCCTACAAGAGGATGTCCCTAAGGGTTAAATGGAAAGTTAAGAACTTCCAAATATAAAAATTGTTGTTCATCTTGTATTCCAAACATACTTATAACAAAACTTTGAACATCTTGTAAGACAACAAAGTTTAAGAACATTTTCACAACTAGAAAATTAAAACTAGAAGCGAAACTAGAATCATAAACAGATTTAAAAAAAATATACGAAATATTTTTCTTAAAGAAGATTTTTTGTTAATATGTGTCTAAAGAATCTTACTGATTCCAACAAACTTTGCAGAAACACGAAGTTACCAAGTTTAATGAACCAGTGAAGAACACAAGAATAGAAGAACTGAAATTAATTCACAAATCTAAAATTTGTAAAACACGTACCAGAATCTGGAAATTTTTAATAGGAAAAAGATCAAGTCCACTGAATTCACAGTGTCCCCTTAAGGAAATTATTCCCCTCTAGTATCCGAGGTTTGATTTGGAATATGACCTCCCAGGGTAAAATGATCTCAATCACCAGAGTATAGATACCAAAAACTCCGGTGTCAGCGAACCACTCAACGGCAGTAAAGTACACTTAAAATACTAGATTTAGTAGTTGAAGAAGAAGTCCATAAAATCTATTTAAAATGAGAGGAAATCCCTCAATTTATAGAAAACAAAGGATAGTGCGAAAAGGTTCTTATTGTGCCTTACCGGAAAGGTCACAAACCTTTGGAAAAGTCACAATCTTTCAGAAAGGTCGTCACCTT